>NC_090989.1:177320681-177623712 GCF_041146395.1 Eulemur rufifrons | reverse complement strand
GATCCAGTTATTAGTATGGGAGTTGGTTGTTCATAAATCAGAATTGATTTTGTTATAGGAACAATGTCCTAAATGATGACACTTAACTCCAACTAGGCCACAGAGGCCTATTTAACCCATACTGTGATACACATACCTCATTCTGGTAGCACCAACAGGTGATTAGGAAGCTAGCAGCAGGAACTTACACAGAGTACGAGGAAGGAACAGTTATTTTTTTCAACATTTATTGAGTTTCTACTAAGCGTTAAACATGTGGGACAGAACGTGGCTATGATTGCTCTACTCTATGACACAGTATAAGACGCAGCATGGGAACTGGACGTTGATCAGGCTGTGCCCCTTCCATGCCCAGAATCCTCCAGTGCCATCTAGCACTTACAACCAATTCAAACTCTCTCCTGCGTATGGCTTGCAGGCCCCTGTCTGTTTGGCTCCTGCCAACTTCTCTACCCTTATTTGATTCTACTCCCCCCTGCTCACCCTGTTTCAAGTTCTAGGCATGCTCCAACTGAAGAAGACCAAGTGCTTGGCTCCCTTTGGACCCCGGCACTTTCTGTTGTTCTGCCTGGAATGTTCTCCCAGTTATTGCTGCCTCATTCTCATCCTTTAAGAAACAACTCGCATTTTTTCTCCTCAGACTGCCCTATTTGAAATAGTCCTCTTTAATTTCTCTCTAGTACATCAGCTTGCCTTATGGTCTTTAGAGCAGTACTTCTCAAACTTTAAGTGCACACAAACCACTTGGGGATTTTGTTAAAAGGCTGATTATCTAGAATTGTAAATTATCTTCTTTTCTCCCTACCCTCCAACCCAAGGCCAAATGAATGTCCCGGGCCTCCAGCATGGCTGGCATTGGCCATGCCAAGAGGCAAGCAATCTGACCACAATGTTTCCCACTTGCTTGTGGATGACTGCTATATCTCAGTACTCTCTGGTGGTACGTCCAGTTGGTAAAGCAGATTCTTGTCCACTTGGGTGGTGCTATTTCAGCTACTGGAGTACAGATTTAAGCCTGGGGAAGCCACCCAAAAAAATCTCAAAAATATCTTTACTTTTTTGTTTTCTTTAGTACTTAAGCCACAAATTAAGGAGCCCCTGGGGGCAGCCAAGGATTGATACAGGGAAGGAAGAGATGAGCAAACCTGGAGGTGTGGAGGGGTTGTCTGCATCGTTTGTAGTTTGTAAGGCAGTGCCTCCTGAGTTAGGGGTTGTGTGGGCAGAAGCATCATGCTCATGGTGGTTAATTCTCATGCCTGCATCCCTGACTGCCAGTTCAATAACTTAGGTAAGCTCTGAAAACCTCAGTTTCTTCATCTGTAAAATGGGGCAAACAGCACATCTATCTCTTGATGTGCTGTGAGATAATGAAGGTCAGGTGCTGAGCACAGGGTTTGGCACCTAGTGCGAGCTCAGAAAATCATAGATATTATTATCACCTTCTGATTAAGCATGCTGCTGGAAAGGACAGTAAGGACAGTTTAAAATCAGAACTGGGATGGTGGTGAATATAGAAATAGTATTTCTCTCTGGCTTGGGAACACATTTTGGTTAGAAAGTGCAGAATCAGACTACAAGAGGAAAGGGTGATGGCAAAGGCGGTGGAAGCCATAAAAAGTCATTTGCAAAGTGCCCAATCCAGCTGTCCACAAGGAATTCGTCCATATATAAACACTCAGATGCTTCTGAGATGGTTGAGTAGGTATCTAATCCACGTCAGAAAAATCAGCTCCTGCTCTCGGGAGGCCTGCCATGCCAGTCATTCGTCTTTCTACAGTGTTATTCATGTTTGTTAATGTGGTGCCTCAACTTTTCAATTTGACAGCCCTCCCTCACAGTGCTGCGTTCACCAGGTGGTTCCACAGCCCGCAGAACACGTGGGCTGCTAGCAGTGCCTGACGTTAGTCACGAACCAGAGTTGCCCTAAATCTGTGGTTCTCAATCTGGCATTTGCAATGTCTGGTTGTCACAGCTGGGGGTAGGTTGGGGGTGCTACCTCTAGTGGGTAGTGACCAGAGATGCTGCAAAATATCCTACAATGCAGAGGACAACCCCCAACAACAGATAATTACTTGACTGAAGTGTCAGTGGTGCCCAGGTTGAGAAACTCTGCCCTGAACGCTTCTTTTTCTCAATAGTTTTGGCTCTCAGTTCCCATCTGTTGAGTTCAGTGACTGGATAATATGCGAGGTCCTGCCAGCTCTGACATTCTAGGAGGTGGTTTTTTTTTTTTTTTTTTTTTGCTGACCTCCAAGAATTTTGATACTAAAATTAACCAATGAGGAGTGGCTCAGACAGACTTTCCTTTTGCCTGAAGAGGCCAATCCACAGTAAGCCATAGCTTCTCTGTGGCCTCAGCTGCAGCATTTCACCAACAACCTCTCAGTCTGCCATCTGGGGGACCACCCCAGGGGGTGGAACAGCTCTCAGGAGAAGTATACACCCCCAGTAAGCACTTATTTCCTGTTTATGGTGTATGACAGAGCTTCCCTGTTTCTCAAAACCAGTTTGGTTTGAAGATTATCACCCTGTTGACACTAGCCCATCCTGTGAAACTGACAAGCCCACACACCTTTGGTGAAAGAATTTGTTTCTTACCCATTATCTGAGAACCCTTGAGAAGCTTAATAAATACACTGATGGAGGATTCCCTGGCACAGGATTATCTGAACAAAAGCCAATAATATTTCACCCCATGTAGAATCGTATCAAAGAAATGCATTAATTGAGTAAAGCAATTAAAGGAAAGTCTCTACCACAAATAGGCAACAAATGCCACCAACACTGATTAAAGAACACTGTCCAGTGACCTCAGCCATGGACTGAAAAATCTAGTGAGTGACAACTTTTTAAAGGTCAGTTCAAAACAAGTAATCCTTATGAACATCAAGGCGATTCTTTCACTCTGACGAAGCAGTTAAATAGTGAAGGTCACGGGGCTTTAGCAGCCACATAAAAGAAAGAAGTAAAGCAATTAGACAAAATGGATGCTGTAATCCCACTTTCCAGGCCCCGGAGTCTCACTGAACACAGAGCTCCAACTTTTCCCCTTCACTGTTCAGAAACTGGCAGCAGATTTCACATGAGAATTCCATAGCTTGCTGACTGCGTGTTTCTTAGGAATGTCTCTAGCCTTGGGAGGCTGGGAAAAAAAAAAAAAAAAAAAGAAAAAGAAAAGAAAAGAAAAAGAAAAAAAAAATGCATGGATGATGCTATGAACTTTCCACCCAGGTTGGAATTCCAAAAATATTCCTCTAGCACTCAAGAGTGCTGCTGAACACTGCCCAGTCAGGCTTGCTGTACAGCTTGGAGAGCTACCCCAGAGTAGAAGAAAAAGGTCCTGATCCATGGATGGCTAGGGTTTTCCAATCAAGTGGAAATCCAAGGACGACCACAGACCAGCATTATCACTAGGAATTGCTTTCGATGTGGAGATTCTAAGGCCCCGCCATAGACCCACCGGGTCAGAATTCACGACCACGTTAAAATTTGAGAAACACTGACCTACAAGACCCTAGGACAACTTTTTGCCTTCTCTCAGCCTGAGTTTCCCCAATGGGAAAATGGAAATGTAACAAAGTGTACACAGAAACAAAACAAAACTGAAGGAATGCAGTTCTCAAGGGGCTATGAGGGACTTCTCCAAGTTCTAACTTCTGCAGTTCTCATTGTAAGGCAAGCGTTACTTCTTTTGTTACTGGGGCGGGGGCAGGGGGCAGATAATTTTCTAATGGAACTAATACTCTCTCACGACATTGTACGGATGATTTTTAAAGGGACTGATTTAGAAGCGCTCAGAACAACGCATGCCACTCTATAATGCAGACACTTCAGAGGTGTTAGGTGAAGTGGACGGATCCAGCTCGCTGGCATCTCCCACCCAGACAGCTGGTTAGCAGCTCTTGTCCCCGAAGATTCGCCCCCATAGATTCGTCCTCCAGTCTTGGAAACCTCCGCCTGCCAAACCCTGGGGTTCGCAGAACCTCTGGTCGGAACTGAAGTTGCAGCACACTGTCCCGCAGGCTCTGTAACTTTCCCTGGAATCAAATAAATAAATAAAGACCGTAAGTGCTGAGATAGAGGGCTCCAAAATATTTTTCGCCCTCTGCAATCACCCAGAAGAGGAAGAGGGAGAGAGAGCGTAGTCAAAAATGTTAATCCATTGCGGAAGGGGTTCCAGGAGAACTCGTCTGGGCGAAAGCAGCAGCCTCAGCTCCAAACTTAAAGAGCTTTTCTCGGCAGGCGTTTTTTCTCTCATAGCGAAAACTGTAAGAGAGCAGAGAAGGGTCCCCCGAGAAGGTTCAGGCTGGCGTCTTAGGCTGGCCAGTCCTGTTTGGCGAGCCCCAGAGTCTTCCCACGCTCTTCTAACTGTCAGCCTCTTCCCTTTTGCAGAGGGGCTGGCGGGAGGCAAGATGTGTGTGCGCTTGCGCTCCCGCAAATACGGCCGGAGGAGTCCTGTTCCTCGGGCATTTTCCGAGGAAGTCTGGAGCAATTAGGCTCAGTCCGGGGAGAGCGAGCGAGCGAGCGGGCGGCGCAGCCGGCGTGTCTGGGCCGCCTCGCAGGGAGGGAGGGGGCGGCCGGCCGCCCGGCGGCGACCCCGGGGCCCGGCCGCCACCATGGGCTTCGAGCTGGACCGCTTCGACGGCGACGTGGACCCGGACCTGAAGTGCGCACTCTGCCACAAGGTCCTGGAGGACCCGCTGACCACGCCGTGCGGCCACGTCTTCTGCGCCGGCTGCGTGCTGCCCTGGGTGGTGCAAGAGGGCAGCTGCCCAGCGCGCTGCCGCGGTCGCCTGTCGGCCAAGGAGCTCAACCACGTCCTGCCGCTCAAGCGCCTCATTCTCAAGCTGGACATCAAGTGCGCGCACGCGGCGCGCGGCTGCGGCAGGGTGGTCAAGCTGCAGCAGCTGCCCGAGCACCTCGAGCGCTGCGACTTCGCGCCCGCGCGCTGCCGCCACGCGGGCTGCGGCCAGGTGCTGCTGCGGCGCGACGTGGAGGCGCACATGCGCGACGCGTGCGACGCGCGGCCAGTGGGCCGCTGCCAGGAGGGCTGCGGGCTGCCCCTGACGCACGGCGAGCAGCGCGCGGGTGGCCACTGCTGCGCACGGGCGCTGCGGGCGCACAACGGCGCGCTGCAGGCTCGCCTGGGCGCGCTGCACAAGGCGCTCAAGAAGGAGGCGCTGCGCGCGGGCAAGCGAGAGAAGTCGCTGGTGGCTCAGCTGGCCGCCGCGCAGCTCGAGCTGCAGATGACCGCGCTGCGCTACCAGAAGAAGTTCACCGAGTACAGCGCGCGCCTTGACTCGCTCAGCCGCTGCATGGCCGCGCCGCCCGGCGGCAAGGTAGGCGCCCGCTGACCTCCCCGACTCCCTGCCGGGCCCCCTGGGGACCCACGCCCGGCCCCGTCCTTTTGGGTACAGGGATATTAAGAGCTTCCCTTGAGCATCCCTGCTTCCCTCTTCTTCCACTGCTTGCCAGCTGTCTCGCTATGTGCAGGTCGCTGAACCTAAGCTCGGAAACTATGGTCCATATCGGCTAGATTTACGGCGTGAATTATAGCTACAGCAGCTTCAGGGGTTCTAGAAAGAGGAGAAGGAATCCACAACCAAATGTAGGGTAAGAATGAAGAATGCAGCTCCACAGTCAGAACTGTGTTCAAAGGTTTTGCTGCTAAGACCAGCTGGGTGATTTTGGGGAAGTCGCTTACCCTCACTTAAGGTTGGAAACCGTAGACGTGACACACAGGAGGAAATATGGACACGTTGGGCGAATTGTATCCATGCACCCTCAAGGATTCCAGAAAAAATAAAGGGAACCCACAGCCAGTGTAGAGTAAATTAAGAAGGATGCCAGAAGCGAGGCCTCTGGAGTA
This sequence comes from Eulemur rufifrons, assembly GCF_041146395.1. NCBI lineage: Eukaryota > Metazoa > Chordata > Mammalia > Primates > Lemuridae > Eulemur > Eulemur rufifrons. The sequence continues at coordinate 177,617,843 of NC_090989.1, read as the reverse complement.
AAAGCTGGATTCAAACTTGCACTTTGCTGCCAACTAGCTGGCTGACCTTGAGCAAACTGCTTAACCTCTCTAAAGTTGGAAACTGTGGTCCCTAGAGACGTGACACACAGAGTGAAACACAACCAGGCACCCTCTGAGCTATTCATTGGGGGATTTCAGAAAGAATTAAGGACCACCCTGCCCCCAGAAAGTATAAAGTAATATTAAAGTGAGAGTCCTCTGGAGTTACGGCTGTTTTCAAATCTGGGCTTTTTGCTAACCAGCTAGGTGAACTTGTGGCTTAACCTCCAGGTGCTTTCAGTTTCCCTCGATGTGAAAGGTGTTGTCAGCCTTCAGGGAGATAATGCATGAAAGGGTCCTGGCACTGTGCCAGGCAGACAGTAACTGCTTGACGAGTATTACCCACAATTATTTTTAACATCTCCCTCTGAGCCATCCCCTGGTCCTGGTAGCTGGTGTAATTGTGGCAGCCACCACTAGTGAAGGCTTTCTTTGCTCCAGGCCCTGTGCTAAGCTCTTGCCAGTCATTTCCTTTTTAATCAAGTAAAGTAAGTCTGAGGCTTCCCATTTTGTAGATGAAGAAACTGAGGCTCATAGAGGAGCAGACTTGTGCATAGGCTATAGCTTTTAGGTGCAGAGCTGGCTTTTGAACCCTTGTATGCCCATCTCTTCAGCCCCAGCTCCTTGCCACTATCACGTTGCCTCTCAGTGTAACCATGAGTACCATTTATTGAGTGTTTATTATGTGCCAGCAACTGTGGGAAGCACTTTACATGCATTATCTATTTTATCCTTCAAGATGAGGAATCAGATTCAGAGAGGATATATAACTTGCCCAAAATCAAAGTGACTCACGGGACAGAGCTGAATTCAAGTTCTACCTCGAAGTTCTCAGTCTCGGGGCATATTGGCATTTGGAGCCTGATAACTCTTTGCCATGGGGGCTGCCTGGTGCATCGTAGGATGCTTAGCAGTATTCTTGGCCTCCACCCACTGGATGCCAATAGACCTGCCTCCCAAATCGTGACAATCAAAAATGTCTCCAGATATTGTCAAGTGTCTTCTGGCAGGGGCAGGAGGAAGTCACCCAGGTTGAGAACCACTAGATTCCCTGATTGGAAAAAGCGCATTTTCAACAGCTGGGTGCTTCTGCCTTCCTGGGGAGGGGCATGGCCCTGCTGCTGCCACTCGGGTTGCCTGCTCCAGATGGTGTGGCAGAGAGGGGAAAATATTTGCCCGAGAGGCCACCAGGGGCCTGTGTCTGCTTTGTCTCCCCCTGCCCTCTCCCAGCCCCCTTCCATACGTGCACACCAGGCCTGCAAGTTTTCCTACCCGCCCCCCCTTCCTGGCCCCTGGCCTGTCTGTCGGCTGCAGCCTCAGCAGCTGGCTAGCTCTGGGCGAAGGGCAAATATTTACAGCTCCCCGGCTCACCCAGGACCGCACAGGCGCACAGAAGACTGGTGTGAGCCTGCGAGTCACCAAAACAGAGGGCAAAGCTTGGTCTTCAGTCAGGCGCCAGGTTTGGGGTGAAGGAGTTCCCAAGTTTCTGCTGTTTATGCTGTCATCTGGACTTCCTGCATCGTTTTAAGTGACGCTTGTTTATAAATAAGCCATTCACTGCCCCAGAGTTTATACATCATTCATTGTTGGGCTAGTTTATTATTTCTTCTTGCCTTTCTGTTTTCTTTCTGGAGTGTTTGGGTAAACTCTTTCTCAGAATCAAAAATATGATACTCGAATCAAAACTGTGGATGTTTTTGAGACTCTGTCGGGTTGTCGGGTAGGATAAGCAAAGATATTAAGCTTGGGGACAAGATGTTGATTTTGAACTTTTGGAGCAAGTTTTGTTCTGGAGTTGGAACCCTGCTTGGGACTTCTCGGGATGGGGAACCTGCGGCCTCAAGGCCACATGTGGCCCTCGGGATCCCCGAGTGCAGTCTCTCAATCGAATCCAAACCTCACAATTTGGATTCAGTCAATAGGCCACACATGGGCCCAGTGCTGCAGGTTTCCCACCCCTCTGGCCTCACACCCTGGAGGGCCTCAGCTGAGGCCTTAGGAAAGCTTGTTCTTCTGGCCCCGAAGTTAACCCTCAGTGGACCTTGCGGAAAGCTTTTTGCTGTTCCTTCATCAGCCATAAAAACCCCTCCCACTGGAAGCCGTTTAAGAACTTGTTTATTTCATTGGGCCCACTCTCTGCTCCTGCTGGGTACTGTTTATTCTCTCCCCAAAGGCAGAAGGATTTATATTGCCTGGAAAACCTCATGTACAACTCTTTTATTTTATTTTTTTTAATAAGTCCTAATGTTGGCTTCTCTGTTACGAGTTGAAGGAGATAAGAAACACTCAGAAGATTTTTAATACTAGCTCTTCCACAGCCTAGAAGAGGCATTCTTTAAATTATCTTAGGTTTCAGGTTTTTGACACCTGCTGAGCACTTAGGGTTGGTAAGTGCTGTGCTTGCATAGGCATTGTTTCTTCTGTTCTATAATGTGAGCTCTATCAGGGATCCTCAGAGCTTAGGGTGAGTGCAGTCGTGGGAGAGCTTGTTAAAACACAAGATTCCGGAGTCTCTCCTCTGGAGATTCTGACCCCTTAGAGCTGGCCCAGGGCCTGAGAATCTGCATTTCTAATGAGCTCCCAGGTGATGCTGGTCATTTAAGTAGCTACAGAGCTAGATGAAGAGTTTAGGCTCAAGTACAGACACAGACCAAAGATGTATTGATCTTCTCCACACAGTTGTGATTTTACTGATCAGTGTCTAAACACCTCTTCCTAAACGTTTTAAGACCAAGATGTGGTTTTAAAACCAGACTGCCTAGCAAGTTAAACGACAGGTAACCATAGCCTAGAAAGGCATCTCTGACCTCACTGAGGCCGGCCACATCTGGGCTGCAGCAGACTTGGTGATGCTACACGTGAGTGGGTGAAAGAGTTTTGCTCCTAGCCTCGTTTTCCCACTCTGACTTATCCACCTGATTCTAAGAACAAAAGCATTCCAGAGCAAATATCTTTTTTGCTTTCTGGGAAAGGAAAAATTCTAGACATAACTTTCCTTGGAATTATGGAGAAAGTTGAGATTCATACTGGCCACTTTCAGCTCTTTGACCCTCACGTCCACTCTGTCATTGAAGCCTGTGGATTTTACCTCCTTAGTACATCTTGGATCTATTCAGTGCTCTCCAGCTCATGATCACCTTGGTCTAAACCAGGGTTTCTCAACCTCAGCACTGTTAACATTTTGGACTGGATAGTTCTTGGTTGTCTGTGTGTTAGTGGTGTGTGGGTGTGGCGGGGGGCGGTGCTGCCTGTGCACTGGAGGATGTTTAGCAACATCCCTGGCTTCTCCCTGCTAGATGCTGGTGGCACTCCCCAATCACAGATATCTCCAGACATTGCCAAATGTCCCCTGGGGGGCAAAATTGACCTCTGTCTCAGACACCAGAATTTCCTGCCTGGATTACAACTTCCTCTACACATCTTGCTCCTGTTCAGTTTGCTCTTTACCTAGCACTGGGAATGATCTCTTAGAAATGTAAATCTGTTATGTCTCTCCCTTCTTAACCCTTCTATTTCTTCTCTTTTCTCTTGGGTGGCTGCAAGGTCTGGCGTCCTCTGGATTCTGCTGGCCTCCACCTTCTTATCCCCTTTGTTCTCTTCTCCCAGCTTCACTGGTCTCTGAGTGTTTCCTGTACATGCCACGAGCTCCTTCCTGCCTCTGGGCCTTTGCACTCGCTCCTTTCTCCACCTGGAACAATCTTTCCAAGTACTCACTGAGTAACCTGCAAGTTTTCCACCTCTCCCCTCCTGTTCCTGACCTTTCTGTCAGCACTTAGGGTTTGCTCATCACCGGGTGACCTTTCTTTCTCTTCTTCCCGTCTCAGTCCAAGCATCCCTACCTCCAGGAAGCCAGGCCTCTCTGACCTCGCAGACCACATCTGGTGCCTGAAACTCTCACTTCGGTGCCCCTCCTTCATGGCATTTATCACAGCTGTAACTGCATAATTGGAAGAGTCTGTCTTGTTCAGGGCTGTGTCGCCGGCACTAAATCCCCTGCCACGTGCGCTGTAAGTTTTCAATATGTGTTTGTTCGGTGAGTGAATTCAAGATCGGAAGGGCTGTCTTGTCAGCCATCAAAACTTTCCAGGTTGTTAACCAAGAGTGGGCTTGTGTTAAAAAAAGAATCAGTTTTTCTGTGATGCCCCAGTTAACAAAATTGTTTCCAGATTTTGGGGAGGTGTTATTTTTGTTCTGCTAGATCCACCCAGATCAAGTTGTATAAAGCCCCAGATCCCAGAAACGATTTTGTCCATTTCAGAACTGGAGATAAGTGAATCTAATAGACGCTTGTATCAAAAGGTGTTCCAGATGTCTAAACACTTTGGAATGTATCTATTAGCGTGTTCACTGTTTGGTATATTTTGTTTCTGAAACGCTTCAGCAAAGAGCCATTCCACAGCATCTCTAACAAAACAGCCTACTTCAGCTAAAAGAACTGTGGGCTGTCACTTCTATTTCATTTCGGTGATTTATAAAGAAAATTAGGATTCGGTTTACAAATACGTTACCCAGCTATACTAGATTAAATGAGCATAACTGGGCAATTTGAACTGGCTATTCTGTTGAGATTTAGCTGTAAGTGGTTCTTCCTGTGTTCAGAAATGGTGCTTGCCTCCCTGTAAAAATATTTGATGAGTAAGAATCTATTTATAAGGCAATTATGCATTGGACTGTAGACCAGAGAGCTTAAAAGGAAAGGAGATGATACTCACTGAGTCCCACTGGGCGCCATCCACTTAGGGTGCTGTATGTCTGTATGCACGTTAGCTGCTCCATCTTCTTTATTAGGTAGACCTCTTTTCCTTTGGTGGAAGGAACAGATTGTAAAACATTATAAAACAGATAGATTAAGGCCAGAAGTTAGATTCTAAGTGTAGAGCTGAGATTTTAACACAGAGCTACCTGACTTCAAGCTGCTACCAAAATAAGAAAGGCATTTTTTTTTCTTGAGGCAGTGCACCCCTCTGAAGTCTCATACAGGCTCCCCAGGGACTATTTTCATATATGCCAAGCATTGCGTGGACTGGAGGTGTAGATGCATTGTTTTATTTCATCCTCAGACCCTGTGAGGTAGGTACTCCTACCCGCAACCCTTTTCCTCCATATTACAGATGAAAAAACAGAAGCTCAGGAGGTTAAATAACTTGCCCAGTGTCCTCCGTCCTCCTTGGGCTCGTTTCAGTTTGCCTGTTGGCTTCTGGCCCAGGAAATGTGTTCCTCCTGTGCCATATTCCCATTTGCATAGGTCCAGTGTAGCACACATGGCATATAAAACAAAACAGATCCTGTCTACGAAAGAGATTTAGGCAAAATAAATAAAAAGGAAATAAAGAAGGGGTGTCCTAGATCGAATAGTGGCTCTCTCTTTAATTTTTACCCTAGTAATTTTAAGAGTGGTTAACAGTAGGATCTAAGTGAAATCCTTCCAAATATATTCTTGTGGTTCCTCACATTCTTCTAGCCTGAGTGCCTGGCCCCGTGGTAGGCACCATTGGATACAGAGGTAAAAGGGACCAATCAGACACCTGCTTGTGCCTTTGACGACACAACACATATCTTACTACTCTTTGCTCACCCAAGCTTTTTAGCCATGGTTTAGCCTCTGTTCCCCCCTGACTAATGGTATCCTAATAAGCTGGTTCCAATAAAAAGGGGAAATGGTGTAATATAATGATTACTCTTATAAAGAAAATAACTAACAGGTGGACCTGAGTGGCCTTCTTTCTCACCCATCCCATCCATATATTGACAGGGCACTTAGAGGGCAGAGACCTGGGTAACCTTTGTGTGAGCAGGCCCTGCAGCAGCCCCAGCCCCAGGAAGGGGGAGAGTTTGGGCCCTGTCCCTGGCAGTCAGCATTGTGTGTGCAGAGATGAGTCTTGGACAGAGAGGTCACCCCTAGAATTTTGCTAAAAGCTGTTTGCAGGTGCCCCATGTCTTTGCTGCATTTGGATCAGGTTGTGGTCCGTGTTGGATGCAGGCCTTGGGTCAATGGGCAGGCTCCTGGGTGTCCTGAATGGAACCAGTGTGTTGAATGAGTTAGTATCCACACCCTGGAATGGGCGATATTGGGGTTCATGTGTTCCCTTTGCCCTGTTGTTGAGGGACTCGGGGAGGCTCCTTAAACCTCCTCTAAGCCTTAACTGCCTCATCTGTAAAATGGGATGATGGTACGTAAAGGGCATGTACATCTTATCAGGTATTTATTGAGCATCTGTTAAGTGCCTGACACCTGTAGGGTTTTAACAGTTTTTCCAATAAATTGCTGAAGAACCATGAGAAATTTGAAGTGGTTGTTATAGAGAAGAAAGGAAGAGATATTTACGCAAAGATTCAGTTTCATTGTGACCCAGTGTTGCCCTTGAGTGACCTGTTCTCTGGATCTCTACCCTGTGTTTTCAGTGGTGGAATAGGGACAGTCACATCAGTGTCACTGCCTCTGGGTAGCAACTCTGGGCTGAGATATCATAGGAGAAGGTTAAGGCTTGTCAATGGTGTGGTGCTTACAGGGTTAGCTAGTATGTGCATTTGTATTTGTCCCACCCGGATTAACAAAGTTGAGGAGAGGTTGGCCAGGCACTTGCTACCTTCCTCTGAGCAAGAAGTTTTGGTTTCATAGCTGAGTAGCCTTTGCTTTCTTTCTAATTTGGGGAAGAAAATGATTCAGGCTCAAACCAGCCTGTCTGAGTCCATTTGGGCTGCTATAACAAAAAGACAAGAAAGTGAGTACCTTATGAGCAACAGAAATTTGTTTCTCATGGTTTTGGAGGCTGGAAAGCCCAAGATCAAGGTGCTGGCAGATTCAGTGAGGACCCACTTTCTAGTACATAGATGGCTGGCTGCCTTCTGTGTCCTCACGTGGGGAAAGGGCCAGGGGGCTCTCTCGGCCTCTTTTATAAGGCCCTTAATCGCATCCCAAAGGTCTCACCTGCTAATACGATCACCTTGGGGGTTAAGATTTCAACATATGAATTTTTGGGGGGAAGGGAACACAAACTTTCAGACCATAGCATACCATTTAGTGTATCAGGTAGAAATGTTAAGATGCTGTAACACCTTAAATAAGGTTTGTTGCTGTCCTTTTTGGTTTTTGGTGAAGCATTGCTTGTGGTTGTTCACCAGAAAAGCAGATGAGTCAAGGACAAAAATTAGAGATACAAATTTAAGATTAAGCTCATAGAAATAGAAAATTGGCCATTTAGGGATTTCTTGGGTTATTTAAATATAGTAGCAAACTATTTTATTTTTGAACTAGGGAAGTGCTGAAAAATCTTTACTTCTCCTTACATAATTTTCAAAAATATCTTGCTTGGCTTATGGATATAGATATACTTTTCTAAGATATTAGGACTCTGGAAATGCTCTTTTTGTTCCTTTCTATCTTCTAAGACAGGGTGATTTGAGTTTTGTAAATTTACACATTCATTACCAACCTGAAGCCTTTTCTTTCCCCAAGCGCTTTGTCTCTTTTCATCCTCTCTACAACTGTTTGTGGGGCAGATACATCCTACTAATACTTCTGTTGACTGTCTCATCCAATTTCACCTTAATTTCAAGCATCATCCCCATGCCTATCTTCACTCTTAGGCTTTTTAACAGTTTCCTCTCTTCTGTTCTTCCTCCAGGAATCCCTTCTTAAGAACTGGGGTTTGAATTACAGGGAGGGGTTGGTCCAGACTGCTTCACCATTAAAATAATCACAAAGTTTGAACTACAAAGAGGACAAAAGCAGCCGAGTGTGGGGAGTGACGACATCCCCACTTCTTCAGTAGAGTTTCTGGCAGCCAACTCTGCCTCCTGGTCTCCCCAACCCCTACCCTTGTGCGTTTTTTCCTGGAGACAGCCAAATATGCAGCACTTTCCTGTCGCTAGTCACTAGTCAGAGCTGTTTCCCAGCTGTGTGAGTCTCTGTGAGCTTCATGGAGGCTAAGAAGTTGTGCCACCCCAGACACACACACTAGCGGTCTGTCAGTTACATTTCTCAAAACCTGCTGGGCAGCTTTCCAGTCTAGTCAGTTCTGGGCTGTGCATCCCACAGCAGCAATAATTGGGGAACACTGGTCCTTGGGCAGAAATTTAAAAAGAGTCCACGTTGACAGTGGCGTGGATGGACCCTGGAAACCAACCACCACACTGACTAGGAGATGGATCGCTTCTAAGCTTCTGAGGCCAGAATGTTTGGAGGAGAATGATGACAGAGTAATACTCGAAAAGAAAAGGGACTTTGCCCATAGAAGATGGTTCACATTCTTGGATGCTTTTTAAAAAAAAAAAAGACGGGGGGGCAAAATATGTCTTTTTGACATTCAAAGTACATTCGATTTCTGATTTTTCACTGTGACTCCCCTCCCCACCCCAATTTGTACCCAGTTAGACTTAAAATTCTTACCTCGAGTTGAAACCTGAGCAGATGATGATTGTGGTAATTTTAACATTGATCCGGTAATTATATGTTCAAATATGATATCAAAAGCTTATTTTAAGCAAAATCAACTGTGTTTTTGAAAAGTGAGCTTCCATTTCTGCGTGTGACTTACTGGCTTTGGTGCTTTGGATGGTTCATGTTGTTTAGATCTTGACACTCAGGGATATATTAACTGTTTTCCAAGATTAATATACCTGTGCACATTCTCAATCCTAATGACCTAAGCTTCTCCCGAGAAGATCCTCCATTACATTCGGGGCTCAGCTACCCGCTTGGATTGGGTTCTGGGTAGGAGCTGGGTGGCTGAAGATCTGTTGCAGTTCCCTGCCCAGCCCAAAGCAGCAGTGATGTCACTGGACTCCAGAATATGATGGGAGTTGTTCTGCTCGACTTCCCTCCCCAGGCCGTTGGTGAGAGCTTCCCAGTCTCCCGAGTGCTGGTCTCCCGAGTCTGGCCACTGAAGGGAAGAGACACTTGCCATCTGGGAAGAGTTTTAGAAACAGGGGGCAGCTCTATGAAAAGCTGACAAGGAGGTGCCACCTCACTTCCATTTGTTGTCGTTTTTCCTCTACTCTTCACCTTTTCTTCCCTCACCATGAAGCCCCACTGATGGGGTAGAACTTGGAGCAGTCTGTAGTGTCTAGCAGTCCCCAAGTGCTCCATGCCCCCTAGTTCCCCAGCTCTCTTCTGCCTCCACGGTTCCTATCAAGTCCACAGTTCCTTGGATTTGCTGTTTCTCCTGTCCTGTTGAGAGCCAGCGTGTCTCCTATAGGCCTGGCCATGTCATGCATCTGATTTCCCTTCCCATGGTCCACAGCCCGCTTGGTCTGTGCCATCTGCCTGTCTTACCCGAGCTCCACTGAAAGTCTAGGCTGAGCTGCTCCCTTGACTTGCTCCTTGTGTCTCCTTCCCTTGGCCTCCAGAATAAAAGCTGTCCACTTGGTCCTTACTCCAGTGGTCTCTAGAATGTGCCACTCTTTTTCCAGTAGTGGAAAAAGAGAGATGTAGTAAGGAATATATCATGATCTTTATTTACTTAACTTCAGACCCCTGCTCTCCTAAACTAGCTTTAGATTGACTAAGTTAAACTAGGAGTGGGCATTCTCCATTGCCTGGATTTTGTAAAAGAATAATTTATGTGGTGAAAGAGTATCATGGCCTCAACATTGAGCTGTACAGGTGACCCTTTCAGTACTGTGACTTGTATTCTGAGCATTTATTATTGGCCAGGCACTGTACTGAGACACTTTGTGGGTATTATCTATCTCAGTCATGCATCCTAGTAACCCATAGAAGAAACTATTATTATCCCCATGATATGGATGAGGAAACTGATCTTAGATTCTGACTCTGAAGCCCAAGACCTTATACATTACACTGTACCTGTCAGGGGCATAACATTCTTATGATACTTTTGGGGTATGAGAGACACTCTTAATTTTTGCAATTATTTTTGCATAGTCCAAAGAAGACTTACTTAAAACTTTAATTATAAAATGAATTAGCTGTCTGATCCTGCATGCCACGCTCAGTCTTTAGAGGCAGAGGGATTTAGGATAGGGTGCATACATTTACCCCCACAGCACAAAGAGCATGGGCATTGGGGTCATGTGGACCTGGATTCCAGTCCTGACCCTCCCACTTCACCACTGTGTGATCTTAAGCAAGTGTATGATTTTTTCTGAGCCTCAGTTTCTCCAGATTTAGAGCATGGATACAGTGCCTGCTTTGGAAGGCAGATGTTTTGGCTAATGAGTTTATATGAAGTAAAGCCATGTCTCTTCTTTGTTTTACTACATCAGGCCATTGAGAAAACTGCAAAGCGTTAGTTGCAGACCAATATTGGTTAAATTTTCCTGTAAATGAAAGATGCTACTGTTTAACCCAGTGTGAACATTCAAGAAAGCTGCACTGATGAGAGCCTTTGTCCTTATCCCATTCATACCTCTCTCCAATTGGTGGGATATAATTGAATGAGAATCATTTAAACACCCTCTGTCCTAAAGCATTTTGAGCCCAGGATCAGGTTAAATGGTTAAGCATAGATTGATGTTAACGTGAAAAATGTGTTACATGAAGACTGATGGTGAAATGTCTATTGATATTTATCTTAAAAAATTAGGAATTACAATAATAAAGTAGTTAAAGTTTTTGGGGGAAGGGGAGGGGAGTGGAAAAGAAAAACCAGAATCAAGCTTGGGGTATCAGAGAGTAGAAAATGACCTTTGGTAATTAGTTGGAGAAATGAAAGTAATTCAGCCCAGAGTGAAATTTTATTTTATCCCTCTCAACAGCCTGTGTTGAATCTTCCACATGTTGGTTTATGACTGGAAATCAGTCCTAAAATAGGCACTGCAACCCAAAGCCGATGTCTAACCCTCCTGGACAGCAGACTGGGCCAGGAGACTTGCAGAAAATAAGAACCACCCTCCTTTCTCCCCAGCCATTGCATCTGGCGAGGAAGCATAGGTCAACTTGGTTGTTCGAAAACATTCTTTGAAAGCTATTTGGCTGAGGAATGTTGTGTTTCAGGCATTGTCTTACTTGTCCCTTGAGAGAGATCTCTGAGGCCAGGGCTGGACTTAGATGTCTTTGGGCATCTTGGATCAGTTCTTTTGGAGATGAATAGTTCGGTAAACAGTTGGGAATTTGGTTCTGACACTGGTTTCCTGGGTAAGCCCTCCTTTAATGAGTTCCTTTCTGGAACTTCACCAATTGAACCATCTTGGACAAGACCTAAGATTTGCTAGTCTACATGGAATTATTTTCTATATTCTACACTAAAAGGGAGGAGGAGTATAGAAGGGTAAGTAAGGACGAGCATTGGAGAAGATAAGCTTGAATCCCAGCTCAACTTTTTACTGGCTCTTTGCCATGGGACAACCTTCTTAATCATTCTCCTTTGGTCTTCCCACCTGTATTGTGAGGATGGTATTTGTGCCGATTTATAAGACTGGTTGGATTAGTAAATGAAATAAAGCACTTAAATGCTCAATGTAGTTTCTGGCACCTAGTAAGCAGCCAAAAAAATGGTAGCTATTGTTATTGTTAATGCAGTGTAATAAGATTATTTTCTTTCTTTCTTTGAATAAATGGTTATCACACAGTAGATTTAAAACTAATCTTTTTATTCATGTGATTGTGCAGTTTTCTTTGTGCATCATTTGCGATTGTCAAACTAAAGCCATCTGCCTTGGATTACCGTGTAACTGTGCAGTTTCTGTCATTTGATTAGTTATGAAAGCCAGGCATGTAAGATATGTACGATAACTTGCCCTAATTCCCATGTATTTCTAACTCTTTCACCCCTCTAAGATACCAAAGCAAGAAACGGATTTACTAAGATTTTCAGTGTCCAAAGCAGAAAGATATAAACTGGTTCAGTTTGAGAATCATCGTGTTTACATCTTAAAACTATTAGGTTGATTCTGAATTTTCAGTGTTAGCACGGTGAAGATAAATTGCGTGCTAACTTTTTGCAACTCAAATTAATCATATAAAAATTGATAGCATTGATAGATGCTTTGGATGCTGGTGCTGTTTCTTGGAAAAATTTTTAAAAACCGATAAAATAGTCTGTCATTAGAGAGGCTCTGCTGTTTTTTAGTCTCCTGGGTACAGTATCTTGAGAGAGACTACTTTCTCTTTTACAGTAAATTTATATATTTTATTTATTGAGTTAGTGACCCTTAGGAAATAAATGTTGTATTCTTCTTTTAGGAAACCCAATTCTTTCATTGGAAACTGAATTACTTGTTCTAATGATAAATTGTCATCTTTGTTTTCACAGGGTTTTTGTAATTGATGTTTAGGCTTACGTTACATTTTTGGAAATGTGGTTACTAAAAACTGTGAACATGGAGATAATCCTACACAGTAAAGCCCAATTATTTCTTCTTGGCTCCGGTGGGCACAGTTCTCCTGATGAAATATGGAACCAGAGCCACACATTAACTATCGCAGTAAATGAAGCAATGCTCTAGAAAACCCGGGGGCACTGAAGGTAGAAACAGTGGTTTGCTTTGCCAGTGTGGGGGAGTCAGATATTTGCATTCATGCCCTTCAAATGTTTGCCATTTATCTCCCCACAAAAGGTGGAAGACGAAAGTTTGATCAGGAAGCAGTAAATATCAGAATAAAATCTCTTTCATGATAAGCTGCCAGTGTTCTTAACACAACTTATTATGAAATACTTCGTATTTTAAAAAACACATTTAAATAATACCACATTTAAACAGAAAACACAAGTGAAGCAATGCCAGTTTATAGTGAGTATACCTGGTGTGATGTTTTGCATATCATTCATGTACTTGGAAACATTTCAAACATGGGAGTTCAATAGTTATGTCAAAGAATAGTAAGTGACAGTTTGCACATAAGGTTAAATCTATTTTTATCCATCTGTCTGTTACTTGAGAGTGTTAGTTGAGGTGCCCTGGCTTTGCCATCCCTTTTGACTGTTGAACATTGTGCTCTGTGACCTGCCTGGGTGACTTCTGCTTGTTTGATTTAAAGGGGTTCACATTGACCATCCTTAAACAGAGTGTTTTCTGTTAAACAGCTCTGCATCTTGTATGGCTTGGACAGTAATTACTTTGTGAAAATGCCCCCTCCCCTTTTCAGTAAGATTTGGGATTTTTTTGTTTTCCCTCTGCGTTTGCATCTCACTTTTAATGCACTATTTTCCCCCAAGTCTCCCAAACAGAGATGACCATTGATGGGCCATGCATACGCTCACACTTCCAAAAGAATTGCTATTTGAACCTTTCGTGACATGACATGAATGCTGCTGTTGAAAACGGTTGAGAAACAAACAGAAAGTAGCTGTCTAGACAGCTTGCATACGATGAACTGGTCAAAAGAAATGCATTTGCGGACCAAGGAGTCATTCATAGAAAATGTCCATTAGGCATGTCTGGGCATCTCCAGACCAGACGTTCTTATGTGGTCATTCCAGGGTTAGATGGTATCTAGAAATATTTGCAACCTCCTAAACACAGGATAAAATTTCAGATTGGGTTCCAAAAGTTGCCTTGGTTAAACTTCCCAAGAGATACAGGATTTGGAATGATTAGCTCAGTACTCCTTGAGTCCACTTAGATGGAAAAGGAAATCCCAACCATCTATTCATTTGCTATTTATAAATAAAAATGTGATCTCATTTGTTTCTCTGCAGGGTGAAGAAACCAAAAGCCTGACTCTTGTCCTGCATCGGGACTCTGGCTCCCTGGGATTCAATATTATTGGTGGCCGGCCCAGTGTGGTATGTTAATTGCTAAAATGTGCTTTTCCTTTTGCTGGTGTAGCTGGAAAGGAGGTCAAGGTTTAGCGGGTGAGAAGTAGGAAACCTTGCTCACTTCATTCTGCTTGCTGTAATTAGTTCATTGGTTATCTAGCATCTTCACACTCAGAGATTTTTATTTCATTGTGGTTTCCTAAAATAACATTGTCCTAGTAATACAACAGCTAGTTCAAACTGTTGAGCATTTGGGGTGCATTTCTGGTTGTGAAGCACTTGGGCCGATGAAGTTGCGTGAGATGTGTGCAGTTGGAAGTGGGTGACCAGCCACCCTCCTAGGCTGAGCTGGAACGTGGGCTCCAGACCAGAAGCCTAATCCTGAGTTCTGTCTCATCAGCTGTCGGTCAGGGGTGGGGCCCTCACGTGTGGATCATGGTCTCCCTGTGCTTTCTCCTCCCCCTGCAGCTCCTTGGCCACCCCATGCTCATCAGCCCCTCTTCTAGAAGTAAGAGGCCGAATTCAAATCTGCCCATGTAACTGCGAGGAAAAGGTCTGAAAAAAGGGCTCTGGGGAGTAGCAAAGGATGTGTTTGAGGATCCCCCTTTCGAGGGGGATTATCTAAATGCGTGTCATCTCTTGCTCTTTTCTTTTGCTAACCATTTCCTCGTTTATTAGCTGGAAATGAAAATAGTCAAAGGAAAGGAAGAGAAAATCAAATTTGCTTGTGCAACAAATAAGTATTGAATATGGGCTGTTTACTAGGGCCTGGGACATACAGTAGAGAGCAGGGAGACTGGGTCCCTGTCAGCATTGAGTTTATGTTCTGGTGGGGACATCAGGCAAGAAACAAGTAAATGCAATAATCGTAGATTGGGAGAAGTACAATGAAGGAAAGAAATGGGAGATGTATATGGTAGATGGCAAGAAGCCTCAGGTATCATTAGCTAGGCTTGTCAGGAAAGACAGGAGGAAACAGGAAGCTGGATCCTAAAGAAAGAGAAGGTGCCAGCCACCCAGATACGGATGGTGCTTGCCCTGCCTTCGTGGAGCTCACGTCCAGATGGGGAGACTGGTGCATGGGGAGAGCACGGCCCTGCTCTCACCGGTGTACTCTGAGCCTGGCCCCAGCTAGAGATGCCTTGGACTTGCTCACCTTGAGGAGGAGGCTTCCGGGGAAGGGGCTATTAGAACTGAGTTCTGAAGGATGAGTAGTAGTTTGCTAGATTGGAGGACCATATTTTATTTATATGTGTGCACACTATTGAGCTAATACATTATTATATACCTTATAAAAGTTACATGCAGAGGGGATCACTTTAAACAATGAGACTAAAATAGACTATGAACAAAATTTCTTATGTGTTCTTCCATCATTCCAGTGCATTGTGTTACGTACATCCATCTTTGAAGACCACTGAGCTAGAAGGTGGTAGGACCTTGGGGCTGGGAAGGAGGGGGCTTGGCAACTCCTACAAGCCCTGGAGCAGGGACAGGGTTGTGAATTAGGGGACTGCAAGTGAGTGGAGTGTGGCTAGAGTTGGGGGATGGTCAAGGAAGTGGTCAGGAAGAGGCCTGGGGAAGCAAACGGGGGGCCCATCCCAAGGGACCTAATAAGTCCTGGGGGCTGGGATTTGA
Source organism: Eulemur rufifrons (assembly GCF_041146395.1). NCBI lineage: Eukaryota > Metazoa > Chordata > Mammalia > Primates > Lemuridae > Eulemur > Eulemur rufifrons. The sequence goes on along the minus strand of NC_090989.1, from coordinate 177,602,484 downwards.
ATTACCAAGGGCAGTGAATGGCCAACACATGGCTTCAATCGAAGCGAGTGACAGAGAGATTTATGATTAAATTCTCTTTGCTTTTGGCCAAAGCTACGGTTTCAAAAACAAACAAACAAACAAAGAAAATGGTGTATTATAAGAAATGACAACTTAGTTATAAGTGATACGTAGTTGTTAAAATGATGAACATTACCTGTCTTACAAAACACACATATAAGAAAGAACTTTTAAATGATGAGATTAAATCATGTATATGAAGGTGGGTGAGAGCAGGGATCTTTCCCACTTGGTGGACCCCCAGGGATGGGCTCACGCAGTTGTGTTTCTCCCATTATCTCGATGGAATTCTTAAGAAACTATAGACCCCCCATGAGATTGGTATATTTTTATTTTTACCTTTTACCAGCTGACTGAGCACCCAGGCTGCATGTCACGATTCTGTGCTGTTAGATTTAGTCCTTGCTGCTGGAGATCACCTCTCTCCAGCTTTGGGAGAGGTGAGGAGACAATTGACCCCAGAAAACAAGGGGACCAGAACTTGAACCCATGTTCTCCAACTTACCCTCAGGAACGTATTTTGCCATTTAACACAGATAACAGAGTTGGCTGAACTTGGTTTATTCTCAGTAATTATTCTTCCTCCTGCCCCAACCCATTGTTACCAGTTTTAAGAAACAACTTTAATAAACAGACTCACTTCACAGATGTTTCGGAAGATTTCGTAGCCAAAAGAGCCCAAACAAGGAAGACCTATTATTTGCCTCGGGTCTAACCGTACCAAAGTCCAGTGTTTGAAAAATGCTCAAAATGGAGAGGCCTGTCTGTGGTTCCCAGGTGATTGCTGGGGATCCCACTCTGTCAAAGCCAGTGAAGATCGTGTTTAGCTTCAGCACCTCACCAGGGGTGAAGTGACACTCCAGTCCCCCTGGAATACAGTTCTTCCTTGTGCTTCTCAAAGGGCATGCTTTAGCTTATTTCTTTTCCCTTTAAAAAGGTGATTTAAGTACAAGTCATACCTGATTTTGTTGCTCGCATTAGTACTCCCAGTTATGTGATCTTTTTGCAAGAACTACATGCATGTCCCCCAGAGGAAAATTTAATTCCATATGCATGTGTTTGCCGTAGTGTTTTTAAAAACTTGTCCTGATTAGCAGAAATAGCATAGTGAAACCTAAATATATTCTGCACTGTTGCCCGGAAAATTTGGCAAGTCACTGAGTACACACTAAAAAGCCAAGCTGAGCAACAATGCACACACGTTGTCAGTTACTGGAAGAACACAGTGCAAATGATGTCTGTGTTTCCCAAGGAATTCCTGTGTTAGATGCTTGGGTGGGTTGTGAAATAGCCCAGCTGGAGCCTCTGCATAAGAGTCTTCATTACGTGATGCAGTATGTAATGCTCTTAGAAAAATCACATCATTCATTCATTCGTTCTCATATTCTCATAGAAACAGCAGCCTGTCCGGTGTATCAAACCTTTCACCTAAGCGTTTGACAAGTGTACTTCATTGTCAGGGACTCCTGGGATGGAAGGAATCCTGTTCATTTCTGTTTTGCTCAAGCTAGCAAAGCAAAAATAAATTCCAAGTCATATTAGTTCCTCGATAAATAGCTCTAACTTAAACCGTGTTAGGGGAGGAGCCAAAGAATAAAGAGGTGTCTTTAAGAGAAAAACGTAGCTATCTGGTTTTCTTTGATTTTGTGCTTTATGGGTTTTTCACATCCTGGTCCCACTCCACCCCCCCCATCTTAATGTAACCTAAATTCTGGTGTTTGGCCTTGCCTATTCCTTTCTGATTTTTGCTTGAACTTTCTTCCACTCCTTAAGAATAATTATTTATGTACAGTGTGGTATTTTGCAAAACAAACCAAAGCCAAAATCCCCTCTCCTATCTCCCTCTTCCTCTCCAGCCAAGAAATGCGAAGTGGTTAAATCAGAGTAAACACAGATCTCTTTTCATTTGATATATTGACATCACCTCTTAGGGAACTCAAGCTTGTTCATAAATCTTCCGTGGTCCATGGAGACTCTTCAAGTTCATCTAGTGGAATATTTCATAGCCTGAAATGCTGGACTTCTGAATTCATGTGTATTTTGAGAGTTTTCTCAGTGGGAGACAGGGTTGCACACACAGCATGTGCAAGAGAGTCGGCCTTTTGAAACTGAGCTATACCACTCTGGCTATACCACTTTGTAGCTGTGTGACCTTGGGTAAGTTACTTAACTTCTCTCAGTCTCAGGTTTTTCATCTGTGGAATGGATGACAGTAGTACTCTCCACTTGCGGTTATTGTGAGGATTAAACAATGCACATGGAACACTCACTGTGCACCTGGTACCTAGTATGTGCTCAGTAGACAGAAGCTGGTGTGCAGCTTTGTACTTGGTGTGTGTCTAGGGAGCTATAGAGGTGCTTTCAGACTAGTGCATCAGTGAGGCTGCTGTGGGAGAGGAAGGAGGCACGTGGTATTTGGATGGTAAAGGGTTAGCGTGCGGGAGGCCTGCGGAGAGCACTGTGATGCTAGGCAGGGATGCCTTCTGAGGATAGCTGATCTAACACAGCACCCACAGTCTCGCTGACCCGTCTCTTGGAAGAGTGTTGATGGAATCCAGATGGCAGTTAGAGACCCATCTTTGTCATGTGGGGATAAATGTTGGGAAAAACACTTAATGCTCATTTTAGACTGTGATTTTGGTTTCTTTTGATGAATTATATAACATTTCACTCTGTGTGTGTGTGTGTGTGTGTGTGTGTGTTTGGAGCGAGTGTGAAGAGGGAAGGAGAGAAGGGCTGAGGAATGTGCATTTTTTCAGCCTTACTTATTGCTATTGCATTTGAAGGGGTAGATTGAACCACATTTAAAGTCATCCCTTTTCCTTTTTTAAAATATAGGGTTTTTCTTCTCTGTTTAAGAGGAACATGTTTTATTGTCATAGTTATTTCTTAACAAATGGAATTTTTATGTATTTATATGCAGAGTGATTATTATTAAAATAGATGTTCTAATGGCATTATGGCAAGGAATTTACCATGACTGCAGATTTTGGAGTTTTTGTGGAACATCCTGAGTTTACTTTTCAAATGATTTTGTTTGGAAACAACACATGCTTGTGCCATTTAATCTATAAATCCATCTGTTAATCACTTGAAATTTAATCCACACACTTGGAGAGAATTCATCACAGCGCTGTTTGAAAAGGAGTTCATGAACAAGCTGTGAAGGTTTTTTATGAGCTTATCGGTGCCTTTTGATTTTAAGGAAAGGAAGGAGTTTGAGCAGTGAGCTGTTGTCTTACCCGGAAAGTTTTAGTTCTGACATGTAATTCAAAGATCTAAATGGATTTAAGGTTGGAGATCAGAATTTATTAGTATTGGGGCAGTGGTGGTGGACTTTTCTGATGCTAGTCAGAACAAAAACAAAATACCTGTTTTTACGATCAGATTATTATATACTTACAAGCTTAAGAATAACTCTGTGCAGGTGAGGATATGGGAATACACTCTGTCTAATGAACCATCAGTATAAACTCTCTGTAGGACCATTTGGCATTATCTATCAAATGTACATATACTTTGACCCAACAGTTCCATTGCTAGGGATTTGCCCTAAATATATAAAACCCCCAAAGATATTTCAAAATACAAGAAGGAGGGTATTATCACAACATTGTCTCTAATAGCAGTGACTAGAAACAGTATTAATTATTCACGTGTTAGAATATTACTAAGTCATGTAAAGAAGTAAGGTAGCTGGGTGTGGTGGCTCATACCTGTAATCCCAGCTACTCAGGAGGCCAAGGCAGGAGGATCCCTTGAGGGCTGGAGTTTGAGACCAGCCTGGGCAACATGGCAAGACCTCATCTCTAAAAAACTAATAATAATAAATAAATAAAATAAAAGGAGTAAGGTAGACATGTTGGATTGGTAGAAAAGGATCTCTGTGATATTTAGAGTCAAATGAGAGAGGCAAGGACATAAGTAAGAGTCAGGATAGCATAATCCCATTTATGTGCATAAAAAAGGAACAGATACATGTTTAGGAAGGCAATGCATTAAAACGTTTTGAAAAGGATGCATAAACTCAAATAGATGCTAGCTAGGGAAGAAGGACAGTGGGTTGGAGATGGCAGAAACTTATCATTTTATATCTCTTGGTATGGTTTCAAATATTTTACCATGTGTCTGTGTTTATTTTAGTTGCAAGCAGAAATTAGGAGAAACAAATAGCTTTCACCCCGTTGCCACTTCTGACATAGCAAGAGTCAATTACTGTTTTAAGAGTGTGAGCTTTATTTTCATGCCCAACTTAATGCCTAGCATTCATGCATGTGTTTTTTTAACCCAAAGGACAACCAAGATGGATCGTCCAGTGAAGGAATCTTTGTATCCAAAATAGTTGACAGTGGGCCCGCAGCCAAGGAAGGAGGCCTGCAAATTCATGACAGGATTATTGAGGTATGTGAACACTGGCTAGTGTCTTTTAATAGGCTGAATGCCATCCCATCTTCCTCGGGCTCAAGGCAAGATGTTTGGTCTGGGAGGGAGGCCTAACGTGTTTAGATGGTTGGGCAGGGGTCACACTTCTCCAGTTGTGTGGGACCAGATTGAGTGCTCATTGCTGTGGTGTGAAGTTTTTGTTAAATATAGAGAAGCCAGATTGTGAGTGGCGTGTTCACGATTTGGCTCTTTTCGTGCAGACCTGCATCTGTTTCATGTGCATCAGTTACAGCTCTGTGTGAAAATCATTGGAGAGCTGTATGTTAGTTAGAACCAGATGAGTGAGTCCTGTTGTAAAAATGGTGACTATTCGTATTGGTTACCAGGGTACAACTGTGTCAGCTTCGGAGTCACTCTGATGTCCTCAGAGCTCACAGCACGCAGTTATTTCTACAGATGCCTTGTTCTCTTATGTGTGTCCTCTTTGCCTGTTGTCAGTTGTGTAATTTGATTGTCCAGGGATACGCAGGCAAAGTTTGATGTTAGGATTTACTCATGTCATTACCCACTCCTTCATTTTCACTTCTTTACTCATCATTTCAAACTTTCACATAGCAGGTTGATAGAGTTATGCTGGGGGAAGTAGATCTCAGCCCCACCATGCAACACTTTGGAATAGGGTTGCACGGTGTTTCTCGGGTGCTCCGAGTTGCTGAAAGGGAGAGAATTATTTGTTGCTTCTTTGTATGGGCTCTTCTTGTAAAGTTTGATATAAGTGACTTTTTTTTTCTGCTGCTGTTTTTGACCGTTTTGATTGCTCTTTTAATGGGTACATACTTGGGCTAAATTGATTGGATCTCCTATTAGGGAAAAAGTAAATATGAGAATCCAAGAAGGCATGCCAGATCCCACAAGAAACTCACCCCCGGGCCATAGCTGTACTATAGTGCATTAAATAAGAAACCAGAAAAACAGCACCAATACCAGTGGGTGTTAGTTGTTCCAAACACATTTGCGTAGTGTCTATACTTCCTGACTATTTTCATGGCCCATTTCAAAATTTCGGACTGAATAGGAGCTGTGACCATGAACTAAGCTGTAAGTGAAGTTCACATCACCCACTGGAATGTGGCCACAGGCTTCTCCTGGGGAAAGGAGCATCGGCAAGACTGAGAACAAAGTCTCTCTTTTCCAGTCTCCTCTGGATGCATTCTGCAAGGAGCTATGCAGTATGCTTCAGGATAATTTGTAATCCTCAGGAAGACACACAGTTAAATCTCACAGGGAAAACAAACTGAACAACTTAGGGTGTAAATCTCACTCCTGTGAAGGAGTGGGAGCAGTGTGCTAACTTTCATATTAAAGGGATGCCTGATTTTGTTTTAACGACATTGTTAATATTGTTATACCCCCTTTGACTTTTTGAAAGGTTCTTAAACTTGGAGGTCTTTTTGTGCATGCTTTAGGGTCAATCTTGTACTTCCCAGGCCAAGGTAGCAGATTTTCCCTACCAGGAATTTGCTTGAGCAAGAGTGCTTTCTTAAGAGCTCAAATGTGTTACTTACTGTCTTTTTTGATAGTGAATATATTTTCTGAGACTATTGTTCAAAAAGATAAGTAGAGCTCCTGTTGCCAAGGGTTTGGAGGAACAGCCAGTTTCTCCAAGTGATGGAATTTCATTGCTTTTATGTTTTGCAAATGAGAAATCTACAGCTGGGCAGGATTTTTCTCTTGGCAAAGGATGATCTGTATTTGAAATGTTCAGTACGGTTTCTGGTAAGTCACATTCCTCTTTTGGACAGTGTGTAAAATATTAATCATGTCCCAGTGTTGAGATGGAAATAAGGGTGATCACAATAGAGAAACGATGTATGTATAATTGCAGTTGACACACTGTGCCCTTCTCAGTCAAATCCTAATCTCTTTTGACATGATACAGTGATTCCCATGACTGCAAGTATGTTCTCTGCTTCACCTCATCTATGGCGGAGTTTATTACCAGACCAGGAGGCATGAATGTGATTATTTTAAGAGTATGTGTGTGTGTGTGTGTGTGTGTGTGTGTTTCATCATTAAGAAGAGTTAGCTAGCGGCTTTCTAGTTTCTTACCAGATGTCTTCCTTTTCAGGGGAGTGGGCAAACTGCCACTAGATCTTCACCATAAAGACCTTAATTCTTGCAAAACGGCGCTTTTACTAAATCCAGAGCGTCTTGTCTTTGCTGCGAAGTTACTCTGCTCCGACTGGTGTCTGTTCTCTGAGACCAGAGCAATGGTTCGCAGCCACGTCAGAGCCAGCCCTGCTCCTCCTACCCCTGTTTTTTATAAAATACTTTGAAATGCCACCAATACTGTCATAAAATGAAATTCACAAATTACATATAAATATATACACACATACAGATATAATTGTAGAAATACATAGACTGTAATGTAATAGAAAACAAAAGGAAGATACTTTATAATAAAATGTGTGTATCAGTACGTGCGTGCTCCAGCACAGTGACGTTAGAAGACACTGTGGTGCCATCCGATGCTTGTCCCTCGTGTAGACTCACCGTGGTGCACCAGCTACAAATACTGCTGGATACGGGAGGCTGGTGCTGGTGACCCCGGCACGGTGAGTTGGTATTTCTGTCTGTGATGCAAATTTCCATGGTGATGAACAGGTCATGGATAAGTTCTTGCACAGTAAACTACAGTCTTCCTTTGATTGATACAGCAGTTGCCTGTGTGTGTACGTATGTACATGGTAAAATGTACATGTAAAATATACGTGACAATAAATTTACCATTTTAACCACAGCTCAGTGGCATTAGTGTGTTCATAATGTATAACCAACACCACCATCCATCTTCAGAACGTTTCATCTTCCCCAAAAGAAACTCTGTACTCATTAAACACTGACTCCCTCTCCCCACCTCTAGCTTCAGGAAATCACCATTCTTTTTCTGTCTCTATGAAGTATCATATGTGGAATGATATAGTGTTTGCCCTTTTGTGACTGGCTTATTTCACTTAGCCTAACGTCCTCAGGGTTCATCATGTTGTAGCATGTGTTATGATTTCTCTCCTTTTCAAGGCTGAATAATATTCCATTGTCTGTATATACCACATTTTATTTATCTGTTCATCTACTGATGGACACTTGAGTTGCTTCCACCTTTTGGCTGTTGTGAATAATGCTGCTGTGGACATGGGTGTATAATCCATGGATATTTAAACTACAAAACCCCCTTTGTGTTTATATGTAAAACCAAGCGAGGTTCTCTGCTCAGATAATCATAAGAAGTTTGTTGTTTTACTTCCGTGAATGTCTGGTGGGATACACGAAAGCGGTGGCAGAAGCAGAATCATTCTTCATTGCAGGGGACTCTGTGCGTTTTAGGACTTCTGCCGTCACCGGAACACACACCATCTATCATGACAGAGAAAAACACTCCCACAGATTGTGAAAACTCCTGCTGGAGGGTGACAGGAGCACCCGGGAGAATGACTGAGGCAGAGACTTGTCTTACTCCAGAACCTTTAGACAGGAGTTGAGTTACTTGGGGACGGAGTTGTCAACATTTCTTTTCTCCAGCTAGACTGCCTAAGTGATGGCCACCAACCGGGGTGCCTGCCCGGGTGCTCCCAAGGCCTGATGAGAAAGGCTGCGCTGGCCCATCCTGGAGCTGGGGCTGGAAGTCCCGGACCCCCTTAGATTAAATGCCCTCCCAGCCCACATGGTTGCAAGGCCCACACTGCCCCCTGGAATCTTGTGTCCCCGTCTGCTTTGGGTCTGGTTGGACAAACTGTCATCATACCCTTCTGACCTCGCGTCTGGTACTGAGACACAAGTTCTGATTTATGAAGTGTTTGCTTCTGATTTTTTGGGTCTTCTGCGCATCCCTGTTACCTGTGAGCTTTCCCAGGCCCTTTTTATACTTTTGACCCTACTTTTGTTGGCATATACTCAGTTCCTATATAGAAAACTAAATTCAGTTTCTCCCTAGTATCTTTCCATACTCATTTGAAACCGTAAATAACCCAGTGGTTTTAGTTTTTCTGCCTCTGAGCATGCTTTTTGAGCTATCATTTAAAGAGAATGCAAGATTCCCATACCTTAATACCACCCGATTTCTCGAAAGAACTATGCATTTGTTCTTTCAGATGGTTTGAGACTTTTGTAAGAATCTTCCCAGTACCCAAAGCATGGGTTATCTAACTTAAGCAGATTTCGTCATTCACAAACATAGCCTCTTTGTCTGTGGACTCTAGAGTCCACTCTAGACCAATCATATTCTACCCAATTCTATTGAACGTTATTTAGGAAAGAGCAAAAGGAAAAAAAATCACATAAGGCCAATATTCTCCTCAAAAATCCCTTAGGGAGGTGCCACGTGGAGAACATAGCATCTCGCTGTTAAGTCCAACCAGCTGGCTCCCCACAGCATTGGATCACCTCACTGTCCTCCTCAGTGAGACAGGAGTGGAGTCACTCTGTCCCCAAGTAACTCAGACACACCATATGGAATGTTTGGCTTGTTCTGTGAATACTTCATTTGGCAAAATGCTCATGCTGAGAAAAGCACAGGGAAACTGAGACCTACTAAGAAAGCAGCAAATTCACTTTGAGGCATGTGTTATCCAATATATTATTTCTCTCTCAATCTACTTTTTTTGGTATGGCTTGCATGTGAGGTCAACGCCCCTGTGATGCAGCTCCACTGAAATTCTTTTTAAAAGACTCGTAGGGGCTATCGACATCTGTATTTCATGCCAGTCTTCAAGCTAAATAGGTTGGAGAACTGAGCTCACTTTTATGTTGTTGTAGGCTCGCCTTTGGTGGTTAGTGAATCTCCATAGCAATTGTGTGGGTTAAGCGCTACTCTGCTTGGAGATGGCAATCTTGATTCTCTGGGTGCAGTGAAAGTGGGAGACTTGAGCCCTCTGTTCTGAATAACCATTATTTTGTACAGTCTTCTTAAATACACGTTTATCTTGCAAGTGTTATGATTTGAATCCCAGAGGATATGGTCACAGAAGCTGTGGAAGCTAAGAGGCTTTTGTGTAAACCCATCATTCCCTTTTTTTGTTTGTTTTTGGTTTAGTTGGTCTGTCACTGCTAACAAGGGTGGTTACAGGGTCAACTAGAAAGGATTAGCAATGCTTTCCCTCCCAGAGCTGGGCTACTTGGTAAAGCAAAGCGAGATTTCACCACTTGTTAGGTGGGAAGGTGATGTTCTGAAAGCAGCTAAAATTGTAGAATGGCATGTGAATTAACCTGATGGAGCGTTTTTTTTAAAAAAGGAATAGAATACTCCCTTTTTTTTCTCTTAAATTTTTACTTTGATGTAATTTCAGGCTTACGGACATGAATTTCTGTACACTGTTCACCCAGATTCCCCAAATGTTAATGTTTATGACACTTACTTTATCTTTTTCCTCTCTACTCTTTATCTCTAAATACATCAGTGTGTACTTTTTAGGAATAAGACACACTCTTACGTAACTATGGTACAGTCATCTAAATCAGGAAATTAACATTGGTGTAGCACTATAATCTATAGAATTTTTTCAGATTTTGCTAACTCTCCCCATAATGTCCTTTATAGCAAAAGAAACTCCCCTATCATGTGTTTTATTCAGTTTTCATATTTCTTTAGTCTCCTTAACTTTGCAACAATCCCTCTGCTTCTGTCTTCCATGCCACTGATATTTTTAAAGAGTACAAAGCAGATATTTTGCATAATGTCCCTCAATTTGCATTTGTCTAATGTTTCCCCGTAGATAGATCCAGGTCATACATTTTGGGCAAGAATACCACAGAAGTGACAGTGTGTCCTTCTCAGTGTGCGATGTCAGGACTCATAAGGTCGATTTGCCCCTTTATTGGTGATGTTAACTTGAACCACTTGGTTAAAGTCATATCTGTTTCTCCACCATAAAGTTACTATTTTCTTCTTTATAATTAATAATTATCTTGTGTGGAGATACTTTGAGACTGTGTGAATATCCTGCTGTTCCTCAAACTGTCATACACTGGTTTTAGCATCAATTGATGGTTTTCAATTGAATCTATTATTATTGCGATGATTAACAAATGGTGATTTTTATAATACCATTCCTTCTGCATTTATTAGTTGACTTCCCACTGTAAGAAGAAATGTTCCTTTCCCCACTATTTAATCTGCCTATTTATCTGTCTTTTTATCTATTATATCAATATGGACTCATGGATTTTTATAATTTAGTGGTCACATTGGTCCAGTTTTGGCCATATGAAACTCTTTCAGGCTTTCAACCTCTGTCCTTTTGATATGTTCCCATTATTTTGAGCACTTTCCTATTTCCTGGTGTAATAAGATGTTCCAGGCTAATCTTCTATTTTCCTCTCCCCAGTTCTAAAATCAGCACTTTTCCAAGGATCTCTAGCTCCATTTAGTGGAGAATGGTGTATAGAAACCAAAATATGGGTGCCAGGGTGCTCATTCTGATCGAGGTTTCATTGCTTCTAGGCACCCTCAGTGGACAGAGCTAGAAAATGTAAATATCTACATATTAATATAAACACACATATACACACACCACAACAACACATACCCTCTCTATTTTTACATCCATTCATCTATATATTTTGAAAACTCTGCCTACCTACAATAATACCTCCAATTTCATTCCACATGGTTGCTTTTATTCTTCCTCTTTACAGATTTGTAATTCCTAGAAGAGTGCCTTTTGAAATAACCATCCATGTACTTTCTTCCTTTGAATTAAATTTCTGATCTTGGCTTCGATGTTATCAGTGAATTAAAACTTATTGGTGAACATTAGTTAAAACGTTTCCATTTAATTTTTAGCTTGGTTTTGGATTAAAAAAATATGTTATAAAACAATTGATTTTGTAATTGTATTTTTCCTTTTCATTATAGAAGTAAGAATGGCTTACTTTTGCAGCTAACAAGGAATCTTCTTAACACAGCTTGAATTATACCAAATCTCTCTCATCAAAACAAAATATTTAGGTAACTAAGGCAATAAGATTTCAAATTAATGCTAATAGGTTTTACTTCTTAAGTGAGTAATTGCCCCTGACCAAAGTCTTCATATTCCTTTGACGAATGTGGTCGATGGGGATCAGTCACTGTGGATGAGACTAGTACAGCCTCATGTGTTTATTTTTAACATTAATCAAAAATGGATGATGTATATCTGGGATAACTGTATACAGGAACCTTATTGCTAAACAGGTCCAGAGATGCATCATTCATTTCTAGAGGGAAAGACGAGAGTTTCGTCCCATATACCAATTTCTGTTGGTTTGCATTGACATTGCCCTGGATTTTGGTGTCCTCAAAGGATTCTGAGGCTATGACTGGGTTGAGTGGAGGTGAGCTCAGTGATCCTCTAGTGATGCTTTCTGTGGGCACAAACAAGGAGAGGGGTGACAGTTTGGCTGTGCATTTGCTATCTCTAGATGAAGTTACTTAAATGATGTTTTTGGAATGTCATTTGGAAGTAATGACTCTCTTTTATCCCTGGCATAAGGCAATATATCTTTTTGGTTTTCCCATGTAAAATGAAGTGAACACCTTTATATTACGTAACATCTTTTTTTCCCTCCACCTATCCACCCTAACCACTTTTACCACTCTCACTTTACCCTAATAGCCTACTGCAGCAGTAGAAGACCCTACCAGAATTATGTTATGTTTCTCTGAAATGCAGTGGTCTCCTTAGCATTAGAAGGGACATGTTGGGTTAGAAAGAGCCCTGAGACTTACATCAGGACACCCAGGTTTAAGTCTCTACCCAGCTACTCACTCTGTGGTCTTGGTATGCTAAATGTCAAGCCTCCATTTCTTCACTTCTAAAATGGGAACAGTATTTACTACCTGTCATGTTGTCTGGGTGGATCAAGGAGATAATGTAAGGGAAAGATTTTTGCTATTGAGCAGAATGTGAAGCATTGTTATTTCAAATTAAAATTTTTGTGTGAAATATAAGAACTTCATACCAAAGCTAAATATAGAAGTTAGCAAAATATTTCTGAAGTCTGTTTTCTTCTTGTTATGTATTTTAGCAAGAATGTGGTGCTGCTGTAGGGTTATTGAGAAAACCTTGAACTATTTCAGGGAGATATACTTTCCAGAATTAACAATGTGACCAATTAAAACAAAATATTCCCTCTTTACTCCATAGTTGCCTTAAAAATATTATGTATTAATTTCTTTCTAGTGACTACACAGAGCTCATTGTACTGATCTATAGACTTGTATATTTATTATTAATACTATTATTATTTTATTATTATCATTTTGCTATCAAAACTAGCCTTTCAATGAGCAGCTTTGTAACATATATTACTTCCTACCAGTCAGATAGACATAAAAGTTAGGTGAAGAATAGAGCATAAGCAGTGTTACCACTCTTTTAGAATTTATCTAGCAGGTTTTTCAGTTTTACCAGAAAATCCCCCATGGGGAAAATGAAGAATGGAACATATGGTATGATGCGATTTGTTTATTTTTAAGGCATTTATGTATATTAGTCTTTGCACAGGAAACACTCTGAGCTAATAAACATTTTATAGTTATTATAATTATTTTGTGTGATGGGATTATGGAGGACTTCAAATATGTAAAGTCGTGTTTCTGTAATGTTATAATTCTCCAAGGTGAATATTTTATATATTGTTTTTCATAATCCGGTAAACAGTGAAGTTGAAAAACTTGGTGAGTTAGAAGTTTCTTTTGACTTTTAAATACCACAAAGCTGACTCCTGCTTGTGTATTTCCTTTTAAAAATTACTCATCCTTCTGGTTGCTAAAAGCTCATAGCATATGGCACCAGGTGTGGAAATGCGTAGGCATTTATCTCATGCTGAAAGTCTGCAGTCTGGGTGTTGGGTCCTCTCTTTGGCAGAGCATCTCTCCCATTCTCTGCCCATTTTAATCAGAGTTTACTTTATGTCGACACTGTGTACTTTTGTGGGAGTTCTGACTCCACAGAAGTTTTAAATCTATCCCCCAAAGTCATCCCTTAATAAAAAGATTTAATTAAATAATCCACAAAGCATTTTAAAATCAAGAATAAATCAGAAGTGACTGCTGTCCCCGTTAAATTTTTTGAGTGAAGATTAGGTCGAAAGATTAAATCTTTGGTGATTTCCTAAGGACAACAAAACAAAAACAAGCCTTTGACAACAATACAGATAAAATATATTTCATATGAAGTCATGGTTACACATGATATCTAGACACTTATCTCTAAGTATGGGGGTTTTGAGAGCAATGACCCTTATCTATTTTGTAAAAATTTTTTTTTGTCTTTTCGTCTGTTGCTAAGAGACAAAAAGTGCTAGATACATTTTCGTTTAATTTGGAAGATGTGTTTGGGATGCCTGACTTAGATTATAAACTATGGTGTGCATGTAACATGAGAGAGCTCTGGGGAAACCAAAGTTGTAGGCAGACATCATTTTGGAAGCAAAAACTAAGCACAGTGCCTGTAGATTAGGGTGCTGTGAACAGGAGGAGAGAATGTTGACAATCAGGAATTGTCAATGGGAATTGCAAATAGGAAGTCTTAAGGGCAGAACAGCAGCTGCAAGCACTGATTTGCAATTATGCCACTTTGGCTGGGAACTTCGAGTACTCCAGGGTGGGTAGCTGCCACAGCATGATTTCTTCTAATGAGGATTAATGATTCCTTTGAGGCTCGCAGTGGAGGGCAGCTGGTATGGAGTTAGTCTTCCACACTGAGTGCCACACTGCTCAACGGAGACCTCTGACTTTTTACCCCGTCTTTGTCTATTTTGATGGTCATTGGAACTGCATAGAGGCTGAGCCCCACCCCTTTTCTTCTGAGGGTGGCACTCTCTGCTGCCTTAGTGGCTATTTTGATTCTCTTCATTTCCATCTTTCCTCACTTCCTGCTTTCCTAACGGGTCATTTGAAAGCTCTCAGGAGAACTTAAAGCCTAACAATGTTTGGTTTAATAGCCACTCCCCACCCCCCAAAAGATAAATGAAAGTCTGTTTTTAAAATGAGCTAAATATGTTTATTTTCTGTTTTTGAATATTTGGAGAAACTGTAGGGTGGAACAAAATTGATGCTGACAATCTAATCAAAAAAGACAGTCTTTTGTTCTTTTGATAGAACACTTTTGCTAGCAAATGCATGTTTCCAGGCATGGTGATTTGAGGATACGCTAGCCAGATAAATGTAGCCCATATCCAGAAAATGGTTAGGTATTGATTTAAAAAAAAAATTAGGTGGGGGATAAATTATATAGTGTGATCTCTGGTTGTGGCTTGTTGAAAAATCTTCATGTTGTATGAGCTCTTAGAGTAACGGTGGAAGAGAAACCATTAGCAGGTGATGTTCACTTGTTGGATGTGCACTTAGTTCTACTTAATATGAGATAGATCAGAATATGTAAAGAGCTAATATGTAGTCCCTGGCTCTAGGTAGTTTACCTGTGAGACCTAAGTTTAGGAGAAGATAATTGACACTATGTTAATTAGAAGGGCAGTCAGTTTATTATATGGTGGTTAAGAGCCACGGACAATGGTGGAATCAGCTTTTGAATTCTAGTTCTGCCATTTGCTAGTTTCGTAACCATGGGCAAGCTTCTTATCATCTCTGAGCATTTCTTTCTTCGGTAAAATATGGAAAATGTTATATATATCATAGAGTTGCCATAGCAAAGAAAATATTGCATGTGTCTGAATACTGTAAATTTGGCCCCAGAATAAACACTCACCAGGTGATTAGCTATGCTGTGTTGTTTCCTGTAGGTCCTTAGAGGCTGGGGTGGAGGGGCTTCCGGCAAAGCAGTGCTTTGATGATGGCTGTATGGCACAGTTTCATGAACCTGAAATTACAGTTGTGAATAGACCATTTTAATTTGTCGTAGATTTCTTTGTGAAATTAGTGACACTTTGAATCTAGATTAAGAGCTGCCACTTCCTAAGGCCATATAAATCACAATAATTGGTCAATCAGGGGTAATCCTTAATATACGTCTTAGTGTGAACAACATGGTAATTCATTGCACATGTGCTGACTTAAGTGTTCTAAAAATAAAGTCCAAAAATTATGTGTTCAATATCAGCTATTTTTAAATAAGTGCCAGAACAGATTAAGGATTCTGTTTTTATATTGACTCATGAGGAATACTGGGATTTTTCTTAAAATTGTGAAAAGTTCATATTTCTTTAGCAAAAATTTCCCTTAAGATTACAAGTTATATTTAATTTCTTTTCAGTGTGTCATTTTTAAGTCTTGATATTAATGAAATACACCAAAGTAGAAAAATTGAAAAATACAATAAAGCATAAAGATGGTTACAGAAACCCTTACTGATACTAAGCATTAGCTTGACAGAAAAACTGTTATCAGTTTTATCATTCAGGAACGGATATAGGGCTTATGTGCTGGGATCTAATGGGGCATGGAAATTGCATAAGGAACACGTAATATTTTCATTACTTGTTCTAAACTCTAGCTTCAATGAAATGGAGGAAGTTCAAGCAGAATAGGATTAAGTATGATTTTGTGGCAGCATTGTTATTGGATTTCTGATGCTTTGTGTCATTCTTTGAAATATCTGGGTCAGTGTGCTTATAAGAACCCTGGGTGAGATAATACGAACATCTGATAAGGACTTGGAATAGAACTGCTGGCGATAAAGGAATTGGAGAACAGAGAAAAATCAAGCAAGAAAAGAATATGCCATCATTTTTATTGAGAGCTTGAGACTTCTTAATACTCTCAATGGAGCACATCTTAATTTTCTTCAATTATTAAAAGGTAAGTTTGAAAGCTAGAAAAAGGAACGACTTTCCCCTTTCCTTTTAAAGGATGATGGTAACAAAGTTGGTTAAGTTTATGATTTCTCCATTCAGATGCCCAAATTAGCATCTTATTACCTGGAGGACTAATTCCCTTTGGTATCTGAAACAGTAGAGAGACATAATTAAACTGAGGAAGGACACTAAACACCCGGTTTGGCAGAATCATTTTCAGAGACTTGTTACCTTGATATTTGTGTTTTAATGAAGTCCTAAACCATGCTTTAACTGTTGATAGCCACAGCCTTTGAATTTACTGTGTTTTGACAAATAAGATTTTTTTTAGATTGCTTAGAGTTAAAGAGCTTGTAAAATGTATATGTGTGGCTCTATATGAATATGTATATGAATCTGTGAGTATTTCTGCCTGAATGCAAGTACTTTGTTGGCTACACATTAGTTAACTCCTGAGATTTTGTCTTCACTCACTGAAGACAGAAGATAAATTGGATGAAGGTATAAGCTGTTTTGAATATAGTCCATGTTTAATAACCTTTATTTATATTTTGTATGAAACGAAAGGAGAATCCTTTGGGCAGGTGGTATAATGTAAAGTGGTAGCAAGGAAATCTTTGTTTTGACAAAGGGACTTAATTACCTGCGAAGCCTATTCATAGCTAAGTGTAGGTTAATTTGCTTGATACACTTAGTAAATCTATTAGGTGAAATTTGGAAAATCTCACCTACTAAATTTACTAGATTTAACAGTGTACTCAGGGATTTGCACTGATTAAGAGAGAAAAGGACAAGGAAGGAAGTTGCTATTTCTATTGAAATGATATTTTCCTTTTCTCCTTTAGTTTGTTTGAAAGTTAAGCCCATATCAAGTGTTTGTTGTTTTTTTGCCACGGTTAGAATATTAAAGGCATTCAATAATGGGAGCTGCTTGTGGCCTTTTGTTACAATCCATCCCAGTTCTAAGTGATCTTTTAAAACTTAAAATAGTAGAGATATAAGGAGAAATTTGATGTGCTTCCTTTCATTCTGAATTGGCATCTTCCAGTCTTGATGAAGCATGATACATGGGAGAAACACAAGACAAAAGGCTATAAAAATAACATCATGTCATCTCCTGGGAGGACCAACCATTAAACTGTTTTAAGATTAAGCCAAAGAGGAAATCAGTCCTTCTGATATATCATAGGGCAGGGAGAGAATCCACCCTCATCTGAGGAAAATCAGAGTGAAGAATGGTCAGGGAGGCCTGTTTAGCATTTTGCACTGATCAGCAAACCTAAATAAGTGTTTCTCAGACTTTAGTTGGTCTTATACCAGATGCTCAGTTTTTGCCACGTATGTGCCACCTGTTTTGCTAAATACTTAACATTTTCCTTAAGCAACATTCTTTTAACTTAAATTTATTTTAAAAGGAAACTGTGTGTCATCACTGTAAAATGGAAAGTCATTTTCTCTTGCTGTAAATAGAAGATAGTAAAAATAAATACAATAAAAATGTAGTGTTAGTAAATTTAAGCTGGATAGTTTGCTTGCAGAAAACTCTGATCCTTGTGTCTTGCTTTCTTTTCTCTTGGTTTAAGGACAACATTATTTAGTGGGGTTAGAAGTTAGGATGGTGACTGGGAACAGGCCTGAGGAGAGTTTTTGGGGTGCAGGTTCTGTGTTATTCCTCCTGTGGGTAGTGTTCAGGAGTGTGCTCATGCTGTGAAAATGTGTCAACATACACACTTTGGCTGTATTCACTTTCTGTTACATTTAGCCCCAAATGCCATCTGTCCCCTAGATGTGATCAGAGAGAGATGTGATGTAGAGAGCTAATATGTAACTCCTGGCTCTAGAGAGTTTACCTGTGAGACCTAAGTTTAGAAGAAGATAATGGACACTATGTTAATTAGAAGGGCAGTCAGTTTATATGGTGGTTAAGAGCCATGGACAATGGAGATTGACAATGGAATAATTTGATCATGTTGTCAAGGCCCCACAACAGCACAGCTGAGGGCCACCTACAGTAATGTGACGTGCTCCCCTGCTGCCGTGTACCAGTCTGAGCTAGAAACTCTGTGGAGCCACTTTAGTTTGGTTGGTTGAGGAAAGAAGGACCCGTTAGAGATTAGAAACCACTACAGAGAGGAAGAATTCCAACATTGTTCAAAACTTTGAGAGATATATAGATAAATATTAATGTCATGGGCCAGAAATCAGGGAATCCCTTTTTTTTTTTTTTTTACAAGAGTGGGCATATTTTTATTTTAAATAACTGAACCGAGAATATATACTTTCCAAAAACAAAATACGTCTCAAGACAGGATGGGTAAAATATGAATTAATCAGTGAGAAAGAGATGTATTGTGTGAGTTGTCTGCAACGAAAATAAATAAAGGAATAATGCAAACTTGGGCTACGTTATTAAGAGAAGAGCACTGAGAACACAGGATTTTATTATAAGGTGAAATAGGATGTGAGGTAAGAATTTCCCTAGCTTTGTGGGAGAGTCAGACAAAATTTGAAATCCTGAATGGGTGACCCGTGGCAAGTTTAAACTTTTACACCTCTATTTTCTCATATCTGAATTGTACAAAATAATATTAATTTATTTGTGAGGTGTTGGAGGTTAAATACAGACATACATATAAAGTTTATAGCACACTAGTTGCCATTTGATAAGAACTCAATAAATTACTATTGGTATTATTGTTACAAGTGTAGTTTTAATCCTACTTCATGTCTGGAGCCTTTTCTTTTTTATTTATTTATTTATTTATTTTTCCTTGAGACAGAGTCTCTGTTGCCCAGGCTAGAGTGAGTGCCGTGGCGTCAGCCTAGCTCACAGCAACCTCAAACTCCTGAGCTCAAGCAATCCTCCTGTCTCAGCCTCCCGAGTAGCTGGGACTACAGGCATGCACCACCATGCCCGGCTAATTTTTCTATATATATTTTTAACTGTCCATATAATTTCTTTCTATTTTTGGTAGAGATGGGGTCTCGCTCTTGCTCAGGCTGGTCTCGAACTCCTGAGCTCAAACGATCCGCCCACCTCGGCCTCCCAGAGTGCTAGGATTACAGGCGTGAGCCACCACGCCCGGCCAATATTTATTTATTTTTTTTTTAGGGAATCCATTTTTGATAAACAAACTTTTATGGGTTTGTGTACTTAATACATTTTTTGAAAAACAATACTATCTTTATGCATTCCAGTTGTGGCTATTTACCGTATGTACATAGCCCAAGCATACATATAAGTACAGCTTAAACAGCAGTTCATCCTATGCTGCTCTTTGAAAGAGCATTTTGCCAACCTTTTTTGTTGTTGACCCACACCGAAACATATGTTTTCCATCTGTGTGACCCAGTGCAGCACTTACAAACGTGAATGGGTCTGGTATATGTGTATGAAAAAGGGAAAAATTTCATGAGAGATACTCATCTTTAACGCATGCAATGCAGTCTGGTATTTCAAGTTTATTCTTTTTCTTTTGATGCTGTTTGCCACCCACTAAGTTGATTTCATGGCTCACTGAAGGGCAGCAGCCCACAGTTGGAAGACACTCTACTTTGGAGGACAGAGCTGTACCTTCCAAGCTGACAGCAGATGTCTCTTGCCGGTATTATTCCCTGGAATCTGTTGGATTGGCCGATGGCAAGTCTAAGTCCAACCTATTGTGATGCGAATGGAGTCAGATTTGGTGTTAGAACATATGACTGTATTTGTAAAAATAATCTCCTCTACCTGTCAACTTTCTACTTGTGAACTTCTTGGCTGAGGCAAAGATCACGAGCTCTGCGTGCCACCAACAGATGGGTGGCATTAGCTAGTGGTCACTTGCGTAATAATGGACTTACTACAAAGGGACGTGGGTCCAGTGTTTGGAAGCCTAACTTGTTTCTAAGTGTGGTGCTTTGGTGTGCAGGGTAATTTCTCCTCCTTCCGAGGAATTCGTATCAGCCTGATGTTTGCTTTGGATGCTTTGTGTGGCATGTGTTGTGACTGCACACATTCTAGATCCTCTTGGGAAGGTAGTCGGTTATACCTGAGAAGGCTTCTGAATCCAGCATCTGTTGGGTCTTATAGTGAGGTGTCCCTGTGAGGTTTGCAGATTGTTAGGGAAGCACCAAAGAGAGCCCTGCTTGAGTGTAAGCTTTCAAGAGCCAGGGACACATTGAGCTCTGTACACCCCATATTCCCAGTAGCTAGAGCCATGCCTGGTACAGAGTATTTGCTCGGGAAATATCTGTCACCTGACTTGGGAATAGATTTTCAAGTCACATGACCAACTTCTGAGGGTAAAACTGCAGGCAGTCTAACATTAGAAGCATTCAAGGCAGGTGACAGTATGTCATGAGGCCTTGGGGACATTTGATACTTTGACAACACCTCCTGCAGACAGGTGGAATCTGCCAGCTGTCCGTACAGGAATAGCAGTAGGTTAAAATAGATATCTCTACCAGTGCCAGGAGGAATTCAGGAGTAGAGAGTTCCTTAATTTGGAAACAAGGGAGTAAATGGGCTTGCCAGAGAGTAATCATACATAAGCCCTAATTTTGCTTTTTTTTAAAAAAAAGAAAAACGATAAATATAATGACATCCTAAGAAAATCAGGAGTTTAATTTTTGGTATGCCACATTGGGTTTTATAAACTAAACTTTAAAAGTCTGCTGCATTTATGAATTCCAGTCTTCATATTTTAATTAAACATTTTTCTTAGTCCTGTTCAACGATAAGATTTAGGAAATTGTGTTATCTCTGATTAACTCACTTTAGGCGGAATCAGAGTCTAAGTTTCCTTTAGCGGTTGTGCTTGTGCTTAATGAAGCTGTCAGCTTCACCACCATATTGGAAAATACGTAACATTAGTCATCTTTGGCCTCTCCTTCCCCATTGACTTGGATTTTATCTTCCTGTCAAAGCCAGGTTTACCAACATAAAATCAATAGTAACTGAGTTCTGGAAGATGCCTTTGCTCACTTCTGAGTGAGCCATTTTCTTCAGTGGAAGTTTAGTCACTATTGTGGCCACAGAATTTTCATACATGTTCCAGGAAATAATTTCTTTGCCACAGTTGCTTAATTAAACCAGATTCTCAGTGCAGCAATAAACCACAGTGGAACTTTCTGAGGGCTTCTCTGGGGGGAATGCGAAGGAGACGATATTAAATAAGGGCCTTGGGAATGGTATTCATAGCTTCTTGACACCAGACCACACCCCAGGAAGGATTTGATGAGTAAGATGATGTTTAAAGCCTGTTGTAGTAAACAGATTTATTTTACCTTTTTGCTACTATCTTTCTGCCAAAATGTTGGAGATTTGTGTTCTCTGCTGGACTAATGAGAAAAGGTGACAAGCTGAAAATAGATGAATGTTCTCATGAAATGAATGTTAAACTGAATGCAATGTAAATCTTAATATAAATGAAGAGGTCAAGTAGAAATTTCCTAATAGACTAGTTTGTTTTCTAATAACATTTGCTGACAAAAAATTTAAAACTTAAATTCCTAAACTTTAGAATGGTGAAACTAGAATATAGAACAACTGTCTTAGTTTTTTCTTTAAACATGTAGGCCAAGAAAGGAAACTAAAGTTGTTTAGAATTAGGGGAGCATCTGCTGAAGTGTTTATATGCCAGCCAACCTAAAGCTGAAATGTTATCTCTGGAAGTTGGCGGCAGCCTGGACTCACATTAAAACAGTTTATTTTGGGGGAAAAAAAAAATGCTGTTCGTTAACAATTTGAAAAGGAGAAGATAAAAACGGTGCAATTTCTCAGTCCTTTTGGAGTGTGGGATGGTAGAATTCATTCAAATGGACTTTTTTAGTGAGTGATATCTCAGTTACGCAAGTTAAAAGCATAGTGGTAAGCTTTCTACATTGCTCACTGCTTTTGTTAACATATATTGGTAATTTTTATTGTGTTTAATGCAGCATTTTGCTTAGCTGATATCCGAACAAGAATGAACATATTAATGATAAAATGCAGTGTAGTGTTTGTATTTACTTTAGAGAGAATGCCATGGAATGCTGTTGTTTAATGACATACCATTAGTAACACTAGAATCTAAACCAGAATAACACTAGACGAATCCAAATATTTGTTACAAGTGACTTTAAATCAAACACACACATATAAAAATCTAGGTGGTTTTATTAGTAATAAATGTTTCTTTTTTCTTCCTAAATCAGCTTTCATTTGTTTTCTTATCCATGACTCATATATATATTTGTGCACACATACACCATTAAATGGAGCACCACCCAATTAAGAAATAAAAGTTGTCCCCTTTAACAGCACAAGATAAGGAAAAAAAATGAAAAAATAAAAGTTGGTAACTTGTGCTGGAAATGTAGCCACTTTTAATTGGGCAAAACGTATTTTTGGTTCTCAAGTTCAACTCCAAAGTGACAAGGGTCTGCCTGTCATTATCCTGTTTTCCTGGGTGGAAATGGTTCTTTTTCTCTATTCCTCATCTTTCCCCTACCTTTCTATTAATAACTCAATCCCCATGGCACCTGAAGTTCAGTAGCAGTCAGAGAAGATGCTCCTATAACAAGGATGCCAGATTCCGCTCATTAAGAGCATTGAAGCAAAACTCTCAGGTTGTAAATGGCCTGCTTTTTTTTCTTTCTTTTTTTTCCTCTCCTCATGTACCACACCAGACAGAGGGAATGTCCTGGCCTTGTCAGAGAGAGAAAAGAACTGCCCTGACATTGGAAGTGAAAGCATAAAGCTAATTGTTGGTGGTTCAATGTTACAGACCACCTACGAGACAAAGCTTAGACCTTAAGGTCTTTTAGACCCTATTTAAGGTAACCAAAGTGTCGTTTTGATTTTATTTAGGAGAGCACTGAAAGTGATGGTAGACACATTGCTAAATGTCTCTGGTTTCTGGAGATTGGGAATAAGTCATTTTTTCATGACATTAGGGTCACCTGTGTGTTTAATTGTTTGGTCACGGGATTCGCATGACCAGAGTCTAATGGGGACCATTCATTCCATCATACGTTAATGAGATATGCACTGCCATGAGCTGGCCACCTGGGGCACAGACTCCTGTAGAGACAGAGTGAAGGACTGTGGTCTCAGGTGAGCACAGACTGGAGGCTGTCTGGTCCTGTCCTATTTTATTCGTGGAGCTTTCTCCCTTTCTGATGGCAAATTTTGTTTTGTGTGCTGGAAATGTTCATGGGGCAAAGACAAGCTCCTGGCTGCTGTCTCCTTTGCAGAGTGTGACTGGATGGCCACACAGGGAGAGATGGGGAGAGAGTGCTGAACATCACAGGTGGGTTAGTGTGGGGTACCCAGGGGAGTTCACCCATATGTCTCCAACTGAAAAGGTCTCTGTCCCCAAACAGCGTGAGGCTGTTTCAGTTAGTATGGTGGTTAATCTGTTATTACATGGTCCATAGAAATGCTTATGAACTTAACTTCCATAAAATTTCGCCACAGTCATACTATCGAAGCAGCAGTGTGTGTAGCGGGTTAGGGTCAGCTAGCTGCATGGGTTTGAATTCCAGCTCTGACACTATTAGCTGTGTAGTGTTGGCAAGTTACTTTTTTGGACTTTTGTTTTCTCATCTGAAAAATGAGGATGATAGCCCCTATCTCGTTAGTTAGGTATGCTGATTAAATGAGTTAATATATCTTAAGACTTTAGAAGCTCTTAGAAAAGTTCTTAGCACATAGCAAATATTCAATGACATTATTATCACATTATGATTATTGATTGTTTCCATTTGTTGGGACCCTCCTGTATGCAGTGAGCTGAGGCCGTGAGCTGGGTTATCCTAATGTGCTGCTCCCTACAACCTTGCAATGGCAATAGCCTCATTCTCATTGTACAGGTGACACCTCTGAGACTCAGGTTAAGGGCCTTACTAGAGGTCACCCAGCTGGCAGTTGAGAAGAACAGAGTCCAAGTCCACATATGGCTCTGTGTGCTGCCCTTTCTGTTCCATTCTGCCCAGCCAGTGGGATGTTGTTGAAGCCTCATTAAGTGAACAAGCATATTACAAGACTGTGTGTGTATATATATAAACAATAACATTATAAAAACACATAACCAATTATATATACATGTAAAATATAAATCTTGTTTTAAAGTTATTTTTGTTTCCATGAAGGAGAGTGTCTGGAGCTTTGGGTCCCATACCCCCATTTAACTAAAACAATTGATCCTCTTTGTGAGATTCTAATATTATAAATAACAATAATAATAACAACCACCCCAAAAAAGTTATTTTTGTTAGTATAGGTATAAGAAATGATGAGAATTTGCACACAGCAAGTTGCCAGCAGTAGCTTAGCTTGCAGGGTGGAAGGGGTGGAATCTGAGATCTTTTTATTATAGCATACAGTTCTCTTTCTTTAAAAAAAAAAAAGAGTCTTTCATTGAATGTACCACCCCAGATTAAAATGTTCTGTGGAGTTGCCATAGTCATTAAAACAATAGAAATTTTAAAACGAAAAAGACAAATCTCCACCTGGCTTCCTCTCCTTTCCTTCTTCACAAGCCCCGAGGTAAGCTGTTTGCAGCCCAGCACCTAGCCTTCATAGCCTTCTCCACAATTGTACAAAATAGAAACACATCTGTTTTTCTTTTCTTTTTTTGATCCTTGTCTCTACACAGACACAATCCTACTGTACTCATTTTCTGACATGTTTTCTTTTAACAGTGAATCATGCTCATTCCTCCAGTGGATACATATGTAACTCATGGGTTTTAATAAATACATGCTATTTCATCATCTAGTTATGAATCCAGTTTATTCAGTGACACTTCTATTGATAAATCGTTAGATTATTTTGTACTTTGAGATCCACAAACAGCACTGTAATGGTGTCCCTCTGCATCTTGCCTCTGGTCCTGGAACTTGGAGTCCAAAAAGTTGAATATAATATACATTCATATAATTTTTTAAAGTTTATTTTCTACAATAAGCAAATATTTCTCTATAAACAGAAAATAATTTTTATATAAAATATACATAAGTAGATGATGACACATTTCACACCCACACACAGACATACCCACACAAATTCCAAGGCTGGTTATTGGTGGATGCCTCTTAAAAGTAGAGTCACGTTTATTCAAAGACTAACGTAAGATAGTTGGATGTATATGGTCATAGCATGGGGAGCATTTAGTGTGTTTGTTTAAAAATGTGGGGAAAATTAGAAAACATACTGAGCAGACTATTAGTTCTTTTTACCTACCCAGCTGACTGAGAGAAAGCCTCTGCCCCACCCCCCAAATGCACACACAATTCTATGAAGAATCCAGAAAGAGTGTTGCTTATGTGTTTATATTTGTGATGTGTTGTTCTGTATATAAAAGTATGTTTGAACCTTGGAATTTATGCTTGAGTAAACCCCAAACCCCCAAATTTATCCCCTGTCCCCAAAAAGGGCATTTTACTGAAATAAAACCTGTTACTTGTTGCTTCTGGTCTGTTATATCAAAATTGTTGACTGAATGCTGTAAAGGCAGCTGTATGCTATTTCAGAATTAGAAAGTTTTATTATTATAAAGCAAAATACAAAACAATAAAGCAAGATACAAAACAATAAAGCAATAACAAAACATAGTCATTTAGGGAGAATTACCCAGCCACAGATGTCCAAAGAGGTACAGGAGGTCCATATGCACTTCTAGTAGGCAGACTGAAGTCAAGATTAAATAAAGTCCTATTCTGAGTCTTAGGCTGGACGACAAGAGATTGCCTCCCAGGTGAAGCAGCCACAGCCACGGAAGAGGCCCTGTTGTGACTTGAGTAACTAAACCATTTGGATGGAGTCCAGTCCAGCCTTCTCCTCTTGTGTCAAATTGCGCTCAGGAGGGAACAGCGCCTGCTGACATCACAGGGTCACGCTGAGTCAGCGGTGAGTAAGGCATGATACGGAGAGTGACGGGAACGTTCTAGCCTGGGAGGAGGAAGAGCGAGGAAAATGCTGACGTGTTTGCCTCCCAGCCTGAGCCGGCGTGGTTGCGTGAGCTGGCTGCACCGCAGGGAAGAGGACGGCGTTATCTCTCATCTGAGATTCCTTGTGGTTTGGGGGAGACAGAACCCCGGAAGGATCTGATGAGAGCTCTGGATCTTCTTGCCAAAAAATGCTCATTCTCACAGTCTCTCGTTCCCTCTGCCTCACCCATGTGTGCGCACAGTTTCAAGGGCCTCACGGACTCCTTGGAACCACTCACAGACCTCTGTTGAGCATCCTTAAGCTCTTTGCAAGGTCCTAGACAAAGCCCTGAAAACTGACATTCTCCCTCAGTCAAGAGCAGCGCAATCCTAACATGGCCTTTCAGTTTTCAACTGGATAAACACACACAGGAACACTTCACAGAGTATGAAGTCTCGAGGGTACGAGGTACCAAATAACAGAAATGATGGGTGGAGGCTTGGGAATGTGAAGGGTCTGCCTGTCATGGGTTAAGGTCATCTGGAATCACTGCTTCTTCGGTGGTGTTTGAAATTTATAACGTTTTCTATAGAGGCCTGAAAGAGCTTAATCTAAATATTATGATGTAAATGTGTCCACACATGTGTACACACACACACACATATACATTTCATACCTACTAGAATAGATCCCATGGAGCAAACAGTCCGCCTGTCCATTCAGGGTTGGGACCACATCAATAGCTTTAAACCACCAGGAGTTTCAAGAACAATGGTGCAGGGATGATGAAATAACCCCTGCGTTGCACCCTTATACTCAGGTCCCCAGTGGCAGGCTGCTTTCTTCTGTAGCAGTGAGGCCCACGCTTGTGCGAGAGCAGCTTGCAGTGTACCACGTTCAGAAAAGCTCCGTCATTTACACATTTGGGCTAATTCTCAACACCTATTCACCTCCATGTTCTCAACTGAAATGTGGAAATCATAGTACCTTAAAAATAAGCTTGTTGGAATCTGTAAATGAAAAAAAATGAACATAAAGCATGTACAGGCCTCGGTACATCTAATGTGCTAAATAACTGGTAGCGTAGATTGATTATTACTATTATCTAACAGTAGCTTGTTTATTGCTCTTAGGCCCCATGGAGTAGGATTGTCTTACCCTTTTTTTGCTGCTATAACAAAATAGCTTAGACTAGGTAATGTATAAACAACAGAACTGTACTGTTCACAGTTCTGGAGGCTGGAAAGTCCAAGATCAAGGCGCCGGCATATTCAGTGTCTGCTGAAGGCTGTCTGCATCAGAGGTGGTGGCTCACTGCTGTGTCCTCAGTTGGGACAAACAAGATCCCTTGAGTCTCTTTTATAAGAGCACTAATCCCATTCATGAGGGCGGCTGCCTCATGTCTTAATCATTTCCCAAAGGACTCATGTTTTCATACTCTGTCGCATTGGGCATTAGATCACAGCATATGCATCTGGTGGGGACAACAACACTCAGACCATACCAGGGGCCTTCCAAAATTAGCATATGTTGGAAAATTTTTATCTTCAGATATTACTGAGGTTTTTTAAAATGTAGGGAGTAGGAGCTGACTAAGAGGAACTGCGTTTAACCATGTAATTTTCTTTTGGCAAACCAAGTTCCTGTGTAATTTTTTCACACAGCTCATGGATGGAGCAAGAATCCTGTCCTAACATCTTTCCAGTTCATTAACTGAAATATTAATGTTTCTCATATCCAAGCTGAAAGAGCAGGAAATAGCAAGGGAGATAGGTTCCTCATTGGTCTCTAAAAGCAAACTTGGATTCTTGGCTACTATTAATTTATCTTTTAAATAAGAAGAAAAATATGCACTGGATCCTTACTGTATTGACAGATTTTTAGCATTTCACCTATAAAATCAATCAGTTCTCCCCTCTCTAGCCCCATATCTCTCTCTCTCTCTCTCCAAACCCCTTTTGGGCAGACTTTTTTTTTTTTTTTTTTTCATATAACTCATTCCCATTCTCATTCCTTTTCACCTAAACATTTTCTCCTAAAGGAATCCTAGGCCGGGCGCAGTGGCTCATGCCTGTAATCCTAGTAGCACTCTGGGAGGCCAAAGCAAGAGGATCACTTGAGCTCAGGAGTTCAAGACCAGCCTGAGCAAGAGCAAGACCCTGTCTCTACTAAAAATAGAAAAATTAGCTGGGAGTCTAGGTGCACACCTGTAGTCCCAGCTACTCAGGAGGCTGAGGCAAGAGGACTGCTTGAGCCCAGGAGTTTGAGGTTGCAGTTAGCTGTGATGATGCCACTGCACTCTACTCAGGGCAACAGAGTGAGACGCTGTCTCAAAAAAAAAAAAAATCTGAAATTTCCTTGTCTGTTATGTAATGGGAATAATTATAGTAACTCAAGCAAGGTACCTTATAGAAGTAGTTGAGGACTGTATCATACAGGATCCCAGGAGTAGACAGATGGCACACTTAAGATAAGTTAGGAGAGGTTAATAAGTATTAATAAGAGGACTATTTTCACGGGTCTGGGAAGAGTATAGGGCAGGGGTTGGCAAACTTCTGTAAAGGGCCAGATAGCAAATATTTTCAGCCTCGCAGGCCTTGTGGACTCTGTTTCAGTTACTCAACTCTGCTGCTCTAGGGTAAAAGCAGACACAGATAGTACCTAAATGAGTGGGTGTGCCTTCCGGTAAAACAGAAACAGGCTTTGGGTGGGATCCGGACCCCGGGCCATAGTTTGCTGACTGCTGGTGTAGGGGGAGAAAGAGGATAGGGCAGAAGCCATGCTGTGACCAGCCTTCGGCTTGAAGGGCAGAAGAGGAAGGCGTTACTAGAACCCAGAAGAAGGGCACCCTGTGAAGAGGGCTGTCCAGAGGGGAGCTGTGATCTCTGGGGGGACACTGCTGTCAAGAGGCGTCCCATGGAGGGAGCTGGGGGACACATATCTGGGCCTCATTTCTCCTCCCTCCCTTGCCTCTCCTCTGGTGCACCCCATTGACTTTGGTCCCAGCTAGAAGTCAGCGGAGCGAGGGAGCCCGTGCACCTGTTCTGTTCAGGGTGTCTTCCCTGGGGACAGAGAGCAGGAGGAGTAAGTGAGATTTGGCACATGATGCACTTAGCATAGATTCCTCCAGTACCAAGGGTTCCTGTTGTTCTTTACGAATCCTGGTCGTAATAAACATCTGCATCTCTGATTACATGTGGGATTTATGTGCATTCTTTGAGTTTACAAACTAAAACATAAATGAGTAAAAGCATGTGCAGAACTTTCCAGAGACCCACTCACAGCAGAAGTCAGTCATGTAATAGTTTCTAATCTCTTGGATTGATCAAGCTGTCCTCCACATTCTTCTTTCTGCAGAGATCCTCTTGGAAAGACATTATACTAAACTCTCAATTGGGGTTTGAAAGCAGAGAAACTCTCTTTGCTTGAATGAATGCATAAAAATTGACCTTTTATAGAATGATTCATCAGCCGTGCATGAGCAAGCGACTCCATTCAGAAAAGTATTAATTTAGTCATGTCCCAAAACATCACATCACACCGCAGATTAAGGTCAGCAAAAATGAACGTTTTGACAGCCTTGCAATCCATGCTACTAGAGGCATTGAAAATGGGTGTTCTTGGTTTAGTCTGATTTTTTTTTTTTTTTTACTTTTTCTGATTTGTTCTCATGATTCTTTCTCCAGAAATTTCCCTTATATATAACACTTTGACTGCTTTATCTATCACTCTAAATGTGCAGTAACCACACCAACAAGATGACAACTCTGTAAAGTCCTGCCTTTACAGGACATGGGTTAAATAGGTACTGGTTTCTATCAATAAGTGCATTCAGTCAGTAAGTTCAATTGTACAAAATTTAAAAAT
The DNA here is from genome assembly GCF_041146395.1 of Eulemur rufifrons. Lineage (NCBI taxonomy): Eukaryota > Metazoa > Chordata > Mammalia > Primates > Lemuridae > Eulemur > Eulemur rufifrons. The sequence goes on along the minus strand of NC_090989.1, from coordinate 177,572,486 downwards.
GTGAAAGGTTGGTGATTCCAACAGGTGCTTTAAGAAATTTGTGGTTGGTGTTGATGCTTATCTTGAAAAAGGTGAATTTTTTCTTAGTATTTTGGGGAACTTAGAATTCTACTTCTATCACTCTGAAAACTTGTTTCTCTACCTTTTTGTAGCTTGGATCACTGATCACTCACAGAGAGGTACATTAAAAGTGCCTGCTGAAGTCAGGGCTGTGGCATTCTTGTTTGGCACACTGGAGCCTGGAAAGACACGTAGTTGCCTTGACTTGTTAGGTTTGTGATGGGGTAAAATGCGACTTAGGTCTTGAGCATGCAGTTTCATTCAGTCTCTGTTACTATGTAGTAGGTGACTATCCATTTATATCAGCTTTATTTTTGAGTGGCTTTGGGTAACACCTGTAGTCAGGTGTGTAAACTGCATTATTTTAATCAGTCTCAATTTAGACTTTGTTCTCCTACTCTGAGCATTGGATAGAGTTCAATTCCTCATTTTGGGGTGGGGGGTGGTAAAGGAAAGATTTGGCAGAAAATAGGCAGCTCCCTACCCCATTGTATATATATGTGTGTGTGTACGCACCTGTAGTTTCTTCTAAAGGATGTATAGTTATTCCTTGCAGAATGATAGCAACATAACTAAAGATGATTTAGTCCATTTTTTCCCTTTTCTCCTTATTTCCTCATCCCCCTATCCCTTTCTCTCTTTCTTTTCATGATAGTTTGCCTGAACTTTCAATTACGTGATGGTATTTTGGGCAGTCAAACATACATTTGGTAAGAAGAGGCTTACTGCTACTTAATATACAAAAATTGGTTTGATCCACATAAATAGGGAATCACAGGAAAAATGTAACGATCCTTGGAGAGCAATTCATTCGGTGTTCACTTGTATGATGAGAAAACAGGCGTGTGGACCTACAGGACCTGTTGCCATTCCCTTCATCTGAGGGCCGGCAGAGCTGGGATTCAAACCTGGCTTTTTCTAGGTTGCAGACGCCTTTGTGGTCTGCAGACAACACACATATTGTATTTGCTCTATATTTGTTTGCAAGCGCTCTCGAGGATTAGCTGTGTAATTATAAACCTTTGTTCTTCCTTTTATGTACAGCGTAATGCTGTTTATGTTCATTACTTTCGTAGGCAATCACATTGAATTATAGAAGTACTAATTTTTATGAGAAAGACGAAATCCTTCAGAGTTTGGAGATTTTCTGCTGTAGTAACTTACTGAGTCTTTTATTTTCAAAAAACAAAACATCACTTTGCTCTTTTTGTACTGCACTTCAAAGCAATGACATCGTATTGCAGCCCTTCGGTGAGCTGAGAGGTATGAGAATCAGTCCTATTTGACAGCATGCCACAGGAGGACCCCGCTGCATGTCCTCGAAGGGATTGTTTAGCACAGGGCTGAACTGCCAGAGACAGAAAGGGGCTAGATGCAGGGGGGCGGGGGAGATTGAATTCGTTTAAGAAATCATCTTTATGTTTTTTAGGTTGAGTCAATACTGGTTCCTGCCTTTAGGCTATTTTGCTTTAAATAAATAACAGTGCTTGTTCAAAAGTACTTGTTCAGCGTTGGACTGAACCCATTGACTTCATTTCTGTTTTTAAAGAAGGGTTGGGGGTGTGGCCAAGAAGGATTTCTCAGCTATACAAGCTCATTCTGCCTAATTAACATGGTCAAGTACTCAGTTTGGTTTTAGAAGCTTTATGTAGCTTTAGCCCAGAAAACAAGTCTATCCTGGGGCAGGTTTTCTTGATGGCAAGGAGATTAGCAGTCAAGAGGCTCGAAGAGAGGGGTTAGAGTGTACTTAGAGGACAGCCTTTAGCTTTAGAAGATAATTAATGTTTGACATTTTTTTCCCTTTTCAGGCTGAGTGTCAAATATCGGACAGGGCTAGAGCCAGCTCATTAACCCTGACAACTGTTACTTCTCTGTGATGTTAGAATAAAGGGTATTTGCCCTTTTAATTTTAGGTCGCCTTGGCTCCTCCCGTAAACCACTCGTGTCCAGAGGATGTACTAAGAGTCTAGCTACATGTTGCTCTTCCTAGCAGCCGAAAGTTTGCATTTGTGGCAAGGCGGAGTTGGAGAGCTTATCTTGAGTGAGATGGAAACACCCTTCTGTATTTGCTGTGATTTTTTTTTAAGTGTTACAACATGGGTTAATGTTTAGAGCTGATTGTGATAAGGACCTTTGTGAGGGGTCAAATATATATATATATATGGGCTATTTTTAAAGATTTATAAAGTATTTTTGAAGGGCTTTTGTAGATTTGGAAGAATGAAAATCATCTGTGCCACTTCCCTTTCACCATTGATTTATTTCCATAGTACAGGGGTTGGAAAGCTTTTCCCATAAAGGGCCAGGTGGTAAACGTTTTCAGCTTTGGGGGCCAGACAGCCTCTGTAGCAGCTACTCAACTCTGCCATTGTAGTGTGAAAGCAGCCATAGACAGTAATGTAAATGGACAAGCATAGCCATGTTCCAATAAAACTTTATTTGAAACAAACAGGCGGTGGTCCAAATGTGGACTGCAGTCCGTGCTTTTCTAACCTCAGCTACAAAATTCTGCTTCTGAAATATAGCTCTGACTTTGTAGCTAGATTTCAGCTTCAAGGATGGTTTGCCTCTCATTTTCCATCCTCCTCCTTCCAGATACCTGTATTCTAGATTGTCACATGCTGTACCCTGTAATAAAAGCATATGATCTTGGAGTGCTTTGTATATACTCTGTCTTTCCCTGGCAAGTGAAGGCCCTGGAGATCTTGCCTACCTGTTGATCTGCTCTGGGGTCCTGTCCTGCCAGAGAGGGTCAGCTTAGGACCTCAGAGAGGCCTTTGGGGCAGGTAAAACTAATCAGCATTTCTACAAGCCAACTATCAACAACCAACCTCTGTATCCGGCTATAGGCTCTAAGATAAACCATAATCCCAACACACTGTGGGACACAAAAGAGCTGAAAACCTCCCTTTTTGCTAATGAGTTGAGTGGCACTTTCACTTTATCTCAGGTCTCCAGTCTAAAATCTCCAGAAACTATCTTTTCAAAACTCCAGAAGTTTTTCCAAGTTTCTCATTAAACCATTCAAATCCAAGTGATATATATATATATATATATATATATATATGCGTAGTTTTCCCAAACACAGAATGGAATCTGCATTTTTAATTTTAAAAAAGGGAGGAGGTGTTCTTGCAAAATGAAGCTTCTCCCTCTTTTCTGGATCCTTCTTGGGTCGGTGTGATTATTTCTATTAGTACCTAATTAGTTGCTGGTTTGGGACAGGTCGGCTTCTTTTCCATACTGCTGTCCCAGCTGCTTGCAGTGACTCAGGTGTGCTTAGAAGCAGGATGCAACCAACTGTGTTGAGTTCTATGTACCTTGACAGCCGGAATGTACAGTGTGATTTATGGGAGCTGTTCTCACAGAGATCACTAGATAGCTTGGTTTTCTGACATCCATGCAAGATTTTGAGGCCCGTGGAAGAGGAATACATTCCAAGGAACCTGTAGAAGCTAATGACATTTCTAAGTGCTGTGATGAATGGATCCAGGACTTTTTCTTCTTTGTAAGTGTACTGGAGTCTGCTAGAATACAGATCAGCATTGGCTTTGTACACTAACTGAGTTAGCAACTAGCAGTTTAACCACATGAACTTTGTTACTTTGGAAGAGCTTATTAAAATCTTTGAAAGAAGGATTAAAGAGATAGAGAAAGCAAATCAATCCACGTGACCACACATTAAATGGGTCAAAACTTAGAAAGCATGTAGCCATGAGCAAACAGATGTGATGTTTTATTTTTATTAATTTTTTAAATAACGTTTGAAAAGAGAATGACTTTGGATACCTAAAATCTAGCTCTTCACTCCAGCTTGCTTATCTGTAAAAGAAAGATGCTAAATGAAATGATTTTTAAGATTTTTTTTGTACAAATCAGAACTCTGTTGATGTAAACCTAATTAAATTTCTAAAAACTATCATCTTGTCTTTTGCTCAAGTTAAGTACCAGGGTGCCTAGGAAGTCTTCCCCAAACCTAATCCACATCTTCTTTTCTTTCCTCTGCCCTGTCCCAGCCTGAGGATTGGAGTGAGGGGAAGGTATGCTCCTGTCTTCTCAAAATAGTGCACATTGGTGACCACGCCAACTTCCATAGCTCTGCTTCTGCTGTTTGGGGCCTGAGCAGCCGACTCAGAGATTCACGCTTGGAGCAGGTCTGCGGATGAGGCAAGGGCGGCCTGCTCAGGGGAGATAAAGGCAGAGGTCTCAGGGCTCTTCTCCCGGGGCAGGACTCTCTCACCCCCGCAGCTGTGGCTTTGATTGAAAAGGTATGTGGCTCTCCGGAGCTGACTTCAACCAAATGGCATTGGTCTTTGAAAAATGTCCTTCAGCCACAGCCCCTGTGAAATGTGTTTACTTAGGGATTTTGCCCCTGCTTAGAAGTGAGAATGCAGCTACAGCTGCGTTGCCCCTCCCTGAAGGCATTTGCCGTGGATGTGTCTTCTACTGATATGTGCAAAGATTTATAATGAAAACAGAGTCATTCTTAAATAAAAGGATATTGACATAAAAAGCAGTAATGGTTGATGCTATCTGTTTTTTAAGATAAAGGTTTTGTCACAAAGGCACGATTTATGGTGGGAATGCTGAGTAGCGGTAGTGTGGCAGGTGATAAATCACTTTTCTCACCACTGGATATTGAGAAAAAAGGGATACAAAGACCTTTTAAAAATAGGAAAAATAAAAGCACTCCAGGGCATTTAGTGTATGGAAGATATAGTACAGGAAGCTTGCCATAGGACTGAGATTGTGTGCGGTGTTGACCGAAATGTTTTAGTCTCATTATGAGGAAAACTATGGTGAAGATTTACTTTCATAAAACTAAATCCTGAAAAACTTCATCCATACGTTGGACAGCATATAACGATGCTTTTTAATGTAGAGAGTTCATGCAAGTGGAACAGGTAATTATGATTATAAAAATTAGAATTTTTATCTTCTCTTTCTCTTGTGCAAAAGTTTTTTTACTTCTGCCCACAGCCAGGTAGATGGAAGCTAACAAAAGAAAATTCATTTACAGAATGTTAAAGATGAGATCAAAGCTATTAATAGTACCTTAAAGGACTTTTTAGGAACCTCTAGGAAGGTGTGAGTCCAGGAAGAGGTCATGGAGCCTTAGGTCTTGTTTCCTGTGGGCACCTTCGTCCTCCTCCTTCTCCATCCTCTATGCTGGTGGAAACTTGGTACCATTGCCACACAGATGGAGGCTCCTGCAGGCCACCACAGATGTGTCCTTGCAGATAGGAAAACTCTGCCCCCAGATTAGTCAAAGGCTAGCCTTGGAGGAAACCTGCATCTAGACAGCTGATGAATTAGAGCAATAGATTTGCTGAGAAAATTCCTCCTTTTCTAGAGGACTCTGGGAATGCATAATTCTATCAGTAAGTGAGCATGTGGGCTAATGCTATGTTAATTACATAACGGAGAGTCTGGGGACATGTCAAGTGCAGGGGTGAGGATTCCTATGCTACCTAGTGTGACATCAAAAATCAGTTCAAGAATTTTATTCACATGCAGCCTTTATCATTGTGACCACTACAAAAGATGAAATATGCCTAAAATTATTGCCATAGAAGAGGAATTCATAGTCTTTTGTCAGCATTCCTCAAGTCTTTTCTAGATGTGTGTTCCATGAATCAGTCAAGCAGTGTTTATTTAGTCATTCATTCGTTTGTTCATTCATCCGTTGGAGAAATGCTTGAGTCCTCCTGTGTGCCCATCATTGTCCTTGGTGCCGGTATACAGCAGAGAAGAAAACGAGTCCTGTCTTTATGCTGCTTACATCCGCAGTAGGGCGAAGCCAGGCAATAAGCAAACCACATATATAACGTGTCAGTGAGGTAGTAAGTGCTTGGCAGAAAAATGAAGCAGGGTTGGGAACAGAAAGTGAGAGAAGGCAGATGTGGAGTCATGTTCTCAGCCCCTCCCAAGTGGCAGTGGCCCCTGAGCCTTCTCTGCCTCCTGCCTTTTATCCTGAAAACAGCTCTGTGAGGGGACGGGCAGGACTGTCACTCCCGTTTACAGATGAGGAAACTGAGTCATGGTGTTTAAGATATGGCCAAAGTGGCACAGAGGGTAAATGTCAGGTGACTCAGAGCCCCTACCCTCAACCCCTTGAGAGTCCTTGTCTTCACCACTGTCACCCCTCATCTGGCCCCAGCGCCCCTTTGGCTGGGGACAGTCTCAGTGCGTGTGTGTTAGAACTCACGACTCTAAGGCACCGTGCTAAGCACCAGAGAGGAAGAGAAACTTAACCTCAGGTCCTGCCTGGAAAAGACCCCAGAGGAATGAGGAGGGCGCCTGGGACACTGCTTTAAGCCTGAGGTGTGCACAGGGGTGTCTGTCCCAGTGTCTGTGTGTGTGCCTATGCGGCTTGGGGTGGGGGGCTTCTGAGAAGGCTTCAGTGAAGAGCAGCTGATCTCAGTGGAGAGCAGAGGAGAAGAGAAAGGCATTTGGTGCGGTGGAAACTGTCAGCGCAGAGGCCTAGGGGCTCCCAGGAACGTGACATGTGAGAGACTGGAAATATGTACTGTTGCACAGGTATGCGGTCCGCGGTCAGCCCCCGCCCTCCCAGCCTCCTTATTAAAGATCACTAAGCTGCTTATTCTCTCTGTTCACCTGAGGCTGTTTTGAGAGAACTTGGTCTTCATTTCAGACAACATTCTTCGGGCTCCTCGTATTCATCTTTAGGGACTGAAATTTTTAGGAAGGACCTTCGAAAATGTGATTCCTCCCAGTGAATCAAAGAACAGAGAAGACTCAAACATGATTAGCCAGGGGAAGCACCGTAATGAAGAAAAGAGGCACGTGATCTAGAATCAGATGAACTTGGCTCGCAGTTTGGCTGTAGCACATTCCTCGGACAAGTTATTTTACTCCATAGCACCTCAGTTTTTTCATCTGATTGAGGGCTGTACAGGAATTTCAACAAGGCTCTATAATGTGTTACCCTTTCCCTGTTAACAGTGCAAATCTCTTAAAAAAAAAAACAAAAACCCATAGATCTGGCTTACCCTAATCAAATAGGTGTTGCCCCAAAATATGCTTGTCACTTATTTTAATCACAGGATTTTATTTTTCTCTTAGGGTTGTGGCTGATTATTTATGTAATTGTGTAGCAAATATCATGTATTAGGAGCTAAGGCTATAAAAAGAGTATGCCACAAACAGGGTTTGGTTGTTGGCCAGCAGATTCCGAGCTGCCACGTGCTGCCATATCAAATGAATTGCCCCAGAATCCTGCACCTGCCATGGTGTAGGTCTCACTTGCTGAGTATTTGGAAGGCAGTTTGGGAGCGTACTCGTGTTGATCGTTATAGTATTGACATCCATCTACCACAATTGTGTAGGAAGGTGATTCTCAGTTCTGGAGGGGAGACATAGCCCTTTGGATCTCCAGGTATCTTACAGGCTGTAAAACTTCTCAAGTCAAAACTAGTTTTACTTTTACCACTTATGACAGCAATGGGTGTCCATTTTTGGAGCAACTAAAGCCTCCTGCTTTTTTCAGGAAGACATAATAAAGGCATTTAATCATGTGTAGAGCTTTTTAACTTGAATTTAAAAAGAAGAGGACTTTCCTGTCCATTGTCATAACTAGCTCTGGGCACAGGGGCAGGTTAGTGATACTAACCGAGGTCACTGAGGTGATTTGGGGCTTCCTTTCAAATAGAAAGCAGACATTTCTTCTGGACTCTTGGCTTCATATGGCTCTTCACTTGGCTGGCTCCTCCTTGTCCCTAATTCTTATCCCTAATCCCTTATCCTTATAGTCTTTCTCTTACCTCTCAAAAGAGTCCTTATATCCTTATTAACATTAGACACTAATTTCATTTGTTATTCTTTATTAGGTCTTTCAACTGGTGGTTATTATTTCATTGTATTGATTGTTCGGTCCGCACCATTAGAACATAAACACATGAACTCCATGAAGGCAAGGACCCCATCTTTGTCTCTCTGCTGCCCTAGTGCTGTGCCTGACACACCAAAGGCCCGTCTGAATGCTTTTGGAAGGAGGGTAGTAGCTGAAGGTCTGAAGACTAAGCTGTTTATATTTTTGCCTTATGTTCAAAAGGCAAGGCCACTGGAGCAAGGCCACTTGAAGGGTGAGAATTGTTACAAAAACACATGTTCACAAATGAACCAGGTTTATAATTTAATGTGTGTAGAGTCCCCTGAATCATGTCTGGCAGATACATAAGACTTGCTTTGGGGGATTTTTTTTTTTTTTTTTTAATTCAATGGACTTGGACTTAGAAGCAGTTTCAGTGCTTGTTCTGCTTGAATAGAATTGATAAAATCTGTTAATTATCAGTTTTGCTTTAAACCTCTGAGGAATTCTTAAACTTTGGGAACTCAGGTCATGATTTTGAACTTTTATTTGTAGTAACAATTGTACCTGGCATTTGTTTACAGATTTTGTTGTTACTAATTTTTTTATCCTTATCACATTCACATATAGATTGGAAGTCTTTTCCCTAAGTCCCAGTTTTACAGATTGCAGATAATTACACGTGGAGATAATTAAGGCATTGTCTATGCTGATGTTGGAAGTATCAGGGAGAACTGTGACAAGCTCCTTCCTCAGTGACAGATGTCCACATCGATCAAACTACCAGATTCTTAAAACTTGTTCTTTTAACATCTTGCCATAGGGGTGAACCAGAACAGTTTCATTCTCAGTGATCTTCCTAGCTCATGTCTAATAAAAACGAGATTTTTTTCTTATATTTTTCCATTGGTCCAACTCTATAACTATAGGTAGTTTGGACTGCAAGTAACAGAAATTTCAAATCCAAACAGCTTAAGCATGTTGTCTTAGGTACAAGAACTGGGTGATTCCCAGTTCAGTGAGTTGAGTAGCTCGGTGGCCTCAAGGATCTAAGTACGTTCTTTGTGGTCATCCTTAGCATGTCAGAGTTATCTCTTCGTGGTCAAATATGGCTGCCACAGGTCCAGGCATTGCCTATAGATATGACAGTCTCCAGAGACACCAGCAAGACACTGGTCCCTTGTCTCTAAAAGTGTGAAGGAACATTTCCCAGAAGCCCTAGACTGCGCCTCAGTCGAGGTTTGCTGGACAGAATGGGTTACACCCCCTAACCCAATTATGGACTATAAATTACCATGAATGGCTTGGACCAATTGGGATTTACTCACTTTCTCTGAGGGTGAATAAAATACGAGTTGTGCTATCAAATAAGAGGGAGGAAAGAGATGAGTGGGCAGTAAGTGGTCATTGCCATACCAGGTTTATCCCCCTTCATGGATGCGTTAAGTGTTTTACAAAATTGGAACAAAGTGATGATTCTTGTGATGCAGACTTCCTGCCATAAATTCAGATTTCCCCCCTAAGAATTGCATGGATAAAGCTTCTCCTTCAGTATTTTCTCTTTGTGAGTTGAATGTTGTACTCACAGGTCATGTGAACATTTGATAAGATTTTAAAATAACACTTTAATCCAAAGATTTGTATGCATGCCTGTTTATAAGTTGAGATTTTCTGCATTCTTTGTACTAGAGGAGGTATTGTTTTGTGTAAACCAGGAAAAGAAATTGGTTTAAGTAAGTCTAATTGCAAAATTGCAATAATCAAAACTATCCTTCTTCCTTCCCCTTACAACAGAAATTTGAAATATAACTTAAAATTGTCAAACAGTGATCATGTCATACCTGGAAATTTCCACCTTGTACTACCTTGCCTTTTTCCTAATTACATTAATACTCTGGCTATTCAGGCTTTCAAATGTTTGACTTTGCTGAAGTTGAGAAAAGGTATCCAGTTTATTTTACTTTTCTCAGATGTCACTCATGTTTTTGACATGAAAATCCTTAACTTACAGGATAAGCGTCAGGAAATGGTTTGAAGAATGAAGACAAATGTGGCTTTTATGAGAACAAGGATTTTTTTTTTTTTTTTTTTATTGGAAACATAGTTTTTAACAAAGAGTCAGTTTGGAAACCTGTAGGATTTTTCCTGTCTTCCCAGGGCACAGTGGAAGTTGCAATCAGCCTACAGGTTTATCAGCCTGATTCTTAGTGACAACATTCAGGAACATTAACTATCAGTTCACCCAACCTTCTCTCTTTTTCAGAGAAGGGGATTTAGGCCTAGAGGGGTTAAGTGATTTATTCACTTCTGTTAATTTTCAGTGGTGATACCATTTCCCTATATCCCTGGAGAACAGGCAGTATATACAATATTGTATAGAGCTGTACTGGCTGATACTGTGTATACAGTTACTTTAACAATTCTATGCTTGGGTAACTTTGATATCGTAAAAGTAGAAATTGGTAGTGGTGGCAATAATGAAAATCAGAAGAGAACAACTACCTGACATTTATTGAGCACTTACCATATGCTGGGCAGCATGCTTAGGGCTTTACTGGCAACACGATAATTATATTATTGCCCCATTCTATAGATGGAGAAAGTGAAGTTTAGAGATTAGACTTGCCCAGTGTGCACAGCTGGTTAATTAGCAGAGCTAGGATTCTGGATTTCAGAAGAGCCCATGTTTTCTGGATTTCAGAGCCTGGGTTCTAAATTATGAGGCTTACCACTAATTATGGGGGAGGAAGAGGGTGGTGGTGATGAAGCTGAGAAGGAAAGTCCCTGAGTGGCATCAGGAATGACCTGGAAGAGTGAAAAGCCCTAAGAGGGCCTGGATTGTCCAATGGGCATCGGGTGTCATGTAGATCAGGTGAAAACTAGAACTGCCTCTTCAACCCACAAAGTGCAGGGCAGAGAAGAAACCTCAGTGAGACCGTTCAGGCTTTGGAAGGTGAAGTTGGCTACAGGTGCTAGAGGAGCTGATGGAATGCAGATGGGCAGGGCGAGAGATCCCAGCCCCCGTGTCACAGAACCCAAATTGAGGCCACATGGCTGCCAGTGAGAACAGACTCAGGTGCTGGTTTCAATAAAAGGTGGGACTAGCACACGTGGTAGGGTAGAGAGGGGAGGCAACAGCTGAAGTCTGAACGGCCCTGCAAGGTCGGCGGATGGCTCCCAAGATTGCCAGAAACTTTTTCACATGGGAAAAACAGAATTTTCGAGATGTTAAATGGCTGCTCTAAATCATCGATACTGCTGGTATTGTCAGTCCCCAGATTGGGGATATTTGGATGTATACTTACACATGTTTGGCTCTAGAAGACATGGCTCAGGCAGAGAGAGCTAGAGGAGCTGGAAAGAGGGCAGGATACCAAAGACTGGAGAGGGAGAGAGACAGCCTCTAAACCAGCAGCCATGCTGACTGCAGCCCAGAAGCCCAGGGAAGAAGGTATGTGTTTGAGATAGTGCATGTTCGTGATCATAATTACAATACCAATAACAGGGAGATAGCATTATTGTTATGAGCCTGGGTTCTGGAGTTAGACTGCCTCAAGTCCTAGCTCTGCATCTTCTTGCTGTGTTACTTCTGTCAGATTGCTTTCCCTCTCTGGGCCTCAATTGCCTCTTGTGTAAAATTGGAATAATAATTATATCTCATAGGATGTTGTAAGAGTTCAGTAAGCATTTAGAGAAGGGGTTGGAAACCTTTTCTATTCAAGGCCCTATAGAAAATATTTTTGGCATTTATGCCCATATGGTCTCTGTCACGACTACTTAACTCTGCTGTAAGCTGGTGGAAAATCCAGGCATTTGAAAAATCTATTATTTATCATAGGAAATTTGCAGAAGCCCATAGTAGGCAAATGTCTTGATTTATAAATGAATTTGTATAAAAACAGTAGGTGCAGAAGTTAGACTTCAGACTCCTAATTGTCAACATATTCAGATGTCAAAGCAGGTAACTTTTTTTAAAATACAAGGCTTTTAGTCTGTGTAAATGTGATCCTGAGAGGCATGTCCTTTCTGCAAGTCTGCTTAGCTTTCTCCTGAACACTGCTTTTGATTTATTTAGCTCATCCACCCTCCACCCTTTTTTTTTTTTTAACAGAAAATATAATTTGGCAAGTTGCAGCCCATGGTTAGTAAAGTAAGTACCATGAGAAAGTCTGAAAATGTGTTTTCCATTTATAGAAAAAAAGGGTTAAGCTGAGTTAGAAATGTTGTATGTTGACGGTACCACTTAAAGGAGATACACTTCTCAGTTACTTCTCACCTTAAGAATGAAGTATATCTTGGATGGAACCTTTTGTGATAAAGAATTTTCTTCCCTTCTCCCCAAAGTAAAAGGACAAAAAGTAAGTAAAGTGCAAAAGCCATGTTGCTGTGCTATTTAGGCCTTGATTTTGTGGGGTGGGGAGTACGCATCCCTTTTGCCCCCCGTTATGTAAGCTTCAGAAGCAGTTGCACTAAATGAAGGCCAGAAAAAGTGGATGGCGTGTGTTAAATGGGGTGATCTTTGTATAGGTTTGTGGGGTGGGAGCATGGTTTTGTAGCACAGGTTCTCCAAAAGCAAAGTGAGGTCTGAGTTATGACCTACTTTGTCTGTCATTTACATGGAATGAGGACTTTTCTATTTTTCCAAAAGGACTCTGAAAACCATGTTTAATTTCAATCTAATGAAACACCTCCTAATGCCAGGGGTCTCTCAGCTCAGTTTTCTAGGAGAGGTATCTCATGCCCGTGTAGTACAGGGCGCCCTGTGCGCACACTCACTCTTCATTACGTTCACCTGCTGGATTTCTTTTATTAGTTCTGACCTTGGGCATTATAATGAAGTTCTCATGGACTCTTTTCATCTGTTTGACATTAGTGCATTAAAGGTCGGTTATCTCCTCTGTGTGCCATGTAGAGAGGTAGGAAGGGAATTCTGAGATGGCATTTCATGCATCTCCACGAACGTTGAGAACTTAAGCTTTTCTGCGTTGCTTTAGAGATTAGAAATCGACTCGGATCAGAAGATGGTTTTTGACCAAAATTTATAAATTTCCCAGTGAGCGTAGGCAGTGGAGTTTGGAAAGCAGATAGATCTTCTTGAAATTCAGCGAGCTCACATGGATTCCTAGTGGAAAACAAACAAACAGCTTTGCCAGCCATAAAAGATGATTTGGATTTCTCTGTGATGTTCATTGTACCAAGTTGTGATTATTTGTTTAAAATGACAGTAGGAAATGAGGAAAGATAATTTTTTTTTTTTAAGTTTCATTGTCCAGAAATTGAGACACAGTATTCCGTTTAGCTCTGGCTAAAATTTACCAAACACATGCCTCAGAAAATAGAGAAGTGCTTAACCATCTGCAGGTGAACCCGTGTTGGTCACGTGGGTGCATTATTTTTCAACAATAGTTCAGTGTTTCTCAGATAATACTGGTATCCTCGGGAGTGAATGGACTAGCTTTGTCAAATGCTGACTATAAACAAAGCTTCGACACACTGACGCCCAAATGTGTAGGACACACTTGAGACGTCTCTATTAGCGAATAGAAACCTTGTCCCTTGCCCTGGAAGCTCTAGACCTCTGCACCCTGGTGTTCCCTGGTGAGTGCCGCAACCTTGTCCCTTCTTGAATTGCTGAGGAATCAGCTGGAATGCTTAGTCCATCAGCCACTGGACAAAAATGCAACTTGATGTGGTCACAGCAATAAAGACAAAGGGAAAAGGTATGGGAGTTTGTCTAAGAGGGGCGAGCCCTAATGGTTGACAGGTTGGAAGCTTTCAGAATGGTTACCACTTCTCTTTAAAAGCAGCTCCACCAACGCACAGCTTGGCAAACCTAAAAACAAACCATCATCCTGCTTGCAGATCTAGGATCTTAAAACACCAATCTCGGACAAATTACATATTTTATTCAACCACCCAGTAGATCAGTGAGAAGAGTTCCTAAATGAAAGTGAGAAAGTCTTTGTGTAAAGTTAATTGTCCGGATCCCTCTCCGTGGTTAGGTTACATGCTAATAGGCAAATCCACTTAATTGTTAAATGGTTTCCCCACATGAGCTATTTACATAGTTGCTTGTTCTTCTCTTTGGTTCCCATCCCCCCATCTTTCCTTGTTTCTCTGACCAACACATTTAGACCTAGAAAATAGAGTTGAGTATACAAATGTGCCAAACTCACTTCATGCACATGAGCCATGACTCTTGTTGACGGTCACCAGGACCTAGGGGGCTTTCTGTGTTAGGACTCTGATTCTTAATAATGCATTTTTTCCAGACCATGAATGAGGCTCAGCCCTGGCTGTGCTAACACATCTCCGTCTCTGTAAAATTAATCTGATGCTGATGGAAAGGGCTCCATCTGCCAAAGAACATTTCCATCCAGAGATTATGAGAGAAGGGGTAGATACAAATGAGCTTACAAAGGTGCATTTAAACTGCTTTGAATGGAGAGTAGGTTGAGTATTTCCAGTTGTGGAGCAAAACGTGTCTGACATGCCACTGAGCAGATATGTTTAAACGATTTCCCAGCTCTTCTACCACGGATGCAAGATGCAATGATTGTTCTCATGGAAGGTCTTGCTTCTCCATCTGTGTCTAAAAACAGGACTCCAGAGGATTTAGTTCCCAAACACACCTTTGTATAGTCAGGGGGTGTGGAGTACCCAAGGGTTGAATTCTGCCCCTTATCCAATTCCATCTTTCCTAGCCTCTGTTTCTTCATCAGTAAAATGGGGACAATAATAATTCTAAGTGGTAGGATTCTTGTGACAATCAAATTTGGAGGATATGTGCAAATTGTCTAGCACAGCACTTGGCACATAAAAGCGCTCTCCAAAACGGTTTTCTTCTCTTGAGATTTGAGGAAAAAAAGGTTTCAAGCCTTATTGGATTAAAGTCATGTTCATACCTGCAGATTGTCAGTTAACTTGAGAGCAGGCCCTGTTGGGCACAGACAGTGGGGAGGTGACCCCTGCAAAGACATAAGTTTTATCATGATGCATGCTAATTCCATCCTGTTAGGGACAGTGCGTGTGACAGGGCTGCTTCGCCCTTGACAGAAAATATTATTATCTGTGATTTGTAAATGAACTGTCTGCTCACATGTCCTCCATGAATGTAAATATTGATTCTAAGGAAGAACTAAGATAATATTGTGGTGAGATAGTTTCTAGTTGTTTATAGGCTTTTGTTTTCTTTTTTTTTAATTACATACACATGGAAACTATAATATGTTCCACCCTTGGCCAAACTTCAGTCCTTTAGATACATACCACCATCACTTCTACTCTCCATACTATTTAATCTTTTATTGAAATCCACTCTTCTAAAATGCAAACTTATTTTAAAAGCAAACAGTCTCTTCCTTACCTAGATGGGAAATGAGTATCACGTGCCGCAACTATCGGACAAGGTAGCTTTCATGCTCAGTGAAAACTGCATCTTCATATCAGTTGAAGGCTCCACAGCCCTGTGCAAAAGGGAGATTAGCAAGTGTGTGAGAGGTGTTTAAGATGCTTTCATACCAAACAGAGAGCTTCTCTTTAATGTAAACTCCTTTCTGAAGGTTTTTTATTTGGATTCCTATGTCAACATATTTTGTAGATTAGACCTCATTTACTATCATAACCTAATCTTTTATTAACACCATTATCATTGGGGGTTCTTGTTACCCGCCCCCCTTCCGTAAAAAAGCACTGGAAACAAAAGAAAGTAAAGTTCAACATGTTGCTGGGCTGAAACTGTGAAATTGTATTTTTTTTAAAAACACAGTTTTGAGTAACTCTGTCCCAGTTAAGCCTTTGAGTTAGGAAGGACATTGCCAAGTAGGCATAATGTTAATTCCACACCCACCGAAAGACATTAGCCAGAGAATGCCCTCCCCTGGCTAATTGGTTAATGGTGGCTGCCTGGGTGTTCTGATTGCTCAGAGTGCCCGCAGTCGTTTTTCAGATAGGAGCTGGGTCTCAACACTACTGTAGCATTTTTGTCGAATTCTTTGCCTAGTAATATGCGTATTGTCAACTTTATTAACAGTTCGTGAGTAGACTTAGAGCATCCTACAGCTTGCCAAGCAGAGCAGACCCATGTCCTTGGAAGCATTTGTGATCCTCTTGCATGGCTGTCAAACAGTGCAGATCTCAGGTGTTCCAGACTTGTGAGAGCCAATGACAAGACTCACAGGCATGATCTAGGAGGTTATTGTAAAGCTTACTCTGCATATTTAGGCAATTAAAGTTCGGGGTGTACCACCATCCTGCCATATGCATTTGCGAGGGGCCTCGGGAACCTGTTCTGTTTGCCTTGAAGTGGATTCTACAGAGGCTTGGAGCCACCTACTTCTCACCCCACCTTACCAGGTCCTCTGCTCCCAGCTCCTGACCAAGGGAGGGAGACAGGACAGGAAAAAGAGGACGAAGGAGAGTTTGCACGTTCACACTTCTGTGTCTGGGTGGCTGGATGTGCCTCTGACTGCAAAAGGCCAGGGAGGGATGAATCATCTAGTTTATCTATTTGTGCCTGTATCTCTGTTTTGATGACTGGATATTCTAGAGTTCACCGCAATTTGTTTTATGGGGGAGTATTGTTATATGCTAGATTAAGAATATTTAGTTTTCCAAACAGTATCTTTGAACTATTGAATGATACTTATGCCTTAGAAGAAACTATCACACTATACAAACAGTGGACATTTCAAGTAATATTAAGTACTTTCTCATTCTCTTTCTCTTTAAATTATCTGCCTGCTGGCTTTCCAGATATGCTCTTGGAGATTTTTTTCCCCCATACCCAAGCAGCTTTCCTTCCATAGTATAGAGCTAGCCAAAGATTTTATTTTCATTATATACACATAACTGGTTATACTACAGAGGACTATTTTTGGAAATAGGATTTCTATATTTGATTTCTTCTATCCTAAAGAAAAAACGTGTATTAAAGATACAATCTTTTTCAGATTATAAAAGTTACACCTTTTCATTTTCTCAAACATACAGAAAAATATGTGACACAGTGAAATCCCACCATCTAGAGATAATCGCTTAATATTGTGGTGTTTTTTCCTCTTTTATTTTTATTAGTAGGAAAAAATCGAGATCATACCATTCAACTTGGAGTTTTCTTATTTTTGCTTCTCTCTCCTCTGTAAGACACAAATAAAACTAAATAGTGTTTAATGTTCTGAAACTCACTGATTACAGAGTTAATTAAGTGATTTAAAACGATGTTTTAAAACCTTATTAAATTGCATGTCTTTTTGAATCATTGTAACAACATAGTCTTCCATATCTTTAAGTATATTTTCAGAAATTTAATGTTAATCATTAGACATAAGATATGACATTTAAATACTGAATGGAAGAAAATCACCAATGAGATTAATTGGTTAAAAATGCTGAGATAAATTCCAGATTTGTAATTACTTTTATGTTATTTACAACCATTAGTTTGATATCGTTTGTGACATGAAGCCTTGGATTTAAAATGTATCATTCCCTAAATTGGGACTAAAAAATAACCATACACTCAATTTTATTACCACCACAAGAATGAAGAATTCATAACATAAGAAGAGAAATAGAGAAATCCAGCTTCCTAAGCTTAAAACTAGTGATCAGGTTCCAAGCAAAGATAATTCAGATTTTATTAACTTGAAGCAGCTGTTGTCTCTAAAACGGTACATTCCCCCACCCCCCGCCCCCCACAGAAATGGGAAAGGTCTTACAAAATAAAGAATACTTGTGGTGTTTCTTTGTTAAAGCTGCGGACTTCCCTTGTTGAGCTGTTTTTTGAATTCAGTAACTCCAACCCCTGATGCTTTCCTCGTGAAAGGAAAGGCTAAGGTTTTGAAGTTTTCCTCCAGCAGGAGCTGGAAGGAACGGACTAGGCTTTGACCAGCTTCTGTGGAGGGTCTGCTGGCCACGGTGGTGGGGGGTGGGGGCGGGAAAGAAGGGTGGGTAAATCCTGGCTTTGTCTGCAAACACCAGCCCAGCTACTGGGTGTCTCGCCATCCCAAACCCTCAGTGATGGGAAAGGCCGGACCTGGGATAGTCCCAGAGCTCCTTTGAGGAGATGGGAAGAGGAGGCTAGGCAGGTTCTGAGGGGCATCTGCAGGGAGGGAAGGCTGTTTCTCAGTCAGGTGCTCATGACTCAGGGTTCCACCACGGAACTCCAGATAAAGCACTTGCATCACTGCCTCTGGCATTCTTGGACAAGTGGGGAAGACCCTTGGCCTGGAAGGTACTTGCATTCCTGGCTTGCTACCCCTAACTCATGGTGTGACCTCTGGTGTCCTTTGGAGAACTGCTCAGATGTCATTTCTTCAGGGTGGCCTTTGATTCCTGGCATGAAATTATCCCCAAGCACAGGACAGTTTTCCTTACCACGGTTTCTGGTTGTGTATTAGTAGGATTGTTTGACTTACATCTTCCTCCCCATTTTGTACACCATTTTATCGTCGGCACCAGGCACTGCACCTGGCACCCTGAAGCCTTCAGTAAATATTCATCAAAGGACAAGAAGTTACCTTTTGACGAGTCATTTTACCTCTTTTTGCTTTATTTAGCTTTTTGAAATCTTTTGATAAAAATAAGTATGGGCTGGGGCACAGTAGCTGATGCCTATAATCCTAGCACTCTGGGAGGCCGAGGTGGGAGGACTGCTTGAGCTCAGGGGTTCAAGACCAGCCTGAGCAAGAGGGAGATCCGGTCTTTACAAAAAATAGAAAAATTAGCCAGGCCTAGTGGCGTGGGCCTGTAGTCCCAGCTGCGCTGGAGGGAAAGGTGGGAGGATTGCTTGAGCCCAGGAATTTGAGGTTGCAGTGAGCCATGATCATACCACTGCACTCTAGCTTCGGCAAAAGAGCGAGACTCTGTTTCAAAAAAAAGAAAGAAAAATTACGTAAATTTTGATAGTTCTTTTTTGAGGGAGATAGCATTACATTTGCCAATAGGAAAAGGGTAAAATTGCATTATTCTTTGTATTATATATTTATTATGTTTTAGCATAATCTTAATAAAACAAGGTGCTGTTTTGTATAATTTTTATATCATTAGTGTCTGAAATTATTTTTGGCAAAGTCAACTTCTTATTCAAATTTTTTTCTTAAATGAAAAACTTTCATAGATTATAATTATTACTTATTATATTTAAGATTTTTTTTGGTGTTTAAGCCACTAGAAAAATTTCAAGGAGGAAAGAGGGAGTTTTTGATTATCATATTCATTTTAAAATGAGGATATTGAAAGTTAAGAGGATTTCTCAGTGATGCATTTAGGAGAGAAAATTGGGGACTAGGGAGCATTTCCAGGACTTTTCTCTTATGAATCCTTAAATATATTTTGCAATTATTGCCTTTTCTGAATCACCCTCTACAGTGATTAGCGTGGTACTTTGCATTTATTAAGTGCTGGACATGTGTTTGAATTTATGTGTATATTAGTTGTGGATAAGGACAAGGAAGGAAGACATCCAGCTATAGACAGTCTTGTGTTTAAGCCTATTCTTTTTTATTTTTATACATTTTTTAAAAATTTTATCATTTAATTATAGACACGGGGGTCTCACTAGGCTGGTCTCAAACTCCTGGCCTCAAGTGATCCTCCCACCTCAGCCTCCCAAAGTGCTAGGATTACAGGCATAAGCCACCGTGCCTGGCCTATTTTTATACATTTTAAACAAAAGTTGCTTTAAATTCAGAAATAGAAAACCAAGGTTACCATTGACTCCTCCCTTTCGTCTCTCCAAAGTTCAGATCCTGAACTTTGATCTTTTCATAGAGTTTTCTCTTCTCCTCCTGTATAAATTCACCATGTATATTTTCTGTCAGTTTTATCTTCCCAAAGTGTAGGACTTTGTACATGTGCCATTGATTCAGACTCAAGCAGTGTGGAACTGGAGGCCATCCTGCAGCAAGGCTGAAGACAGCCCTTATTTTTCTTAAGGAAAGGATATGCCAAGGAGAGCAATACTTTTAACAAAATGTCAGTGGGAAAGTTTTAATTACCTTAGAGAGTTGAACTCTTTCTAAACATCCTGGACTGTAGGAATCTCTGCAAATTAGGGTTCTCCCTATGGGTTTGTAGATTCAGAGTTTGGCTCTGCATTTCGATAACCATTGCAGCCGTTTTTGTTTTGTTATTCTCCTTCGAGAACAAAGGTGTTCCCTCTGGGGGCTTCCCCAGGGCCTCACACTCACATTTTCTTCAGTGTCCCAGTAGACACGGCAAGTAACCAATGCTTGTTCTAGGGAAGTAAAAACGTGGCTCCAAAATGTTCCTTAGAAATGTCAGTGATTATGGTATAATCATCTTCTCTGAAAGAAAAAAAAAAAAGATAATTACTGGCTCTGATTCAAAAAATAACACCACTTTGGCTATAAATCCCTAATTGCCTCTAAAAAGCAAAAACAGACGTGTTTAATTTTTCTATCCCCTCTGCAACTTATCTGCTTTGTCTAGTGATTAACATAGGCGACAGCCAGTCAGGCCTGTTGGAATCTGGTCCCTTCCCTGCCACCGAGGGCTTTGGCTCAGGACTCACAGGTGCTTAGCACTGCCAAAGGCATCAATCTAGTGAACTGCTCTTCCTACCCCATAGAGGTCTGCAAAGACTCATTTTGAGAAATTACTAAGGCACTGAGGATGTTTGCATGAAAGACAGCACGATCACTGTCTTGTCACAGTTAGTGTGGATGGAAATTCTGGAATTTGGCATATTTATTTATTTTAACTTTATGTCTGAGAGGCCTTTCTAGGATAAGATATATAAAACTCTACTGCAGTTTTTTTAAACTGCTGCATGATACTCTAGTATAGATCTTTATTTCCTTAGGCATTTCCCTATGAATGTACATTATGCTTTGTGTCTAATTTTACACTATTACAAACTGCTACAGACCATGCTTGTATGAATGGTGATGACAATTGTGACAACAGCAAGCAGACACTTACAAAACACTTATATGTGCCTGACATTGTTGTCATTGGAGAGTGTGTGTGTGTGTGTGTGTCTTAATCCTCACGACAATCCTATGAAATAGATATTTTTATATACCTTCTTATTCCCATTCGATATTTGAGTAAAATGAGGTTCAGAGAAGTTTTGTGACTGGACAAACGCAACAGAGCCAGGAAGCTTCATAGCTGGGATTTGAATCGAGATAGAACCTTATAGGTGTGTATAAAACTGTTAAAATATGTGTTCCTCTTCAGTGGTCCTTTCTCCTGCCCTAAGTGGTGGTCATTCTCCAGACTCAGTCCTTGGCCCTCGGTCTTCATCCAAAGCCATCTGTAATCTTCAGTCAGCAGCTCTGTGCTGGTGACACCCCCATCCAGGCTTCCTTGGCCTCTACTTTGCATCTGCAGCTGCCAGCGAGACATTTGCCCATTGCTGAATTTTTGCTCTACACCCCCCTTCTTTCTCATTCTCGCTTCCCTGAGTCCTAGTATCCTCTGTGGCTCTGGCCAGGATGAGCTCCCTGGTCAGATATGTGCCATGCATATTCCACATCTCCGGCACCCAGTGCATGGCCTCCTCACCTATCCACATCCTACCTGTCCTTTGCTGGAGCTCAAGGTAATCTTCTCCCCAGCACCTTGGCCAACCACTCCAGTTTGCATTGACAGTCGTCCCTATGTGTTCTGAAATCACACACTGGAATGCTTAAGAATAGAAACTAAGGCATCGGAGGGAGGACCTGAGTTCAAATACTGGGTCTTAGTGACTTCACTTTGCTGATCTATGAAATGGGGATCATATTTCTTACCTCATAGAGTCGGGGGAATAAATGAGATAGCTGTGTAAACGATGTTAATTGTCTTTTTTACATTTTCAGAACACTTTCTCCTCCTTGAAGTCTCCACCTTAGCCCTTAATTATTCTATTGTACATGTTAGTCTTGCCTCTTTAAATTATTTGGGCTAGGATCACCTGATACTTCTCTCCCTGCCAGAGAATTAAGCCACAGTGAAGCACGTAGTAGGTTTTGTTTATCACTGTGTGACTCACAGTAAGTCTCAGGAAGCTGGGGCTGCATGAATCATCACCCTGAGCAACTGTGCTCTGTGGGATTGTGCTGTTTATTCTCAAATAGAAATATTTACCTTCATGCTGAAGATCTGTTTTCCAAATACCTTATTTGAGTATCTTCAAATTCTAAACAGTTTATTAATCATACTTCTTCCAAGCAATAGCACCTATTTTCCTTGGGCAAATAGTCCATAAGCAGACAGGTCTAGATAGGCCCATTTAGAATTCCCTAACACAAATAGTGATGTCTAATTGGTAATGTTTTATATCATCTTTTTCTTATTTTCTTCAGAATCTAGTTAATCCAAATGAACTGTTCTTTTAGAAGCTACTATGGATGCACACACATGCAAAAAACATCATACACACCATAAATATATGCTCTTTGTATTCTGTTTATTCCAGGGAAGAAAATATCATAATTTTACAGAGTCATAAGGAATAAATGAGGTAATTGTGTAAACTCCTCAGTGAATCTGCTGCCTAGATCCAGTTATTATCCAATATAAGTTAGCCATTAAGACATTTCAGAAGGGGGAAAGTTTTGAGTGGTGAGAAGTTACTAGGGAAGAAAAAGTATAATAAATGATTATTTATATAACATCATGTTCCAGGGACTGTTCTAAGGTATGTAGGTACGGAGATACACACACACACACACACACACACGCACACGCACTCACCCCTTTAATTCTCATGGGAAATCTAAGAGGCAATGTTTAGGTGGGGAAACTGAGGTCCTGAGATGCGTAACTGGGTCTGGAAGAAGAGAACTTGAGAGGGAAGTGAGAAAATGAATGGGCTGCAGGTGTCTGGCGTGTTTCCCTTTGTAGGACTGACCCTAAACTCAGAGTGGAGAGGACCTTCCACAAGGGCAGAGGTGGTGAGAGTGAATGCAAAGTCATAGGCATCAGAGTCTCTTAGACATGCATGGGTATTTCAGCTCAGCTACTTCCTAGCAGTGTGGCACTAAGAATTACCAACCTTCTCTGGGCCTGAGGTTCTTCATGGGTACAACAAGGGAAAGGTAAATGGCCCTTGCGTTGCTATGAAATATAAACAAAATCACATACAGGTGTAACTAAAGGCTTTGTCTACTGCTTCAAGATGGTAGCATCTCAAAGATATGTCCCTTTACCACTTGCAAGATTTTCTTTGTGGGCTTCTAATATTAGAGGTGGGAAAATAATCGTGTAAGTTTCAAATGTAGCAGAAGGAACACTGAACAATTGTAGTTGTTGCTGACATTCAACAAAGATTGAAAATAATTATATAAGTTTTGAAAATAATCATGTAAGTTTCAAATGTAGCAGAAGGGACATTGAACAATTGTAGCCGTTGCTGACATTCAACAAAGATCATGGTTTTTGCTTTCCTTGGCTCTCTCCCTCCCTCCTTTCTATACCTAAGTATTTCAAAACACATCTGAGACAGTGTGTCATTTTACCCCTACCTGCTTCAGGATCCATCTCTAAAAAGATACAAACATTTCTGTAATTAGCTACAACAGAAGTGACAAAATTAAACCTAAACTGAAAATTGGCAATATTGTAGCTTTGGAAAATAATTAAAAACGTGACTTCTGTGTAGTTTATAATTTTGTATTCATTTTTTGGCAAGGATAACATCTAAAGGTTTTGTGTATGCTTTTTTTTCTTTTCTTGGATTTACTTTATTTTTCATTAGATATTTTTAATATATTCAAGTTCAGTGAAAAGTGACTAAAACAAAGTTGTGGGCATATTCTAATAAATGTTGACATTTCACTATAATGGCTTAGCAATGTTGTAGTAGCTATGTAGAGGACAAATTAATTTCTAGCTCTGGGTGATCCCATTCCCTCTCTCCCCAGATGTATAAATACTGTTCTGAAGTTGGCGCATGACCTTCCCATCTTTGTTCATTTTTATAGACTATTTCTGGAATTAAGACAGATATTTTCTTACATTGTGTCAAATATGAAAAACAACATATACTGTAGTAACTGCCCCCCTACCCTCACCCCAAGTAGGTAATATCACTGTCCTACTTCACAGCACTGTCCCTACTTCACAGATGCAGAAACTGAGGCTTGAAAAAGTCAAAGTGATTTTACTAAGGTTACAAAGCTTGTAAGTAGAGCAGCCAGATGTGCTGCTCTGTTGGTCTGACTTCAGAGTCTGTGCTTCATGTCCAATGCTATACTGTTTCTCTTCCTTGTGAACTGTAAAGTTATGATGAAAACAAACTATTCATTGCACTAAAAGGAGTTGTGCTCGGAGTAAGATGCACAGTGGAGAACTTTGGTAGCAACAGCATGGAATTGGAGATCATGCTAAAGAGATGAAGAAATTATCAATTGGTGAGTGCCTTGAGGCCTCATAGAGCAGATATTATTTGGACTTTCTTTTTTTCTTTAGAAACAGGGTCTTGCTCTGTTGCCCAGGCTGGAGTGTTGTGGTGAGATCATAGCTCACTGCAGCCTTAAACTCTTGGGCTCAAGCGATCTTCCTGACTCAGCCTCCAGAATAGCAGGAACTACAAGTGTGTACCATCATGCCTGGCTATTTTTTTTAAATTTTATATTTTGTAGAGATGGGCGTGGGTTTCACTATGTTGATCAGGCTAGGCTGATCTTGAACTCCTGGCCTCAAGTGATCCTCCTGCCGCAGCTTTCCAAAGTGCTGGGATTACAGGTGTGAGCCACCACCCCTGGCCTGGACTTTTTATTTCCAAACGAGCACAGCCCTTGCCCTGAAGGCCTTTAAAATGCAATACAGTTAGGCCAGTGGTGAGCAAAGTAGAACCTTGACTGAAGAGCATATAAAATGAGTTTATAATCTGTAGTCTAGAGACAAAGAATATTTTAATGGAGTAGAAATTTCGATATAGAATTGAGGGCGTTGGTAAAGAGTGATATTAAGAAGGAAAGGAGCTGTTATGCCAAAATGCACACTTGAACCTACTTTTAAAGAACTGAAGATAAAAACTTGACTGTTTAAAATAGCGCTTCCCAAGCATGATTGAATTTGAAGTGAGGTAGACATCCCGGTTTACAGATGAGAAAGAAAAGCCTAAACAGAGCACTACATTCCTCATTTTTTTTTTTTTTTTTTTTGAGACAGAGTCTCACTCTCGCTCTGTTTTTGCCGGGGTGAGTACAGTGGCGTCAGCCTAGCTCGCAGCAACCACAAACTCCTGACCTCAAGAGATCCTCCTGCCTCAGCCTCCGAGTAGCTGGGACTACAGGCATGCGCCACCATGTGTGGCTAATTTTTTTAGGTATATATTTTTTTAGTTGTCCAGCTAATTTCTATCTATTTTTAGTAGAGATGGGGTCTCGCTCTTGCTCAAGCTGATCTTGAACTCCTGAGCTCAAGCGATCCTCCCACCTCGGCCTCCCAGAGTGCTAGATTACTGGCGTGAGCCACTGCGCCCAGCCATACATTCCTTGTTTATGACTGGTGTTCCTTGTGGGTTGTGTTTCAGACTTCTGGAAAAGGGTGCATTGCACCATGGATGGCCTGTGGGAAGGTGGCCTTTGTAGCCTGTCTGCTCCAGTTGCCCAAGATTCTGCTGGCCAGAACCAAGCTCTCACGAAGCAGTAGCCAGGTGGAACTTGCACGTAGGGGGATGTTTACTTCTTTCAAGTGATCTTATTTCACTCCAATTTAAGCAAATGACGTTATAGTTCTTATCACTTTAAAAATGAGTTGTTCCTTGAAAGCCTCCAGAGCTCTTTCCTGTGCTGTTCAGTTTGAACTACTTTTCTTTCTGATACTCTCATTATAAACATTAAAAAGAACATTCTACAACACTCTGTTTCTGCAGGGCGGAAACACTTCAGAGTGTTGCTGTCCATGACCATCATCCCAGTAAACCTGCTGATTCCTGAGGCAGGCCTGGAAGTTGACTTTTTTTTTTTTTTTTTTTTAAATTCATCCTCTCCTTGCCCTGAGCGTTGCCAGTTTTTTTTTTTTTTTTTTTTTTTTTTTTAAGTCAACCTGTCTTGGCATTCATGGCACTTCTACTATTTCCTTATAATTCACAAACCTGATAGCAGACCAGGTCATCTTTGGGCAGAAGCTGCAGTCACAGGGAAGCCTTCGTTTTTAGGAAGCAGCACTTAAATCTACAATAATAAAGTTGCTTTGGGGTCGTTGTTTGCAGTCACCGGGAATGTCTGCTGCCCTGAAATTTGACTTGAAGCTCTGTAGGGCAGGCCTGCTTACTGACAGCAGTGGTTTTCAATTTTGACTTTGCAATAAAATCAAAGACTCACACCTGGCCCCCACCTACAACTATTTCTGGTTTAATTGGCCTAGGGTGGGACCAGGTATTAATTGTTTTAAAAACACTACAGTTGTTTATAACGTGCAGCCAAGATTGAGAACCAGTGCTCTAGAACAGTGATTCTCAGATTTGAGCATGGCCTAAAGCAGCAGAATGGCCTAAAGCAGCAGTCTCCAACCTTTTTGGCACCAGGGACCAGTTTCATGGAGGACAATTTCTCCACGGACCGGGGTGGGGCTGAGCTCAGGCAGTGATGTGAATGATAGGGAGCGGCTATAGGGATAAAGCTTTGCTTGGTTGCCTGCTGCTCACCTCCTGCTGTGCGTCCCCTCCACTTCTGAGTTTCATGGAAGACAATTTTTCCACGGGGGTGGGAGAGGAGCAGAGCTCTGTGACCTGGTCCCTAATGGGCCACTAACTGGTACCAGTCCACAGCCTGGGGGGTGGGGACCACAGGCCTAAAGGACCACCAGAATTTCTGGTTCGTTAGGTCTGGGGTGGTGGGGCCCAAGATTCTACATCTGTAACAAGTTCCTGGGTGCTGCTGCTGCTGCTAGTCTTGCTGCTAGGAACCACTTTGAGAACCATTGGCTTAAAGGACTTTTTCTAGTAGTTTTATATGATTTTATACCAGAAAAAATAATGATGCTAACACAGTTCAGTACCCAGTGTTGCTTTTAGTAAAATAACTACGTTAGGCATAAATATTAAAATATTATGCTCCCCTGTTCATGGGCAAGTTGGACCATTCCCTCCCCCGCGCCCCAATAAACCAGCATCCTCACTAACTAGCAGGCAGCCAGGGCCCAGGATCTGGAAGGAACTGGATTAGAGGCAAGTTAGACTCTGTTGCTGTGTTTTTAAATAGAACATAATGCAAAGGTCCATAGAACTGTTACAGAGGCTAGCAAATTACCCATTAATTGTGCAGTTTTACTGAGACATGTAGCTTGGGACGAGGTAAGTGCAAACACAGTGCTTTGGGCAACATGAAATACGGCACTGAAGTGCAAAGATGACTCCAACATGGTACTTGGCCCCCAAAGAGGACAGGTTAGCTGCCGAATGTACAGTCAATGGTGAGACATCTATGTCTTATTTAAATGCACACCCTAAATTTCTCTTTATCCCATGCTTGGGACTTCTAGTATCATTTCCTTTTCCAAACACTTTCTTTAGTTTTTAAGTGAAAAACACATTATGAAATGTTTGGCCATTCTAGGATGCTATCCTGGCTAGGTACCAGGAGTGCACTTGCTGTATCCCTGTCCACTTGTCCTCACCTGATTTTTAGGGAAACTTGATCTTGTGTAAGTGGCTGTTCTGTGTCCAAAAACTTGAGCTTTGGGCTTGTGGGATTGGACTTTGAACCCCAGCCTCCAGCAGACGGTGCGGCTTGACTCACCCTTCCTTCCTGCCAGGCAACTTCTCTCGGGTAAAGTGCCCTTTGCTGGCTGATAGAGAAGAAAAGAGCCCATTCTATCCATTTGACAGAACTCTAATTAATAGTAATCATGAAAATTGAAGTCGTGCACTGCCGTTGCATTCACCATTGTGATATTAGCAATTCCTGGACTTCAGGAACAGAGCACCCCTTATTCTACAATTAAATGAAAAATAATGGCATCACTTTAGCTATAAGGAAGGAAATGTTCAAGTGCAACCTCTGTATAATTAAGCTTAACATTATTATCAACAGAAAGTGATTGTAGTTGCGTTCAGAGGCGAGAAGAGATATGCCACTAGCCATTTGACCTATCAAAAGAAAATGGCTCTTGTGATGTTTGACGTTCCCCTTGACAGCCAGCTTTGTGCTTTGCATGGGGCAGGTACCATTTTCTGGACCGTTTTCTTTCTTTTCCGGCTGTTTTAAAGTTCGCTGTCATCAGTTCTCGTGACTGTCTGCCTCTGTAACACTTGCCTGTTTTCCATTTTTCCTTATGTCTTCGTTCCCAGCATCTGCTGTGCTGCTTTTTGGGGTCCCTCCCATCCCTCACTTCTTCTTGGGGGAAAATCTCTTTTCTTAACTGGGACACGCTGGCTTTCTGACATGTAACATTAAAACAGTCCATTTAATTTTTAGCCAAAACAGGTGTTGAATGATTGCCCCTCTCAGCGGCTCACTCCAGAAACCTCACTCACTCCTAGCTACTTTATTGCCCCCTCATAATTCATTAGCTTAATAAAACATTCCTGTGAAAAGGCAGAGAGCGAGATTACGGGCACACAATGCGGATGCCTGCCCACAGCCCAGGGATGCCGGCGAGGTTGAGCCCCTGATGGGAGAGTCAGGGCTCCAGGATACGGTGCTACCAGGAGCTTCAAATAAGTGATCTCTCCAAAGTAGGATTCCTTCTTTGTTTCGGCATACTGAGTATTCATTCACCTCTTGGGGAAACACTGCCTGCATTTCCTTTTGTGGAATCTTGGGGACATAAGATTTTTATATATTCTGCTTCAGAATTCCCAGCAGCCAGCAAAGTATCCAATATTTGGGGGCTGGTTACAGAACACGTCCTGGTCCTCAGTTATCATCAGAGAAAGCCGCAGACCCCAGCACTTGTCAGGTTTAGGCATGTAGTCCTCGCTATCTCTAGGATCTAAGGTTGGCTGGCGGATACCAGACGCCCAGAGAGGAAGGGGAGCGGGGGTGGGGGAGTTGTCTTAGTCTTAATTTAGGTTGAGCAAATGTCTGAAGCCTCCCCCCACTTTAACATTTTCTCCAGAGCCCAGACTCATCTCTGCAAGCACTCCCCCACCTCTTGGTTCTGAAACCCCTGTGTATTAAGAAGGAAATGAAATCCATATGTTTCTGATTCATTTACATGTAGCTCATCAAAATGTAGTTTTGTAAGAGCACTTTGGTGTCCAAGAAGCCTTTGGAGCCTTTTTATGAGACTTTTAACCCTCCCCGCCCGCCCCCTTTCCTCTTAGAACCAGGAAGTTTGGACTTGCCAAGAATAAATAAAATCAAGCTTGGAGGTTGACTCTGGCTCTAGTCTGACCCACCTCTGGTCTGAGCCTGCAGCAGACTCTTAGCTCCAGCAGCAACAGAAAAGACCGTCTTCACCCGTTCTCTGGTGCCATGGAAAGAGGCCCTAATCTCACTTAAGGCCCCCACGACGGTGAATTGGGTCTCACTCTTAGCTTCTCTCGGAGGCATCCATCCAGTTGACACCGTGCAGTTGTTTTCCAGCTGAGCCTCTTCCCTCCGGCCTGTGGGCAAAGAGCAGATGGACCCAGATAGCTGTGCCTGGACCAGAAGCGCAGAGGAGCTCCTGAGAGCCATCCCCCACTTCCACCTACTCGTAGATCACTGTGTTGTCTCTGCGACTTTCCAGGCCACAGATGCTTACCAAGGGGTTTCCTTTGCACCAGTGACTTGTGTCTTTTCATTGGGACAGTGACAGAGGTACTCACAACTTAAACCCAGGCTTCAGGGTGGTACTGTTGGCACTGCTGTCATTGAATGACATTTTTGAGTGTTCAGTTTTTCTTCATCAAGAAAGGCTTTTAAGCTTTAAGGGATAAAACTGCCTACTGCCATCAAGACTCCAGAGCTTGTACTCTGCAAAACCACAGAAATGAAATGAGTCAACCTATTTTCAGTGTTCGGTTAGGGAGAGGTTGTGGGGTATTTTTCTCCTCTTATTCTAGGATGATAAATTATGGAAAGCCATTCAAGAGTTCAGGATTCCTCGCTTGAGCTATTGTCTTGAGTGGGGTGGAAGGAGTTCTGCCCTCATCTGTGCACATCCTGGCTTGTTTCCTTGATTCAGGATGGTGCTGTCCCTTTCACAGGTCAAAACCTGGGTGTATCAAAATGCATAGGCATGTAGTGGGGAGCAGAGCTGGACCTGGAAGTCCTCACCCATTTTCCAGCTGCTGAACTCAGGCTTTGCCCAGAGTATGTTTGTCTTCGTGTGGATGCATATAATAAAAAATTGTCCACTCATTTGTACATCACGTCACCGCCAGGCATGCATGTGCAAAAACATGCTTCATCTTCAGTATGTAGAATTTGATAAAGTCATTCCTTAGCTTCAACATGAAAATGTTACATTTACATGTTACCCATATACATTTTATGTGCATGCATGTAAATGGAAGAACCCTCAGCAGAATTTTTGAAATAGTTCACAGCAACTATGAAATGTTTTGGACAAGTTGGGAAGCAGTCTGAATTACATACTCAAAATCTAAGCTTCACCTGCAATCCCATGCCAGGGAAAAACCATGGCTACTTGTATTGAAGTTGTTTCCTCACTGGTGAATCAGCGTGGCCCAAGTGTGCTGGGTTTATTTGGTTAGAGTTATGTCTCAAAATGAATAATCAAAATAATGATCTGAGGA
This sequence comes from Eulemur rufifrons, assembly GCF_041146395.1. Lineage (NCBI taxonomy): Eukaryota > Metazoa > Chordata > Mammalia > Primates > Lemuridae > Eulemur > Eulemur rufifrons. The sequence continues at coordinate 177,541,947 of NC_090989.1, read as the reverse complement.
CAGACAGCTGCCAGTTCATCAAAAATGTGCCTTCAGATGGTTTGAGATTTGCCGCACACTCAGCGCCGATCATTTGATGCCATGGTGGTGGTGAATTTAGCCTAGTGGTGCTCATTCATTGGTTTGCTCATTTATTCAACAGATATCAAGTGCTTTCCCTGTGCTGGTTCTTATTCTGTGTACTGGGGAAATAGTGTCAGAGACACAGGTCTCTGCACTCACACAGCTTCTGTGCTTGTGAATGGAGCTCATATTCTAGTGGTTCTGAGAGTAGCAGAGGCAGGTGGTTAAACTTGAGCCTTTGGCTTTATTTGAAAAAAAAAAAAAAAAAAGTGATTTTTCCTTCCCTCCCACCACCCACCATAGCTGTCTTCCTTCAGAAAAGCCTTTCCACTGTGGTATGGAAAAAACTCAGCCATGGCTCTCAGCAGAATTTATACACTAAAAGCCTTTGAAGGAAAAGCATTTTTATCAGAATGTTGCTGTGGCCAAGAAGTTGAAAGATCCAGGGATTTTTGGCGACATGTTTTGTGATAGTGACTTAAAGACTGGAACTGCTAGGGTGTGCCATGTGACATTTTCTTCTCGTAGCTCAGAAGAACCAAATATTGGCAGTTCCTTGCCATGCAAGCTAGTACATTTTCTTCTTCTTTGTACCTGGTATGTAGTAAATGCTTAATAAATGTACACAGAATTGCTGTGTATGTCCCAGGCACTCAGACATTTCTGAGCTGTCTAAACCGTTTGCCTTTTGTCCATGTTGCTTTTTTTCTCCTTATGTAAAGTTGTAGAACATTTTATTAAAACTTGGTTTTCATAACCTTTTCGGCAGTAGCTAATAGGACTTTTTCCCAATATGATTCTTCCCTCCCCGAAGGGTTTCTTAAACCCCCTGATCCTCAGATTATGACCTTTCCAGGAAAGAAGTTGGCATTATTATCACCTCTGGAGGCTTTAATGAAAGGGGCCTTGAAGGCACAGGAGATAAAGCTGGCTCATAGTCAGCACGATCACTCCTGTTGGGGGCTTTACTCACCCCCCAGGCCCTATCGGGAGACAGCAGGTGCTTGGCACCTAGTACGTGCTCAGTGAAGGTTGGCCATTGTTTTATTATTGCTGTGAAATGCCAGTGTAGGTGAGCAACACTGTAAAATGAACAGGATCAGCTAAGCAGACTTTTTCTTCCCTTGCAAAGTGTTTCTGTTGCTGTGTTGCTGTTATTTGTGTGTACGTGTGCATGTATTGGGGAGCACAGCTGTGGAGAGTTTGATGAAGAAGCCCAGTGTTGGGTTCAGTTTTCATACCAAATCTCACCCACACTCTGAAATCTGTGAAGAAACATGCCATGGGATGATGCCTGGCATCCAATCAGCTGCTTGGAAAGTGCTATTATTAACAATAACTCCAACAGACATTTCTTTTCCTCTAAAAAAAAAAAAAAAAAAAAAAAAAAAGTACCTGATTTTATAGCATTTTTTAACACTCTTCCTAAAAGTCAAGGCATCTCATCAAATCAATCTTTTCAAAAAAGCAAAACACAAAACCCCAAAAACCCAGATAGTGAAGATTCTAGGTAGTCAGTAGAAACGTAGTAAAACTGAATGTCTTGGCTCATGCAATGATGATATCCTTTGAGTGTTTATGATTTACACAGTAGCCACGTGAAGTGATGGACATGTTAATTAGCTGGATTGTGGTGATTTCACAATGGCTACAAATACCATAACATCAGTTTATATACCTTAAATATACACAATTCCTATTTGTCAATTATACCTCCATAAAACTGGGGAAAAAATCCACTCTTTTTAAAGGCTTAATATGGAAAACAAAACCCCAAAGTACGTAACAGTTCAAAATACATTGTAAGCAAAAGAGCAAGTTCAAAAATACTGTGTTTAATATGGTCCCCTCTGTGTAAAATAATAATAATACACATGGAAGTGGATGGTGCATAGGAGACCAATGGGGAAAAAGCACACCAATGGTTAACTGCTGGTGGGGGGTTGGGAAAGCAGAGGAAACTTTAGCTCCTTATACATGCTTTATTCTTTGCATTTTTAAATAATGAACATGTATTCATTTTGATAATAACAGCTAATACTACTGAATCTGAGTTAGGCAGATGAATGCCCTTTCTACTCAGTGTGCTTGTTGGTCTCTGGTCAGTTTTAATAGTCTATGGTAGACATAAAAAGTATCAGATATTCTGTGTGATGGCCCCCAAAAGTGACTTTGCTGAGCCCACTCCCTATAGTGCACTTCATTTCTAAGTTAATCCAGTTTTATAAAACATGCCTGTGGCATCTGTCAGTGCCAGCGACGTTTACAGCTTTCCCTGGAAATGGACTATGGAAAAGGCAAAAGGCCTAAAGGAAATACTGAATTCTTTATCTGTTAGAAATGCCGGTTAAGTCTGGAAAAATATATAATATATACACATAGTGCCAAATATTACAAGCGCACAAGAATAAATTCGTCCTTTGTAAGCACGCAAGAATGAATTTAAAGTCTGAATGAGATGCCCTTTTAGTTGTCAGTATAAGGCTTAATTGTGCCTCATTTGTGCGAGAGGGAAGTCCCTCATCTTTCAGGTGGTGGCTTTTTGCTTCTGGGGAGGTGACAGGCTAGCTAAATGTGCTTAAAGCAGTTCTGCTGTGGGTCGTGGGGAAAGCTGTAGGCTGATGCTCCCGCCCCAGTGCTGGCCTCCGAGGTGCAGGGCTTTGGACTTGCTTTGCCTGCTGAAATCAGGTGTTTACTCCCCTCTCTGCTCTGGATGCTGTGGCCCTGGCACACTGCTCCTAATGATGCTTGGAAAGAGAAAGCATGAGCCCTTGGGGTTTCTCCCTGGATGTCATCTTTACTTTCTTAAAGCTGTCCACAAATAGGAGCTGTGTGTATTTGCATTTATCCAGGTAAAATATGAATCCCAAAATAGAGCTGGGAATATCCAAAGGTGCTAGACACTTGTAGTACACACAGCAAAGTATCATTTACAATGGAAAACTTCAGTGTTGAAAGTGATGTGAATGTTTGAGCTTCATGGAATACCAATTTTGATGACCTTGCACATAATTGTATGAAGTTTGTATGTGTGTGTATCACATAATCTCCACATGAAAGATTTGTTTACATTTAACTTATAAAAGGCCGGGCGCAGTGGCTCACACCTATAACCCTAGCACTCTGGGAGGCCGAGGCGGGTGGATTGTTTGAGCTCAGGAGTTCGAGACCAGCCTGAGCAAGAGTGAGACCCCGTCTCTACTAAAAATAGAATGAAATTATATGGACAGCTAAAAAAATATATAGAAAAATTAGCCGGGCATGGTGGCACATGCCTGTAGTCCCAGCTACTCGGGAGGCTGAGGCAGGAGGATCGCTTGAGCTCAGGAGTTTGAGGTTGCTGTGAGCTAGGCTGATGCCACCGTACTCTAGCCCAGGCAACAGAGTGAGACTCTGTCTCAAAAAAAAAAAAAAAAGAAAAACACACAAAACAAAACACCTTATAAATCTCCTAGAAAACTGAGTTGCTGAAGATGCACTTGGACAATGTGGTTGGCCTGGGATCTGGGATTGAAGCCCAGGCAGTGTGATCTCGAGGCCATTGCTCTTAGCAGCGATGTAAACCAGACACATTGGCATGTTCCTGCGTATGCGCTGGTTACCTGCTGCTTTCTGATCATCCAGAGAGACTCGTAAAACATTTCTGCTGGTCTCTTTTTTGCTTTGCATTTCTCTGCCCATAATTATTTAATAATGCTGTCGAAGTGGGAATTTTACTGTGTAATTTTTTCCTCAGGTCATTTTTGGAACTATGAAGACCTGTCCCAACACTGATCCCATTAAAAGTTCCCTCTGCAGAAAAACCAGATTATTCTTATCTTTGACTTGTTTTTGCCCATAACTTTAGTGTCTGATGACATCTTATCAGTAGCTTGAGGTCTAAAAATATTTCGAAAGGTTTTTTGAAAATCAGTTACTCAGATTTTACCTTTTAGTTTACCGTGGTGCTGAAAGTATGTCAAGCACACAAATGCTTCTAGCATTTACAAAGTTTTAGGTGAGAAAGTTGGGAGATGAAAATAAAATAAGATGTGGTCCCTGCACTCGGTGACCTATGAAACACATGCAGCTAAACACCACGATGTAAAATACTAGATGTTTGAAATTGCTAAATTGGCCAATTAGGAAAAATTACTGTGGGTTGGGAGATACTTAGAAAGACTTTGTGGCAAAGGTGAGACTTTACTAATGGTTTCCAGGTCCCTCAAAAAAATCAGTGCATAAGTCTAACATGTCTATATCTCATATATTATGTAGAAAAAAGACTGGAAGGAAGAAACAGAATGCCCACCAAGTGCCAGCAGCATGTGTAGTGGTTCAGAGTTTGCAATCTTAAACCAGAACGCCTCGCTTTTCCTCTCACTGGCTGCTGGACCACGTAACGAAAAGTTACTTAACCTCTCTGCCCATCAGAAAAGGGGATATTTATGGTACATAACTCATAGGCTTAGGTGGATGAAATGAATTAATATATGTAAAGAATTTAGACCACTGTCTGACTTACTGTGAGTTCTCGATAAATGTTAGTTATAGGGGACATATTTGAATGGTGAGATTGGGGGAGATTATATTTTCTTCACGGTCTTAAATTTTGTGTATTTTCTGCAATGCACACGTGTGACTTAGAAGAAAAATATTTCTAAAGTCAGGTCTTTTAGGAAGGTTTTAAAATATATATACCACAGGTGAGTCATATTACAGAATTGAAAAGCCAGTTAGAGTATTTTCATGGGGTTAGGCAACATATTTTGCTGACATTCAACTCAAATGTTTTTATTATCCTCCATAAATGGAATTAAAAGGTTTCTATAAGTTTCCAGAACCTCTTTGCTTCTCAAGAAGTTTTAGCGTACTTTAGAATAGATGATTTCCTTCCCTTTATCACTTGTAATGATAGAGTATATTTTAAGAATTGGATAAGCAGGCATCTCAGCACGTAATTTAATTAGTTGCAATTATTTCCAGAACATAAATGTAAGTTTTTATACCTCCTGAGAGTGACTTTCTGCAAATTGTAGTCTACAATCATTTATTATACTTTGTGCTTTACCGTTTTATAAAGTGCCACACATGTCCAAATATAGAGGGCGATTCCCTTGTTTTCTAAAGGAGAAGATTCAAAAATAAGTCTTCAGAATTTTTTCCTTTTATTTTTTTGGAGATCAACCTGCATGTGTAAACTTTTTACAGATAAAACAACTCATAAAAAATTTTCAGCTGTATATTTACGATTATAGATAGATCACATATAAAATAATATGCTAAATGAGAAATATAGCATTTTTACTGTCACATTTCATGAAACAATCTTATTAAAATTTCCCTTACATATTTCACAGCAGTGCCTTTGTCACCTCTTAAGAGCTGTTTTTTTCCATCCAGCAGTTTCAGAGCATTTCTCCTCACTTTTGTCCAAGTTGTTGGAGGCACGGCCCTTTTTGAATCATACACGTGACAGGGAGAGTCACCCTGAGCTATACGTCCTCATCCATGTAGCACTTCAATCTATTTTCCCATTCATTCTGTAAAAGTATATTTTTGGTCATCACAATTAACCACTTATTGATTGCTTTTAAAATTAATCTTTAAAGGACTTATTTCCAGTGACTTCTGATGCTTGGAATTGTATAGCTATACCCACCAGGAGCGCTATGTCTGTGCCGTTTTTCCCTCCATTGGTTTCAGTTATCTATTGCTGTGTAATACACCATCCCCAACTTTGTTGCTTAAAACACCCATGATTTATTGTTTCTCATGATTCAACCCAGTAGGTTCTCTGGGCTGTTTTTCTGCTGGTCTCCCGTGGACTCACTCATGAGGCAGCTTGGACACAACTGTATTGCTCCCCTGGCAGTCGGTGCTGGCTGTTGGTGGGGCCCTCACTCTACGGGTCTCGTGGAGGCTCAGACAGGCTTCTTGCTGCAGCCTCTCAGAGCATCAGGACAGCGAGAACACAAGCTGTCAAGTCTTTGAGGCTTCACTCAGCAGTCACCTATTGCCACTTCTCTTGCCTTCTCTTGGCCAAAGTTAGTTATATGCAGACCCAGATTTGCATCGAGGAAATCGATCCCACCCCTTGATGAGAGGAGCAGCAAAGAATTTGTGGCCATTTTTAACCCACCACAACCTCATTTTTAACTAGATTGTCTCCAGTGACTTCTATAATCATCCCAAACTTCCCTTGATTGGAAATGTTTCAAGCTAACATGTCTTCCTTCAGTAATATTTTGTGATTCAAAATTAAGTTATTAAAAGAGTGACTTGTGATATTAAAACCTATTTAAGGACTCAGATATGAAGTGAGGCAACTGCCTAGTCTCAGGGATAATTACTTGACATCGTATTTTAGTAAACGTGGTAAAGCCAGTGTGGGCCCATGGAGAAACACAAGTCTATCATCAGCCTTCAGGGATGGGGGCAGATTTGATGGTGCCTTGGTTAAGGGGGAAACAGCGCTGTGTGTTGTTGTCAAAGCCCAGGGGGCTGATTTATAAAAGGAACATTTCTTGGGGGATAGGCTTTGTCACAAGAAAGCAGTTTGGTCTATGTACTCTTTTGTAAGCAACTAGATTAAGAAACAAAAGAGACACCTTAAAAAACACAGTGAGCCTTCTGTAATTAGCAAACATCTCTTGTGCATCAGTTGGGCTGCCATGAGGGTGTAATTACCAGGTCTTAGAGTTTGCCTCTACCTACATCGTTGTATGAAATTAAAACCAGATGAAAAATCAAATGTTCTACACAGGAGAAAAATGGATGCAAAATAAGGCTTGGAAAATTCTTAAGTGCTCTATATTGCTGAAGGTTAACTGCATTGCCTGACATAAGGAAAGACCAGGAAATGACTCTGAATGAGGAGTAGCGTCAAGAAACCACAAAAGAAAGAGTTGGACATAATAAATACATTATTCCAATGCATAGTATACAGCATAAAAGGCAGTCTGCAATTTTTGAATTATGTGTCCTATAAAAGTACATCAGGTAAATATGTGTAATTGGAGTGCCTGGTGCTCTGGCAAAGCTCATTTTGCTGACCTTCAGAAAACTACGTTGACTTTTTTTAGGAGCACTATTTTGATTTGAAAAAGCTCTTCTTTTGCCAGTGAGAAAAAGCACGGTATTTACAGAAGTCAAAACAGCCACATTGTACTCGAAGTGTGTGTTGTGCGTGCCTGTTCTGTGCAAGAAAATTAAAAGTCTTGGCTTTTCATTCAGAAGTAATTAGAGAATGTCTTTTGTGGCTGCTAGAAAACAGCTTCAAGACTCCTAGAAGTCTGAAGTGTAGAATGAAAGTAGAATGCCTTACAGGGTGTCCTAGATCTGCAGGTAACAGCCCAGGGCAAGTAAACGCAGTTTGTATTCCCAGTTGTGAATGTGCTGCATGGATTCCACGATGCTCACTGGAGATGTGGTAGAGCATTAAAGAGTCATCGTGGTCCAGAAATCCCTGTTAGAACGTTGAATAGGGTGCCGGTATTGACTGTGATACCTGTCATGTCTTAAAGAAGATAATAGTTGGTTCTTGCTGGCCACTCATTAACTAGTCCTGTCCATGATCCCAGAGCATTCCAAAGAAGATGGAAAGTTGAGGCCATCGCCTGGGGTTTGTTGATGCCAAGTATCAACACATTTCCAAATATTAGACAGTCCAGCCTCACATGTTGAAGCCACCTGGTCGAGTAAAGCAAATTTATCACGGTATTAGAGCAGGTTAACTGTTGTAACAAACAACCCAAAAACTTCAGAGGCTTAGCACAATAAATATTTATTACTTGTTCAAGTCAAGAGCCAAATATAGTTCAGCTGGGGCGTGGACTCTGTCCTTTGCAATGATTCAGGAACATAAGCTTCTCCATCTTGCGGCCCAACCTTTTCTAGGACCTCTGAATCTCTCCACTTGGAAAGACAGTCTCGACAGGGGAGATGTTTGTGGGCCAGGGTCAGAAGTGGGGCACAGCACTCCTGCTCACATTCTGTTGTCCAGAACTTGATTACATGACCCCAGGAAACTGCAAGAGAAGCTGAAAGGCAGGGCTGTGCTCAGAGCCCAGAGCAGCACCAGTGAGCACTGGCTGACTGCCCTAGCTTTCTAGTTGAGGATGGGGAGAGAAGGAGTACTAGCACCTGGAAGTCTCAGACATAGCTACTAGTCCGAGCGCCAAAAATAGGCCTCTCCAGTGGGCCTGGAATATATGCAGTGAAAACTACTCTTGCAATACGAAGAGGTTTTCTGCAAACAGAGCAGTGAAACCCCACCTCTGCTTTTCCCACTGTCGAGCAGAAGTAGAGCCACTTGGTCCAGTTTCCCTCAGGGTTCATTTCCTTTCTTGTCCCTGACACAGTGGTTCTTGAGTGTGGAAAGCCTGTTCCCCTTGTGTAGAGACCTGCCACCGTGGGGGATTTAAGGACAGGGACAGCTGAAGAACACGTGTGGCATTCTAGACACGGGGCCTTCCTTCCAGTCTCTAAATTATAGATACTAGTTTAAAGAAGCCTTTGTCTCTTAAAATAAGTTCTCAATGCTCAGGATTAGAAGCAGCTGGAAATCTTTGCAAAGGGGCAGAGGTTTCAGATGTGTCTCTGTATTTTTTCAGTGGGCACAACAGATGCTCCAAAATGACATGCATACCTGTCATGCCAGCAAAGCCACATCCTCAGGGTGTCTGCCTTGGCAGCAGCGATGCCTGGGTTGTCAGGGTGGGCTCTGGACGACCACAAGGTACTGCCAGGGAGTCCATGGTGGGAACCTTTCCTCCACTTCCATCCTGTCAACTCCTCAAGCAGTCAAGCTGCAAGGCCTTCAGGAGAATTTGGAATGGAGCACTGGAATCTGAATGCTTGTTCTTGATGTTTTATTAATAGGTTCAATTTAATGAAACTTTCAACATCTCTGGGATGCACAGTTGGTGCCTGGGAACTATTAAATGTAGCAGATGCCAAGACTTATTAGAAATGTCTTACTGTGGAGTACAGTGGCATAGACCTTTGCATTCATTACCATGAGCAAAAGTTACAGCCCAAAGAAAGAAATCACAGTTACATTCCTTGGGATTTTTGTTGCTATTGTTGTTTTATCTTAATCACATTTATTAAGTGTGCGTGTGAGTGTGTGTTAAGGAGACTTATCTAGATCATATCATATTTTCCTTTTACATTGATCTTACATAATGTTTAATTACAGAGAAACCCCAAATTCATATCCTTGTAAATTTTCCCTTTGCTTGCAGTTAAATCCTCAGCTGGGCTACTTCGGGGCATAGCTGGAGTACGCTTCGCTTGTTTGTGCAATATCCCACGCATGTGGGTGCATAATAAATACTATTCTGCATTCACCTACAAGGTGTACATTACAGGCAGGGTCTACACCTTATGTAACAACAGAGGATGGGAGAATGACAGTTTAGGAGATGCAGGTTATAAGCGTGCAATTACTCTAATTACGGACCGAAAGGGAACTGACTTGTTTGCACCCTATAGTCTGCCCATGTGAATTGTCAGATGAAACTTTCACAGGACACTGTCTCCCCAAAAAGGCAGCTCTGTGGATGTGTGTCTGTTTTTATATTCCATAGGGCCTTTGCTTTCACTTTGATTTTAAAGCTTTGGGAGAGGGGAGAGGAGAGAGGGGCTCAGGTAGTTCATGACTTGGCTGAAATACCTTTGCCATTGCTGTTAGTGGGCATTTGTATTACTGACACTCCAGTTAGTCTCCATCCAGGTGTAGAGAGAGGAGAGCTTAGATGCTGTCAAGGCATTTCCAAATCCTTATTTACATATCTTGATAATGTATTAGTGTGAGAAAATGAATGATTGCCACAAAACAAACATCAGTGTATCCTTCTGCCTAGTCTAAGTTCTCCTGCAGTAACAAAACTTTTGAAAATTTCAGAGGCCTGCAACAATAGTTTATTTCTTGCTCTTGTTCGATTTCCATTTTGGGTGAGCAGCAGCTCTGTTTCATATCATCAGCCTTCCAGAGCCCAGGCTGAAGGAGCAGCCCGCCACCTGGGTCATAGTTGGTCTTAAGGCAGACAGAAAAGGCAACATGGTAGAACCAGGTGATGGTCCTTAACCTTCCACTCAAAAGGGGCACATCTCTCCCCCCACACACGTTTCATTAGCAAGTGACAGGATTGAGTCTGACGTCACCAGGGCGGGAAAGTATCAGCTTCACACAGGGAAGGGCAGCAAGTATTCTGAGCAATGATTCAATATACTGCACTCAGCAAGGCAACAGTGATTTCCTCAATCCTTTGTAAACCAGGAGTGTTTGTCCTAGCCAGTGAAGACGGGATAGCATACTGTTTGAAAGACAGAAATGGCATCTTCACTCTTTTCTGATCCTCGCTGCCGTAAAGGTGGCTAAGAATCATTGGTGTCAAAAGGTGTGACCTACAAGATGTTAAAAGAAAAACAGGAAATCTGTGAAAAGTGTAGCAGAACATGAGCTTGAGAGAGAGGAAATGCCGCCCAGGCAAGACCTAGGGGCTGCTGCTTCTCAGTTCATGGACGCCTTGTAAAACTTAACCCATGGTTTTCTGAACGTCCTGAGACCTGGTCATTGTTTTTCCTCGGTTCCCATAGACATATTCCTCTCTACAGACATTCCATTTCAAGAGACTACTGGAGTGAGTCTGTTCTTTTTCACCAGAACTCTTTCTGAGAGTTAAAATAATAAAATACACACAGAAAAGGAGATGAAGTAGCTGTAGAATCCACTTCCAGAAATGTGGGGATGTCGCAAATCCAGAAGAGAAACAGAATTTAACCTCCACTGGAATCTTGACTGAGCATGGGAGATTGCTGTAGCCTCGCCAATGGAGTTAGCATAGCTTCAGAATAAGCTAGAGAGTGTCATTCATTCATTCACTGGCTCAGTCATTCATTGCTATATGCCAGGCATTGCTGTAGGGACTGGAGCCAGACCGAGACAGGCAGGAGCCCTGCTTTGCGTTCCAGTGAGTGTGACGAATAGTTAATGATCTATCATTTGTTCACTTGTAAATTAATTAGTTTATTCAAATATCTGTTGATTAATTATTAAATGCTATGGTTTCAGCAGTGAGCAAAAGAGACAACAGTCCAGCTGTCATGGACCTGCCATTTGAATGGGATGATAAATAGAAAATAAACTGAGAAATTGATATATAAGATGTCAGGTGGTGCTGGGTGCTATGATAAAAAAATAAAGATGAGTAGAGGCAAGGAGTTTGGTGGGTAGAGATTGGGGGGTTAGGATGGAGGCTGCTGTTTGGTATAGGGTGGTCCAGGTCAGCCTCACTGGAGAGGTAACTGCATGCAGAGAAGAAATAGGATAATTCTGGTGAAGGGTGTTCAAGGGTTAAGGAACAGAAAGTCCAGAGTGGAACACACAGTGGCACTAGCCATGGCTGATTTCTGTGGCTTTCTCCATGCTGGGTTTCTTACTTTGTATATTACACCTTATAAGACCTTCCCTCTTCTAATGCAGAGGCAACTGATGGCTTCACAAAAATAGTGGTGGTGACTGTGGACATTTGGTGAATATTCTGTATGTTCTGAGGAATATCAACCAGGACAATTCCCTAGGTCACTCCTGTGACATAAGGTACACGGGATGCAGCCCCACATAATTTCAGGCTTTTAAAAATTTTTTGTTTAAATTGCCCTTTGAGTTCACAATATGCCACAGATAGTTGTGTTCTCAGTTATAACATTTGGAGTTGAAAATAGGAAATGAGTTGATATGTAATTAAAAACTCCTGTGGTTCTACAGCTCTATAAATAATTGAAGTTTCTTTTTGAAAAGGTTTCAGTAAGAGGCTAGAGGTGGAAGTTTTGGGAGGAACCTAGATCCTTCTCAGTGGCTCTGTTGTTAAGTGAAATGAAGGCAAGTAAAAATCGCAGCTGGGCTGCATACTAATTTTGTTTTTTGTTTTTTGTGTTTTTATTTCAGAATATTACAGGGGTACAAATGTTTTGGTTACATGGATTGCTTTTGTACTGCTTGAGTCAAAGCTATAAGTGTGCCTATCACCCAGGTAGTGTACATGGTACCCTTTAGGTATAATTTCACCCATCTTCTCCTGCCCCCTCCCACCTGCATGATTTCCGTTGAGTTTTACTTCCATCTGTATGCTCATTTTGGATTCGGTTGCTTTTGCTTTAATTTTGGCCAAAAATAAGCTTTAAGGAATATGGAAACTTGATTAAGTTAACTTAATTAAGAGAGATTGCTTGACGAGGTTATTAGACTTTTGTAAAATGCTTCATTTCTGATCCATTTGATGTTGAGTCTTTTTTCTCTCTTTGATGTTGAAATAATCAGATTAAAATCAACTTGTTAAATGTGAAACCTATGGACATAAAGAAGATCCATTGAGTTAAAGCCTTCTAAAAGAGTTACTGATTTTGCTTTTTTTGAAATTATGATGTTTTTTTCTTAAAGAGCAGTTTTGCTTGCAAATGCAGTTAGTGGCCAGATTTCTAGATTCTTCTGGCCAAGTGGCACACCAGCCAGCGATCACCAGGCTGAAGGGCTGACTCAGAAATTTGAAATGTAGTCATTATTTCTCACTTCTTAAATTATCACTGCAGACCACTGACCCCCAAGACAACAGGCCATGGCAGTGTGTACCCCTAACAAACAACATAGAAATCCATAATGCCACCTCAGTTATTTCCCCAGGACTAAACAGGCCTTTTCTGTGAGGTCGTCTTGGTTCTTTGTTTCCTAGACGCAAGTCCAGTCGTTTACTGGAAAGCAGGTAAAATTTAAAGTCATGCAGACCCAAGTTCAAGCCCCGCTCCTGCCTGGCTGTGAAAACTTAGACAAGGTCTTTTCTAAGCACCTTTCTTCCGCTGTTCAACAGAAGTAACAATCACAGGCCATGTGTAATGGGGATCAAAGTGAGATGATACGTGGAAAGCCATCAGCACGGTGCCTGGTACATGGTAGGCACTCGTTGTTTTTTTGTTTTGTCTTATTTTTAAAATCTGGAAAGATGGGAATGTTTATTCAGGTTTCCTGACCTCCTTTGAGAGTTAGCTCCACAACCGGTAGCCTTGGGCTGAATGGGACCGAAGAGGTGTTTTGTTGGACTAACACTGTGTTTAAAAATGTTTATAATTTGTCGCCAATGTTTCAAAATCAGGAAATTTTTACAGAAAAGTCTGGTTTTCTGGCTTTATTTGAAATTCGAGAGTATCTGGCAACACCGCACCTCTCCCTCCTTTCCCACAGGGCCAGCAGCTGAGAAGCGGCAGCTTCCCTTAGGTGGAGGTGTGTGCACTGGGCTCACTTCCCCACTTCACGTTCCCACCTGAACTCTAAGTGCACCTAAGGTGCTGACAACACCCAGTCTAGATATTTGGCTCAATGAGCAAATGTGTGTATTTTCTGTGTTTGGCATTGGGAATGTGGGGGGCTACATATAGGTAGGCCTTGAGATGTGTGTGGCTCTGGCCCAGAAAGGCAGTCCCTTGCACACCCCTGTCTGAAGGAGACATGCCTCCTTCCATCGAGGCGCCCTCTTTGAGGCTGCAGCTTTGGCAGCAATGACTCAGAAACAGCAGTTGGGGCCGGGCACGGTGGCTCACACCTGTAATCCCAGCACTTTGGGAGGCTGAGGCAGAAGGATCACTTGAGCCCAGGAGTTAGAGACCAACCTGGGCAATAGTGAGAACCCATCTCTACAAAAAATAGGAAAAAAAATTAGCTAGGTGTGGTGGTGCACACCTCTAGTCCCAGCTACTCGGGAAGCTGAGGCAGGAGGAAGGTTTGAGCCCAGGAGTTTGAGGCTACAGTGAGCTATGATGACATCATTGCACCCTACCCCGGGCAACAGAGCGAGACCCTGTCTCAAAGACAGACAAACAAAAATTAAGTAGCATTTGGGAAGGGGGTTGGGACGCTGGGTCAGGCAGGAAGATCTGCCCCGACAACCAGCCATTGAATATGGTGGGGGATACACACCCAAGTCACCCTCAAATGTGACACAGGCAAACAGGGTAATGGTAGAGATTGTGAGTGGGGGAAAATTAAAATAATAGCATCGACAGAATAGGGCAGATGACTGACCATGGAGCAGCCAGGGGGAAAGGCAGGATTCAGTTGAACCAAAACAAACAGGATAGTTCATTTGCAAACGTCTTTTGGGACAGTATTAGTATTCTTGATAAGACAATTAAAAATTACAGTCCAGTAATCATCTTTTCCATTTTTCTCACTTTCTCCTCCTCAAAGCTTTATCCCTTATCTGGTCTTCATCATAACCTGCTGAACTTGTCACAACAAGGTGACAGAAGAGTTGTCAATTCATACACTGGACCATTCGATGAATTAGTGACATCTCTTCCTTAAAATTCAAAGTTTTGATTGATTACCTTTTGAGGTACATAAGAAATGAATACAAACCAAAGATTTTCCTGACTTTTCTCCCTAAGAAATAAAGTCAAGACTTCTGGCTTAAATTCACTTAAAAAAAAAAAAAAAAAAAAAAAGGAACATTTGATCCATATTGTTCTCACCATAATTTAAGAGACTATATTCAATAATGAATGACATTTACAATTTTGTAGACCGCTTGGTTCTTATATTTGACCCAGATTTAGCATAAACAGGTACATCAGGACTTTTTACAAGATCGCTTTAATGGTCACTTTGATTTTTAAAAAGAAAATGCTCAAAGCACCAAGAATTGCCTTGGTTTTCATAAAAACTTGAGTATGTTGTCATTGATACTGACGTATTCACGTTAAATACTTGTTCTCAACTAACATCCATTTCTGTGGAGGATTTTGTAGCGAACCTATACATAATCGTGGTTTTGTCATTTGGTAGTGGTCTTATGTAACCACTTAATTTTTATTGCATGAGTGTTAAGTCATAAAAAGTGTCTACACTGTGCTCAGTAAAAGAACCAGGCCTCACTAGACATCTTTGTGATCATTGTTCCAGCATTCCAGAGTTAACTTCAGGCTGATAGGGAATTCAGTTCAACAGAACCACTGCGGTGAGGCCAAATTTTGACCCCCGAAGTGAATAAGGAATCTATATTCTGTGGCTTTGCATTAGGCTGTTGTAGTAGTTATCAGAAGTTTAGGGAACTATGATTAAGTTAATGGATAAGAAGTAAAATCATGCTAATAATGATGATGATGACCGTGACAGGTAACATTTATGGAATGTGCCAGGCATTGTTCTAAGGGCTTGCTGTGCATTAATGCATGCAATTTTCACAACAATCCTATGAGGAAGGTACTGTTACTCTCCCTTATTTATACATGAGGAACCTGAGCCACAGAGAGATTGAATGATTTGCCCAAGTTAGTGTATTGAGCGAAGTGGCAGAACTTAGACGCAACCCAGCCTGGCCAATGTTCATTTCTTGTTTGAGAGAATTAATAAGTCAGTCAAGATGACGTAGTTGGACACAGGCATTTTGAAAAATATTTCTTCTTTTCCTGTCCAGGTGCAGCTTCCTGCCATCGCCTTAAGCACAAGCTCTATCTTATTGTTTCTGTATCTTCCTTTCCCTACACAACCCCCACAGCCCTTTTTGCTTAAAGTGCTTTGCAAATGACAGAAAGTCAGGATTTGCTGGCTTGAATTGAACGTGAATGATCTGGGCAGGCCATATTGGGGTGCAGTGAGTCAGAAGGGGTCCCAGAGGTGGCAGTGCAGATGTTCTTACTATGATGAGGGTGGGAGTGGGGGGGGGTAAAGCAATAGGGAAGGGTGGGGACTGTGGACAGGGAAGAGCATGCAGCAGGGAAACCTCAGGCCACCTTTTTGCAGCCCTGAGTTAGGGGTAGGTCTTTGCTCTTGCCTGGGTTCAGTTTTGTCCTAATGCCTTCGATGAGCACCTAGACATGCCAGTGGCAGGGGTGATGGCACGGAACATTTGCACAGTCTCTGCCTGGCAGGCGCTAAACAAGAAGGTAGACTGCCGAGCTCTTGGGGTTTCTTGGTCCATGTTTGGAAGATAATGAACAAAACCTAACTTATGTAGAAAGGCAGTGTGTTGAATTCTTTCAGGCAGAGGTGCTTAATTTTTATATGCACACGTGGACTCCAGTTCCAAATCCTTGCTCCACAGTCCTAGCCATGGAGACATAAAACAAAACAGAAACCTCTTAAATATTTGTAAGTATATATTAATCTCGTCAGACTTCTTTGGTAAACATAGGCTGATCAGCAAGTTTTATCTCTGCTGGCCTTTGATTAGATATTTCTTACTTACAAGGTTTGCTGTGAGGTTGTTTTTTTTTCTCCAGAAAGATTGTTAGGACTAAAAGTGTCCGCTTTGGCCGGGCGCGGTGGCTCACGCCTGTAATCCTAGCACTCTGGGAGGCCGAGGCGGGTGGATCGCTCGAGGTCAGGAGTTCGAGACCAGCCTGAGCAAGAGCGAGACCCCGTCTCTACTAAAAATAGAAAGAAATTATGTGGACAACTAAAATATATATATACAAAAAATTAGCCTGGCATGGTGGCGCATGCCTGTAGTCCCAGCTACTCGGGAGGCTGAGGCAGTAGGATCGCTTAAGCCCAGGAGTTTGAGGTTGCTGTGAGCTAGACTGACGCCACGGCACTCACTCTAGCCCGGGCAACAAAGCGAGACTCTGTCTCAAAAAAAAAAAAAATAAAATAAAAGTGTTCGCTTTTTTCTGTGACCGTCCTCTTTCCCCCTCCACTCCAAAAAGCACCAGTACACAGACCTCAATGTCAGATCACGTATGCCAAGTTAAGAAATCCTTTTCCAGTCGGTATCTAGTCCTTTGTTCTAGTTTGTGCTATTTCACCAGCCTGTAAAAATGGTTCATTTTGTTGTTTTTCTTTCTATAATCCTCACAACATGGGCCTATTATGCCGTGACTGTAATTAAAATGTAGCCAGAAATAGAGCGATGAATGGCATTTAATATTTAGCAGAATTTGAAATCATCCACATTGCTTCATAATCACATGTAAAGAATGATCCTCTTTCTGAGTCAGTTGTTTATTCTTGACAGTTCCCCCCCATGAATCTCTGTTCTCCATTGGGCTAACACTGGGCCATCTTCTCTTTTTGTAGCAGAAACCCAACTCTAACAGAGCTTTACTGCATGTTGCCTGATTGATCGAGTTTTTATTGATCTTGCCATTTGCCCCATTGGCCGTCATTCCTATTGGAATGTTATTGTCTACTGCGGTCATCTTCAGACTCCTTAGCAAGCTGTCCCTGGCTGTCAGAAGGGACACCAGGTGGTTTAGCCTTCCTGGCACGCTGGATAAAATCAGGACTGGGCGTTTGAAGGATTAGCCAGCAGGTTTTTTAAGCCAACTCCTGAGAATACCTGTTTCTCAGGCAAGTCTTAAGCCGGGAGGGATCCAAGGCAACCACATCGGTAATCCAGAGTGATCCAGCCTCTTTGGTCTATGGTGGGCAGCCCTTGACCTCTAAGCCCACTGCCCTTTGACCTTGACCTCCATGGGTCTGAATGTCAGCAAGAGGGATTTGTCCAGGTTTATTGTGTGTGGACACAAGCCTGTGGACTTGGGGCTGTGCCAGCTCAGAGACCTCATGAATGGACCCTCACACGTCTGCTCATCATGGGAGAAGAGTTGTCTGTTGTTCATATTTTGCCCAATCTGATTAATAAGGGTTTATTTCCGTCATTGGGTTTTTAGGTCAAGTGGTCCTTCTGGGTGGTCTGGGACGTGACATGAAAAGCAATTATTTAGGATTCCTCTTTGTCCCTCTTTCAACAATGCTGAGCCCCCATTACCCAGAGTTCTGGCAAATGGATCTTTCTACTATTAGGAGGAGGCAAATTCCTCTCATAATTAGTTAGACCACTTTAAATAGCTCAAAGAAAGACAGCCACTTTCCCTGAAACAACGTCATTCATGGACCTGAGAATGCTAAGAACAGCTCAGAATGTATGAGTTGTTTTCATGTCCTAGATTTAGGAATTAGAAATGGCCAGACCAGCAGTCAGATTCTAGTACAGATGGAATTTTTGATTCGTTATATTGTATCGTAAGAGAATCTGGAAACTTTTAGGAAGAATTGCCTAACGTAGTAGCTACTGCAGATTCAAGGACCTCAGCATTGTAGCTGCCCCATTCTCTGAAAGCAAAATAGCTATTTCTAATGGAGTCTCAACATTGAATTGATGAGATCCAGGATAAAGTATGACTTGTGGCCTTAAAAACCATTTACTGGTTCATATCCTCTGGAAAGGATAAAAAGTAAGTAAGGGAAGCTGCCCTTTTTTGAGCACCCACTTAATGCCAAGCCCTGGGTGAGGCCTTCTCCATGTATCATCTCCTTTCCTCACCGAGGTGCATCACGGTAGGTTATGTTATCCTCATTTCACAGAAGGTAAAAACTGAGGCTTAGAAAGTTTGTGGGACAGGACTGAAGAACGTGCACTTCACACCACACCATCTGCACATCCCCAGTTCACAATCAAATAAACCTTGTTTCATGACTACAGATTTGTTGTCTGTAGATGTATTGTATACTTTGTTTCTGACTGCTCCTGTCCCCAACAGGGTTGATGTGAAAACCTGTCAGGAGACATGTAGTAGAAATAATGTCCTGAGTGTATGCTGGTGAGGCTGGAGCTTAGGAAACAGAAGTTTCTGGCCTGCTGTAAGACTTGGAGGAAGGCATTGGTAGTCTCTCTGGTTCCTTAAATGTGAAATGGGTGTAGGGATACTGCATGGGTTATTGTGAGAATTATCTGACGTAATTATACAGTACACTGATTTAAGAAATATTTATTCAGCATCTTTTAAATCAGGGCTGTGCTTGGCATTAGATACACAGGGGTGAACGGAAACAGTGCTCACTTGTGAAGTGCTCGTTTGTGTGCCAGAGGTCATAATAATTGCTTTACTTGCGTCATCACATTTGATTTTAAGCATAGAAAAACATGAAGTAGGTACTGTTAACCCTACATCTGCAGAACATGAAGAAACCACTGTCCGGAGAGGTTCAGTAACTTGTGTCTCACAGCCGGAGCACAGCGCTGCCGAGATTGGACCTGACCGTCCACCTCTAAAGCCTGTGTTTTCACCGTGACGTCATAGTGTCTGTGCTGTCCCGACACAGAGCGTGAGGCTCCCCAGCCTCAGGACACTCACGGTCCGATGGGGGAAGCACAGAAGTGAAGCAAACATAAAGACAGTGCACCGCTCAGCGCTACGAAGGAAAGGGACAGGCTGAGATGAGAGGGACAAGCAGGGACAGCGAAGTGAGACTGGAATCCAGGGAGGCCTCTGTGAGCGGGTGAGACCTAAGAAATGCAGTTGGGTAACAAGTCGGGAGTGAGCTGCTTGGGCAGGGGACACCGTGTGTGAGCCTAGAGGTGGGAAAAATCTGGATACCGGGGGCTGGGATGGAGCGGTTCTCACCACGAGCGAACATGGTTATGGGTAAACAGTACTTTGAGCTTAGGACATATTCACAACCAGTTGAAGAAGGACTCTACAGCTGCCTCTGCAGATTGAGTGTTTTTTCTATTTTATTACATACGTTCAAATTTATGAACATGAAAGAGATTCAGCCTTTTCACGAATGCCTATAACTAGCCGCATTTCCCAAATCCTCTCCCTTCTCCCAAATGTGGGAAATCAGAAGGAAGAAGTTCTGAAGTTCGGCCTCTAAATATTTCCTTAGTGATCTTTTATGGGGCTTGGTTGCTTAGAACCTGACGTGTTCATAAAACATGATGTTCCTCTGCCTTTATGTGTGTGTGTGTGTGTGTGTGTATATTTTTTTAAGATTTAGCACAGTCATAAATGCTGAAATATGCTATGCATAAAATTAACAAATGCTAATTTACTTGCTCTGCTTGTAACAAAGCAGGCTCATGCAGACCACCAGAAAAGTTTCATGAAAAATCTTTCGGCTAGTACCTACCCATACCTTTTGATTCTGCCATTGGAGGCATTATTTTTAAAAAATTATCGAAAGTCACATATCTCCTGCCCCTCTGTGGTATGTTTCACCTCCTGAGACACATTGGCTGTTTTCCCAAAATGTAAACTTAGGATTATGTTCCCTTTTAATATGCATGCCTGGTTAACAATGTCACTGACCTTTGCTATTCCTTTATGAATTGAAATTAATTAAACTGGAGCCTGCCAGTGAAAACATACCCTTCTAAATATAGATTTCTGTTCTGTAGTCCTATCTAGGAAAAGAAATTCCCTTTTATTAGAAATCGCTGATCTCACATCAAAGCAGCAAGAGAAGACCAAGTTTCTTTCATTTTTAATGAAGAGGTTTTCTGGTCTCCAATGGCACATCTGACCACGCAGCTTGCCGCACGGGCAGCCTGTGACAAGTGGCCCAGGGCAGTCATAGCCCATGTGTTCAGAGGTCACTGTTTTTCCAAACTGGATCTGTTTAGAGGGACTAATTCGTTACCCAGAGGGAACAAATTTCCCCGTGATTTCCTTCAGACTGCTCGTGATAATATGCATCACTACAGTTTCTAAGCTTTTTAAAAGACTGATTTTTTTAATATCTTTAGAAGAAACAAGTTTTGTGTTTTCCCACTTAAATTAAACCTCCTTTTTTTTTTGTTTTTAGGTCTGCCAGCTAGACTGTCTTCTAGTCTCCAAAATTCTTTGATACATTTACAGCCTTGACTATTAAAAAGGATGAGACCATGTCTTCCTTTTTGCAAGATTATATATTAAATAGTAAAAGGCAGCCCATCTAGTCCAAATGTGTCCCAAATACCCAGAATCTAGTGCCTTGTGAAAGGACCTCTCCCTTCCCCCAGGGAAGGGAAAGCATGCCCCCTGGTATCTGCATGTAAGAAATATTTCATTTCACTGAAACTATCCATTACTGATTTGTAAATCCAGTAAATTGACTCCCAGGCTCTAAACTCCTGTTTCAGAATACTTTGAATCCTTTGCCAGGGTTTCAGTGAATGCGTTCCCTACACGTTCATTTCCTGCTGCTTTTTGAAAAGCCTTCTGCTTCCTTTCTGCCAGTTGCATCTGTTCATTCCTAAATGAAAGCAGCTTCCAGAAAGCACTGGCCAACAACATCGGAGCAATGGGAGGGCTGTGTAACACTGAGGCTGAGGTTTGTTTGCAGCCCTTCCATCCAGCAGTTATGGCGCCATAGTTTTCTTTGGACCGTTAACCAACTGTTCTGTTTTTGTGGTCACGTTTTTCACTTATCTGAAGTGTTATAGTCCATGTTCTTTCATAACATTCCTTGTGTCCCTCAGTAAAACATTGGCTTTTATCTGCAGAGAATCACTGTACATTTCTTTTTGTGTTTGATATTCTATACACGTGTGTATATGTATGTATATGTGTTTATATATTGTACATACATATATAGCTATTGTATTTGGTAACTATTTAAATAGTATTGTAGTTTATTCCAGTGGTCCCCAATCTTTTTGGCACCAGGGACTGGTTTCATGGAAGACAGTTTTTCCATGGGAGGGGATGGTTTCAGGATGATTCAAGCGCATTACATTTATTGTGCACTTTATTTCTATTATTATGTTGTAACATATAATGAAATAATTAGCAACTCACTATAATGCAGAATCTAATGCCACTGATGATCTGACAGGAGGTAGAGCTCAGTGGTGTTGCAAGCCGTGGGGAGTGGCTGTAAATACAGATATAGTTTTGCTTGCCCACCTGCTGCTCCCCTCTGCTGTGTGGCCTGGTTCCTAAGGGCCAAGGACTGGTACTGGTCTGAGGCCCAGAGGTTGGCGATTGTAGGTTTATTCTAAGGTTTTTTTGAGGCAGTTTATGATGTCATCTCTAAATAATGAGAGTTGTTTCTCTCTCAAATATCTCTTCCTTTTTTGTGTTTTTTTCATGTCATATTTCATTGGCTGAAACATCTTGCTTTATCATGAGAATCTAACTTTTCATTTAGACACACACCATTGAAGTTTGAGTGAATTCATAATTAACAATTGTGTCCTAGAGTAGTAATTCAAACTTTATCATCAACATAAAAACTACAGTCTGATATGAGTGATTCATTTTAGGTACAGATATCAAAGAGCACATCTTTTCATAAAGGGAAATATTCCTCTGAAGACAAACAGGGAAATTATTATAATTCCATTTATCAAATGTTTATTAGATGTCAAATACCAGGTTAAGAGGTAAAAATTCACCATATTATTTGATTCTCACAACAGTCTTCTGAGAATAGGTCTTATCATTGTGCCCATTTTACTGCCAGGCAGACTGAGGCTTAGAAAGTGGGTAACCTGTTAGACATTCTCATAGCATGTGATAAATGCAAGTTCTTCTGAGTCCAGAGCCTACTTCCTTTACAGCACCCTGATATTTTAATATTTATGTCCCAAGATAAGTTAAAATGTCTCTCATATTTATGTCAGTGACTGGAGAGTCTAAAAGTTAAATTAAAAAGAGGTCCACTTGCGAGGAAGAGCATATTCTGATGCATGTCTCCCGTGTTTCTCCTCATTTAGTTATTATTCTGTATCAGGGGCCAGCGAACTTTTTCTGCAAATGGCCAGAGAGTCAATATTTTAAGTTTTGTGGGTTATGCCCTGTCGTGACCACTCAGTGCTTCTGATGGAGCTCACAAGCAACCACTGACAATGTGAAGATGCATAGGTGTGGCTGCGTTCCAGTAAAACTTGATTTATGGACACTGAAATTTGAATTTCATATAATTTTCACATGTCACGAAATAGTATTATTTCAACCATTTAAAAGCTCACAAGCTTTACAAAAATGGCCCGTGGGCCAAATTTAACTCACAGGCTGTAGTTCGTGAACCCTGTTCTATACACTGGAGTGTTAGAACTTCAGTGAAACGGAGAAGGGTACATTTGACCAGTGCTTCTGCAAATCATCCTTCCCATGACGACATTTATTTAACGAACCTTTTTGAGGGCCTACTACTGTGTGGCAGCCCCAGCGTGGGCAGGAAGGATACAGAGAAGAATAAGACAATCTTTGTTTTCAAAGATTTTGCAGTCTGGTTGGAAAGGAATAGCAGGGTGGAAGTGGTAGAAAAATAAACAATTACAACCCAGTACGAAAAGTGCTTCTGACTTAGAGCAGAGTGTGCGTACAGCCATCAACTCCAGCAAGCTTGTGGTAGATGGTAGGTTTTCTAGAATCTCAGACTCTCTGGAACTGCCTCTCTTTTCCCCCTCTGTGTCTTGGGGTTGGGGGGAGCTAAGTCTTTTTGGAGAGACTCACCAGTTTTTAGGTCATATGATGGAGTTCCTGATTCCACACTGCTGTGCTGGAGGCAATTCAGAGACCACAGAGCAGGGAGCAAACCCAGCATCTTTTTAATCCGGCGCCATCTGCCCGCCCACCCCTACCAAATGCACATTTTGATCCTCTGAAGCTTGGCGAAGCTTTCCTCAGCTGATCTCGGCTCCTCAACATGGGAATTAACGGGGGATTGAGGGGCCGTGCACTGGCCCCAGAAGAGCTGTCCTGGAGCATGAAGTCCTTCTTGAGGCTGAGCTGGGGGGAGGGTTGGGGGAGGGGTGCAGTTTAAAGAGTCCACGAGAATGTCCTGAGTGAGAACGTACATTGGCAATGCTTCCCTGTGCTCTCTCCTCTCTTTCCCCTTTTTTTTCCCCCCTTGCTGACACGTCTCACTTGAATTGCGTTCTTGACTCTGCCGTGCCAAGAGTTCTTTGGTTGTATTCCTCCTGGCTTTTTCCAGCCTCCTAGTTTCCAAGCCAGGTGCAACATGCTCCTTCACCAGCCCCTGTTCTTAAATGTAGAGGTTCTCCAGGGCTCGGTCCCCAGCCCACTGATTTTCCAGTGTTTACACACACCTCCTGAGTGATCTAACCTTTGCTTGTAGTTGCAGTGGGTGCTGATGGCTCTCAGATCAGTACCCCCAGTCAAACCCGCTCCCTACCCTCAGGCTGCTGCTTCACGCTGCCTCCCCATGAGCTCCTCACCTCCTCACCAAGACCCACTTGCCCCCACCCGCTCCCTCTGCCTGCATTTCTCCCAGCATGTGTGCACACATGTGTACGCACATGCTAAGTTAGAACCTGAGAGTCTCTCATAGTCTTCCTTTGTCTTTCCCCTGCTCTTCTGCTGATTTAGACCCATATATCTGGAGTTGACTATGAAGACAACTTGGATTCCATTTAAGGTGTCTTTTACTTTAGTTCACTCTTGATGCAATTAGTTAGCAGCCCCAAAGACACACAGGAGACAGAGTGATTGGAAGTAGCTCCCTGTTGCTTCCCTCCTAATTAGGGCACCAGCGGTATCTTTCCGAATACAAATCTGATCGTGTCGTCCCTCTGCTTAAATCTGTCTGTGTGTTTCCCACTGCTTTAAGGACTGCCAGGTATGGTATACAGGTTTTGCACTGCACAACCCTAGGGGGCGCCATTGTCATCATCATCTGTGTGAATAGTGCCTCCTACAGTTGCTTGTTGAGCAAACTGTATTGCTGTATATGGCAGTTCCGCTCCACAGGGTCCAGCAACATCTGGCTTTGAACTCCTGGCCCACCACCTCACACGCAGCTCTCCCCCTGGACTCGAATCCCAGGGTTTCTAATTCAGTGGTTCTGGGGTCAAGTGTAATTTCTAACAGGTTCTCAGGTGATGTGCTGCTGCTGATCCAGGGAACACCCTTTGCTGAACCACGGTATAGATACAGCTTGACATAACTTGACCCTTTTTCTATGACAACTCTTTACTCACTTAGGGCTTCTAGGACATGCCTGGGAAAGTGCTGCCTAACCCAATTTTGCAAAAGCTAGAGGTATCTCCATTTTATAAAAACAAATGATTGCATTTACTATTTTTTAAAATTAATATTGAACTATACATGTAGCACATGAGCACATTCCTCTTAGCAAAATTTGAAACATTACAGATCAGTCTAAAGTCCCTTTTAATTTTCTTCATATCTGCCCCAGAAATCAATAGTCTTACTAGTTTACTATATAGCCCTCTTAGACTCGGTCTGCATTTGCTGGTAGAAATGCCCTTTCTCCTGGTGTTTTCCCCCCCTCCTGCCCCACACCTTGCTGGTTTTCATTCATCTCTGTGCTGTGGCATCCTTTCCGTCATGGTGCACATAGATCACATAGATTTTGCTGAATCTCTTTGCTCCTCGCATCCATTCTTCTTTCTTCCCTGCCCTACTCTCTGCCCAGGGGACCCCATCAACCAGTTCCGCTGCTCCTTGGGTATGGCCAGTGGGAACCCTGCAGGAGTTCAGAGGGAGGGAGGAAAGTGAGGTTGGCCTTCTCATTCCCTGCCCTCTCTGTGAGCGTGTCTCGGGCTGGCTGAGCGTGTCTCAGGCTGGCTGAAGCCTGAGGGAGGTTCGCCGAGTTCACTGCACTGCTCAAGGCACGTCCATCCTTCAGGACGGGCCTGCTGTCCTTGGCCACGGCCCCGCTGCTATTGGTCCAGTTGTTGTCTATGCCCTGTGCTGCCCCACTTCACCCACTTTTCAAGTCAACCCAATTTATCTTAAGTATACGTTTCCTGCTGGGAACCTCAGTGCATAGGTGCTATGGTCTGGATGTTTGTGTTCCCACAAAATTTACAGGTTGAAAAATAATTACCACAGTGATGGTGTGAGGAGGTGGGGCCTTTGGGAGGTGATTAGGTCCTGAGGGCTGAGCGCTGATGATATGGGATTAGTGCCCTTAGAGGCCCCAGAGAGCTGCTTTGTCCTTTCTGCCACGTGAGGACACGGAAGGCACCATCCATGAACTGGGAAGGTGGCCCTCACCAGGCACCGAATCTGCCAGTGCCTTGATCTTGGACTTCCCAGCTTCCAGAACTGTGAGAAATAAATTTCTGTTGTTTGTAAGCTACCCTGTCCATGGTATCTTGTTACAGCAGCCTGAAAAAACTAAGGAAATAGGTGTACCTCACCCTTTTTAAATTAAAAAAAAAAAAGTGAAATATAAATAATATAAACTTCACCATCTTAACCATTTTTAAGTGTACAATTTAGTGGCATCAAGTACATTCATACTGTTGTGCAACCATCACCATTATCCATCTCCTGAACTTTTTCTTTTTCATCATCTCAAACTGAAACCCTATGCCCATTAAACAATAATTACCTATTTCCCCTCCCCTGGCAACCACCCTTCTCCTTCCGGCCTCTACGAGTCTGACTGCTCCAGCTGCGTCATAAGTGGAATCGTGCTGTATTTGTCCTTTTATGACTGGCTTATTTCACTTAGCATAGTGTCCTCAGGGTTCATCCGTGTTGTACCATGCGTCAGAATTCCTTTTTTTTTTTTTTTTTAAGGCTGAATAATGTGTCATTGTATGATACACCACATTTTGTTTATTCACTCATCCACTAAGGGACACTTGGGTTGCTTCCACCTTTTGGCTGTTGTGAACAATGCTGCTATGAACGTGTGTGTACAAATATCTCAAGTCCCTGCTTTCAATTTTGGCGAATATCTACCCAGAAGTGGAATTCCTGGATCATATGTTCATTCTATTTTTAATTTTTTGAGAATGGGTCATACCGTTTTCATCTTTTATTATTGGTATCGTTTGCTTTGACCTGAAAGACTAATGGTTATAGTTGCTTTATCTATATGGTATTCCGCATCAAAGAAACCAATTTTAGTCATGCACGTGAGGTCAGCTGTTTTTGTCTTAACCCATTTATAATTTTGATGCTGGCAAGTATTTTGGTCCATAGAAAGTATTAACAAAGTACATTCCAGAAACTCAGTATCATCTTGCATGTGAAATATGAAGCCATTTTCAAAGCAGGTATGTAAATTACAGATATGGGTTCAATTATATGGCATACTGAATATTTTCATTGCCTTAGCTGCAGATTCTACAAATATTCTCTAAGTTCCTGCCTGTCATTTTGAGGGTATCCTCTGGTATACATGTCAGTCATCCAGCCTTTTAAAGAATCTCTCAGCATCTTTTGGGGCCTATATTTACTAGCTTTGACATTACTTTTGAGGGCCTTTAGTTATTTTACCTAATATCTATTCTTCTATGAGTAAATTTTAAGAGCCAAGAGTATTAATAAGTTAGCATGTTGAGAGTTCTTTTCATGTACGAGGAAAACCTGTTTGGAAAATTCTTGTGTAAACCAGGATTATAAATTTAAAAAAAAAAAAGTTGCAGTTTGTTTTGAATTATATTCTAACTTTCCAGAAGTTAGTCGCATGTATGAATTACTTTACATAGTAATCACAGTTACCGTTTATTAAGTACTTTAGCCTAACCACCAACTCTTGGATCTACATGTCTCATCTTTAAAGATAATAGAATTATCATTTTCATTTACCAGGTAAGGAAATTGAGATTCAGACAGGTTAACTAGATTAGCCAAAGTCTCCAAGCTAGAAAATGGATGAACCAGAATGTAAGCCCTGCATCCTTCTGTCACATTACACTTTCCTTTCTTCCACGTGTGGCCACCTTTGAGAGGGTAAGCACACACACCTCCCTTCCCATGTCTGACTGCTTCAGCCACCTTAGTGCGGTGGCCCGTGAACACTCCCCTCAAATATGAAATGAAATAATATCATCTCTTCCCCACAGTGATGGAATTTGAGTTCCAGGATTGAGGAAGAGCCCCCAGAACTCCAGTACATCTATGGCAATGTCTCAGCACAGCAGCTTAAACTCACTTTCCCATTGTTTGTAGTGTTTGCTTTGACCTGAAAGAATCCTCTCAGAGCCCAAGTCTATAGGCAAATGAGCACAGCCGGCACCAGATCAGGACCATAAATGGATTTGTAGAGTTCAGCTCTGGAAGGTTTGGGCAGGTGTCCAGAACGCTGTGTCCTGTAACAAGTGTAAACCTTTTCTGGAGTGTTTGTTTTAAATGTCAGAACTTGAGGATAATTTTGGCCAGGGTGGTTTTTACATTTTTCATGGGTAGCTATTTATAGATCTGAATCTAAATCTGTTTTTTTTATCCAGCCTACCCAGAAGCCATTAAAAAAATAAAAGATTGATCTTTTGGCTATATAAAAGATAAAACTTACATATGGCAAAAAATATAATAAAAAGTGAAAAGCTTGCAAGGGCTGATGAAGATCTGATTTTCTGCTTTCCTAACGTGCTCCTGCATGTCAAGGAACAAGACAAACTACCCAGTAGAAAAGTAAGCCAAGAATATGATCAATAAACGTATGAAAAGGTGCTCACCTTCATTTGTAATTAAGAAAATGTACAACAAAATGATGTTGGCAAAGATGCAACAGTCTGATAATATGCAACATTGATGACTGTGTTGACATAAGCACTCTCATAAACCGTTGGTGGGAGTTTAAATTGGTGCAGCTTTTGGCAGTATCTATTAAAATGTGCATTCTATCTAGCTCATAAATTCCATAATCTACACTGTGAATATAATCACAAAAGAGTATGCCAAAATACGTATATATGCGCGTATACATACATGCAGGCAAAGATGCTGCTTGTAACATTGTGCAATGGCAACGCAACACCACAACAAATTATCCCTTCTTCTCCCATGATAAAAACAAGCTAAATGTTAAATAAATGACAATATGTCTATACTGTACCCTATTAAAAAGAATGAAGTAGATCTGCAAATGCTCAATTGGAGAGATCTTCAAACTTTGTTGCAAGTATTTGAATAAGTTATTTCTTAAAATGATATCTATATGCTAGTATATGCTTTTTTTTAATTGGAAGAATATATTAAAAATTAACAGTGGTCCAAGTTTGGGGACTGTTGTTTTAGAGGTGTGCATAGGCATGTTTTCCTCATTTTATGCTTTTCAAAAAGACTTCTTCCCGTATGCATTATTTAGAAAAATTAAAACTCGAGTGAAATTCATATGAAAATGGTTCTAATAGTTATAAATAACCAAATTTAGCTTTAAGTCTTGATTTAATCTACGCAGTACAATTGTCCAGAGCTATGCAAGGGCTTACCTATTTGGGTGGCTGAGAGCTAATGTCTAAAGTAGAGTTTGATCTTGATCTATCCTGGCCTCTGTTTTTCTGCAGAAATCCATCTTTTAAAAGTTTGGGTGGAGTTACGTTTGAAATAGAGATTAAGTAATGTGTAGGTGAGGTCATTTCCTTATAGGAACTTTTTGGGGATGGGAGGGAAGTATATTTATTTCTAGGCATTGAAGGAGGGCTGATTTTTGGTGGAAAAGGAGGCTCACTCAGTTACCTGGTCAGAAAAGGACTTCTGAGCTTTTGTATCCTTGGAGCCCTTCAGTGCTAGACCATCAGTGAACTTGTTAGGCGTAAACTCTTGTTTGAGAGTTTGGTTATGCATGTTGGGAAGCAGATATATTCCATCTAGATATGGCTTCCATCACTTTCTCACTTTGTAATCTAGCTGAGTTTGTTTCCTCATCTGTAGAATAGGTTTACGTACGCATAGTATCTCCCTTATAGGTTTTGTTAAGGGCTAAATGAGATCATGCAGGTGAAATGCTTATCTTTGTACCTGGAACATGGTAAGCCTTTGTTGGTTCCCGTCATTACTGTTGGACCACAATTGCACAATTTAACTCCAGAGAATGTTCATTTCTGCCAGGATGAAACCCAGCAAACTTAGGCCATTGCTGGGGTTTCTGACAGTTAAATTGGGTTACAGAACCAGCACCAGTCAACCAGGAAAGCAAGTCAAAGGATTAGAACTCAGCTATTGGGTTGGTACCTGATGTGAAGTGCAAAATATAGAAGATTAGTTGAAATTTCTTAGGCTGGATATTTACTAGACATGTAGGAATTTAAGCATATTGTATATTTACGGCCCTCATAGCCCAAATCAAGACGAGAAAATTTGCCCAGAAAAATCTAAGTAAACTCTGATTACCACCCCTTTCCCCCTACTCAGTCTTCCAAACCAGCCCTTTTTATCATTATTCTTTTTCAGCTAAAATCCTGATAGAACAATATTTTATTGTTACACACATGCATAGGTTTACACATTGTATTCATTTGCCCAAATCAACCATGCCCCAGGGCCTGCCCCAACCACAAAGAGTAGTGTAGGATCATCTCTAACTTTTAAATGCATTAATTCCAACTTGAACTAAGTAGAATAAACAGACCCTAGACCTCCTAGCATAGAGACCCAGCTTTCCAGTCTTTTTTTAATCTCCCTTTCAACAACATCAAAGCAGCACTCCCCAATCCTGAAGACAACACAAGTACTTCTAAGTATCCTTTGTTTGTCTTGCTTATCCCAACTAAAGATAATTTTACATTTGCATTACTAATCACCCTTTTCAAATGCATTGTTCCTAAAATTAGATTAAATGTCTCCTAATGGTTCTCTGTTGTTTGACCAGGGGCAGCCTGACCCTTAAATATGGGTTGCTGTATCTGTGAATGCCCCAACTAGAAGGTCATGGTGGAAAGTTTGCATATAGAAACAAAAATAGGATTCTTCTATTCAATCATAAATATAAATTCATCAGCACACCTAAATTGTATGTGTGTCTATCTAAGAGTAATAGAAATCCATTCAAGAACAATAAACTAAGCCAATGACCAATAACCATTCAACTGTGGGTCAGAATATTTTTAGTGCAGGAGCAATATTTCTTTGGTTGATTGTTCCAAGAAAGGTTCAGGAGTCCTGGAAAATTGCAGTAGCTTTACTCTTAGGTCTTAGTTCAGGATCTGCAGGTTAAACATCCTGGTTTGAGGCAGGGAAGGATGAAAACTGACTTGCAGTTCAGTTCATGTGGATGGAGAGAAAACAGTGGCTGCAGTTATGGACATGTGAATGCTAACAGGTTTGCTTCTCAGGGGCGCTGGTTAAACAACTTCTTAACTGGCCAGAGTCCAGCACGTTAATCGTTAACCTAAGGCTGAGCATCTGCTGCCTGATGTATTCAGAATTAGTTTATCATTACCTCTAACGACTGCCTTTTATGGTTCCGAAGAGCTTCTATGAAATCTCTTATCACCACCAAGCCTAATCTTCATTAACCGGGAGCAGTGTGCTGATATTTCTTAGTTGGACTAGAGCAAGTAGTTTATAGTCAATTGAAGAATTTTAAATTACAGCTGTTCCAAAAAAAGAAGAAAAACAGCAGCTCGCTCATGGCAGTCTTTGGACTATGCGTGAAAGTTGACATTCCCGTGATCCACTTTCCCTGTTAACTCGGGGACGCTGGGTTACTCCGTTCTCTCTTTGACTTTGGAGGTCGGTGGGCTGGAGTCAGGCAGCTTGGAAGCGAGGCTCTGGCTGGAGCCGCCTCAGTGTCCTCGCTCAGCATCGGTGTAATTTCCAGATATGCTCTCTAACACCCTACTTCTCCGGCACCTCTGTAAGAGCTCTGGGAAGAAAAAGTTCCATCCTTTCCCTGTTCTCCTCCCTTCTTTCCTCTGTGTGTGTGTGTATAAAACATTTTCATTTCTCTGATTATCAAAGTATACATTAAAATAAAGTAATACCCATCCATGTTCATGGTAGAAAATCTGGACAATACTAAAAACACGAAGAAAATGTCTTTTAAAAATCTAATTTTCAACATATAAGCTGAGCTAATTTTCATTTTAGTGTCTAAAAACAGCTTTTCAAAACATTTTAAAGGGCTCGGCATGTTCAAGTGTTAGGGAATGTTTGGCTACAAGGCCTGCAGTGTGACTCTGTCCTATAGCTGGAGGTTTAATAATCAATGATATTAAAGCTTTTCTAAGCCTCCAGAAAGAAGGGTTTGTCTGGGTCTTATTTGCTGTAATAGGCAAGTTAAAGAAACTTGAGTTTAATTTATATTTCAATTCTTTCTTTTTATTATTTTTTTAGAAAACAAGTATAATTTGGGCTTTATTTATGGAAGGAGAGAGTTGTCCTTCCCTGCAAAAAACTGAAATTCCCTCATGACGCTATTAAACGCCTGCCTTTGGGTTTTATGTTTCCAGGATATTGTCCACATAAATATATGCAATGTTAAAAGAATGTGGACGACTAGTAGCGTGTACGTTTTAGCCTTCTGAACCGAGGGTTTGTGAAACTGGTTGAAGAGTGTTTTATTGAAACAAGACAAATATTTATGAACAATTTAGCATCATCTGTTTTGCAATGTAAAGTGCGTTCGGAGTGGCGCACAGAGTTCCAGGTGTTTCCTGTCTGGATTGGGAACGGTCCGGGGCTGCCCGCGGCTTACTGGGTTGTGCCTGCCCAGCTTTCACTAAGAAGCTAAGAATCACGCAGCTTCCCTGCTAATGCCTGCGTGGCCGAAAGCGCTCACAGGAACATGCTTGATTTAATATGTACAGAGCCTTCCCGAGACATGTATGTGTGTGTATGCTGATCTCTTACGTTTGTCACTAAATCAAAAACAACAAAAAACAACTTGTTTACAGAAAGAGTGTGTTAACTCCTGTGAGTATGTAAGCTCTGGTTCTTAAACACATTCGTAGTAATCAGAAGTTTACTTTCTGGTCCCTCTGGCTTCTGCGCTGTTGCCATCCCTGGTTTCTGTGAAATAGAAATATTATGTATTCTCCCAGACGGTTGGAAGCCGTTCATGTAAATACGGGCCTTTGTGACTTAACTGTCAGCCTGAAAGGCCCTGCTTCCGAAGGGCTCCTTTTAAGCCAAGCACAATGAGGTGTCTGTTTTATATGCAGCCGCCAGTCCTTGGTCCAAATACTTGGATTTGTTAGCCGTTTGCCAGCAGAACTGCTTTTTACAACACGCCCTGCTTTGTCTGCTGGTGTCGCGGATGGTAGTGGTTGGGGCGGTGAGGAATGCTGCCATTATCTGCCTCCATCCCCTGATCTGCCCCTGTCATCCGCCCCGGGACCGGCTTGCAGGGGGAGACGTGCAGCAGAGTCATTTCCTCCAGGAGCAATTTGAAAATAAGAAAGGAAAAGTTTGTCCCACAAAGAATGTCCAAATGTACAAGTAAGACCAAGTATGGAATCCAACCAGATTCGCCCCCTGAAACCCAGCCCTGGAGGCTGTGGAAGGGGGGTCCAGGTGATACCCAGTGCTGGGGTGGTTTATAAGATGACATTTTTCTAGCTTGGACAAGACACAGCTGAGAGAGGAGTGCCCGTTCCCTGCTTGGGCCCTTCTGCTTTTTCAGTGGCTAGGGGCTTCTTCAGTAAACCTTATCCCTGATAATGGTAGGAGTCCAGGAGACCACATAAGCATATAAAGGCTTGCTTTTTTGTTTTTTTACTGGGGGTAAGGGATGGGTGAAAAATAGAGAAAAGCCCAAAGGAGAAGTTAAATCACTCAGTTGCTGCCACATAAAAGTAGCCACTGGTGATGTTTTGCCAGGCCTGCCTTCAGTGTTTTGTTTTTTTCCTCTGTGTATGTGTTGAAAAGCGTTATCGGAATATATATTCTTTCATATTTTTATGTTAGAATTGTAGAGTGTTACAGTAGAAGCCCCTTATCCATGGTTTCGCCTTCCGAGGTTTCAGGTACCCGTGGTCAACCACGATCCAAAAATAGGTGAGTATGGTGCAATAAGGTATTTCGAGAGAGAGACCACATTCGTATAAACTTCATTACAGTATATTGTTACAGTTCTATTTTGTTAGTTTTTGTTCTTAATCTCTTATGGTGCCTAATTTATAAATCAAACTTTATCATAGGTATGTATGTCTAGGGAAAAACATGGTATATACGAAGTTCTGTACATCCGAGGTTTCAGGCATCCACTGGGGGTCTTGGAACGTGTCCCCCTGTGGCTAAGGGAGGACTACTGCACATACGTAACTAAAAAGCTCTCCTTGGTTCTAACCCTTCCCCCCACCACCCTCTTCCAAACTAGCCCACTGCAGACGTAAATCTCTACTATGAATTTTATGTGTTCTTACCTTCTATATCTTATACTTACATGATCTTTTAAATTTCCTCCTGGTTCAGGCCTCTTCACTGGCATAGAGCACACGCTCTATCATTCCCCTATTATTGGATATTTAGATTGCAGTTTTTCCACTTTTCCAAGCAGCGGTGCTGTGAGCTTTCTTGTACATTTTTCCTTAAGCATATGTGCTAGTGTTTCTTCTCGGGTAGAGACCTAGGACTGGGGCTGCTGGTTCCTGGGCAAGACCAGACTTAAAATGTCACATACAAGGAGCACTAACTTTTCCACACCCACGAGCTGTATTTATTGCAGTTGTGCTTGGTTTCCGGCTGAGGAATTGATTGACGGGAAAATGGACGGAGGAGTTAGCTGCGGGAGACAGAAAGAGGGCAGTCGGGATCCTGTTGAATCCTCAAGCTAAGTAGTCTGTCATGCTAGTTGCAAATCTATTTTGAATTTTCCTGATTATCGAAATACTTGCCTCTGATAGGAAACATTTGTTTGAGGGCCTCTCCTCCCCCACCCCTAGCCCCCAGTGTACAACAAATGAATCAGTCATGGTAGAAGAAACAAATGGCTTTTTGTTGTTGCTTCTTCTTTAAAGATAATCTGTTGTTTTCAAAACATTTGCAACCATTGCTTTCAAGGAAAGGGTGGTGGGAGGCCCTGGCCCCTGGTTTCCCCAGGTGGAAACATTTGCATCAGTTTTCAGAGAAATCACAGAGAAGAGCTGCCTTGTGCCAGGATTCAAGGCAGGAAGTTGTCTGTTTGGAGTTTACTCAGGCATCTTTTGGCAAGAATTGATGACTGAATCAGAGCCGAAAGTTACTGTTTGGAATCGCTTAGGCTGTAAGAGAAAAGGCTGTCTTCCCTTCTAAAAGCCTGAGAGCCTGAATCTCCAATTTAAGATTGAATTTTGGTGTGACGTCCTGGAAGATGTCAAAT
Source organism: Eulemur rufifrons (assembly GCF_041146395.1). Classification (NCBI taxonomy): domain Eukaryota; kingdom Metazoa; phylum Chordata; class Mammalia; order Primates; family Lemuridae; genus Eulemur; species Eulemur rufifrons. The sequence goes on along the minus strand of NC_090989.1, from coordinate 177,507,170 downwards.
GAGAGATGCTTCTTGCCCCCAGGACTCAAAGCTTAGTTTATCAGTAAGTTAATACGTTTGAGGACCTGCTCCCTTGAGCCATGGGTAGCACTGTGAGATCTGAAGGGACATTACCAGCATCTAGGTCAGTGCCTTGGTTTTTATAGTAGAGGAGACCTAGGCAAGGGAGAGGAAATGATCAGATGATGGAGAAATTGGGAGACAAACAGAATGCAGAGGGCCAGTTCCTCCAGCGTGGCAGGACAGAGACTGAATGGCTCTGTGTCCTGTTGGATCCACCACCCCAGCACATAACCAGCGCCTGGCACAGGGTAGGTGCTCAGGGGGTGTATTATCCTGAGATCATCCCGTCCCCAGGGTGGCCGGTTTCCGACGTGACTATGAAGGCAAAGTCACTTCCTCACAATGGGCTTGAAAAATAAGAAAGGAAAAGTCAAACACACGAGAAATGTGAATAGCAGAGTAAGCCTGTGCGTTTCTAAAATTATTATTTATATCTTGCCTCCTTCCACAAAGGATTTGAGACAGCTTATGAGAGTTAAACAGCAATACCAGAGCCCTCTCTAGGCAGTAAGCAACTAATTGCCACGTGAGGCTTATAGATAAATGCCGAGAGGACCGGGTGGGGGGAATTTTCTTTGCTGTGGCAGAAAGTTTTTAGGTCTGTGTGTATAAACCGTAGTCATAATATATAAAGAGAACCTCAGAGGGACAGTAGAGGCTCTATTGTCGGAGGTTTATTTATTTATATTTTTTTTCTGCTGTTGGAGGAGGTGGCCTTCATGTGATGGCTTGGGAAGTGGACAGGGGAGAGAAAAATATATTTATTTTCCAACTTACTAGTTTTGTGCCATAGCCTGCCTTCTCACAAATCTCTAGTGCTTACATTTCTGGAGAAGTTAAAAAGAAAGACCCTATTTATATTTATAATTAAAATTAAAAACAGGCCTTACCTGGAAGCTAATACCCTCCAGTGACTAGAGTTGGAAAATTATGGGCTTGTCTTCCTTAAGGATAGAAAACTGTTCACTCCTAGATCGCCCCCTAGTGGTCCCTGGAGTCACTGAATGTCTCGTGCAGAAGGTGCTGCCCAGCTGGTCCCAGTTGGAGGCACCACCAGCAGCAGCCTATTGCATTGCTCCCAGGTGAAACAGGCCTTCGTAATGACAGAATTCCGCAAGGGGAAACTTTGGTTGGCTTTTCTTTCATTCCCACGGTTTTCCCTTTACTTCTCCACTGCTGTTTCCAGATTTCTGGAGAGCGATGCAAGGACTGAGTTTATGCACGAAGTTCTGATGATCAAAGGAAGGGAAGCCTTCCTTGGAAATTACTCTGTCTGGGGCCTTGTGACTTGTTCAAGGCAGCATGATGGGAGGGGTTGTTCGGAGGCAGCTGCAGCTCGGCGGGCGTGTCCAGCATGTGCCGGAAAAGAGGTGTTTTGAAGCAAGTTGCTAGTGGATAGCCAAGCCTCCTGTGGAGAATGGGGAACGGAGCTGGCAGCAGCTGCATCTGAGTTACAGAATTTTTGTTAGAATGTCTCACGATTTCTGGTACCTGAGAGCTCCTTTCTCTATGCAGTTTTAGAGATTAAACCTTCATTTAAATCCATCTTTCCTTTGCCAGGTGTTCAGCTGCCGATTCTAATTAGACTTGGCATTATCAAACTCCATAACTTCTCCAGGTTACTGAAGTAATACAATCTTCATTTCTCAAAACATTGAAGAGCCCAGAGTGACAAGAAGTAAGCTGGCATCTCACAATACAGAAAAAAAAAAAAACTGTTATTCTTTTGGCGTATGCTTTATGTGTACATCATGGTGTGTGTGTGTTAGAAAATGAGAATGAAATGTATGCATATACACACATACACATATTTTTTAAAAGAGATCATCTTTTCCCTGGTGTATTGTAGCCTGTTTTTACTTAGCAGCATACCATAAATAATTTTAGGTAGTTTTCAGCATCAGGGATTTTAATATTTATGTAGTATTCCACCTCTTCCCTATTACTATTATCATTTTGACCATTATAAACAATGCTGGGTTGAAGATTCTTATATGTAAGCCCTTCCATCCATTTATGCATTTTTCTTAAGAAAACTTTCTAGAATTGCAGTGCTTTGCCATTACTATGAATATCTCCCCAGAAAAGTGGTGACTTGTTATTTTCCCACAGGTAATAATCTGAGCAAGTCTTTTCTCTTGCCCCCTTTGCTAGTTCTGGGTTATTGTTAACCTTTGTTGCATGCATTTATTCCCAGTATATGGCTTGTCCTTTCCTGAGATTTGAGAGACACAAACTATATATTATATGATCAGTAAACTGTAATGCTGCCCATGTGTCTTTCCGGCCCCCTTGGCCTGCACTTCAGAAATGGACATTGCAGTCTCGGCCTAACCAGCCCTGGAGCCTGCACTTCCTGGGCCTTTAGGGACCACCTGCACCCTGTTATTCTGCCCATGTTGATATTTGGCTTTATAATTGTTCTGAAGTCATCTTGTGTGTTTCATCTCAGTGGAGAGATGGTGAATTTCACATGGTTGGGAAACCATGTGCAAATCTTTCCACAGTGGACACCATTTCTTTGACTTTCCCTGCCTTTTCTCTACCTGCCCACACCTGAGTTCCATGGTTGATGGCTATGTCGGTTTGTGGGGTCTTAGGGGGAATTCTTGTCACATATAAATGAGTTCGTTGACTAGAGAGAAGATGGTTGAATGCCTCCTATGTGTCAGAGCTAGAGCAGATAGACGAGCGTTCATTACAGAGGGAATGGGTTGGAAAGTCTGTTGGGGATTGATAGGTTTCAATGCAGTGCAACTTTATTTTTTGCCTCAAACCTTTAAATGGAATTAATTTTTCCTTACACTGACTTTACCTCCTGTTTTAAAAGAAAGAACATATAAAAGCCACCTATAAACTTACACAGTTTGAAAACTTAAGATACCCAGTCAAGTTCTGATGATGAAAATAAATAGTTTAGGAATATTTATATTAAATAAAAATTAGTATAAGATTTCAAGCTTCCAAGATTTGATAAATTCTACAGAATATCTTTCACAATAGGGACAGTTTGAAAATCCTGATTTTGGGGCTGATAAGTCCACTGGTTTGTCAAATACGATATTTTTTTTTCTTATTTGATTTACTGATTGAAGTTCCTCAATTTTTGCTTGCAAGGGGTATTTTTGTGTTACTACTTCTACCCAGTGTATTGTAGTCTGGTTCTATTAAAACAACAGCAACAAATTTGACACAGTAAAAAAAGCTGCATGAATTAAATTCTTTGACTCTTAATTCTGAGCCAAATTCTGTGCCTTTAATCCGGAATCAAAGTCTGTCTTTAAGGGAATGGAGTTTGGTTGAAGGGCTCTGTCAGAGGGACACATCATATCAAAAGGGCCCCAAATAACTGTTCGTGGGAAACCAGTTACATAAAATGACACCTATATACAGAAGTATAACTTAATTCTTAATTAAAAGAGCAAAATTTTTGCCCTCAGCTCTGTAATCTCATACTCTTAAATTCCAAAACATCTCCCTGGGGTGTCAAGCTATCTTAGAATAGGAATGGGATTTGGCTATAAATCAAAAACTTGATAGAATAGCATTTCCAAAGAGCCAGGAGCATTTTCTGGAGTTGCTGCGAAAACTATCCTTCTCATATCACAAGCACATTCATGTAAGAACATCATTGTTTTGTTTTTTCCATATTTATTTTGAGAGAATTTCCCAGGAAGCCCTTTTGTGTATTTTTTCACATATCAGTCAATCATGTTATTAATTAATATGAAGAATTAAATTATATGCGTGCACTTAAGTGACATGAAAACAGTTATCTTTATATATCAAATCTTAGCAACTTATGTGGGCATAAGGCCTCCTTGATATAAAGTGGTGTACTTTGGAGATGGGAAAGTGGTTTGTAGTTCCAGGGAGTTGAGTCAGAGCATTACTTCATTTCTTGAAAATGAAGCACTCAGAAGATGGCGTCATTACAAAATATGGCAGATCTGTAATCACCAACCATTAATGAGTTGGCAGAGGCAGCCCCAGTTAATAATGGCTGTCCAAGAGAGATGTTCAGATGCATGGCAGACCCAAATTGAGTCTGCTGGTGTGGCTAGGATGTGGACTCCAGAAAAATAACATTCTCTGTTTGGAACCAGGAAGGTTGTCATGGAGATGAAAATCTTCCTGGTACCATAAAAACCCTGCTTGTCATCTGACTTGAGCCCCTTATTTGCACAGGTGGTTCTCCTAGCTGGGAAGGACGGAGAAAAAACAAATCTATTCTTCCTGAATGGTGCCTTTATGTATCCAAAAGAATATGTTTCCTTTCTTTAGCCCCTCAATTAATGACCCGTTATCAGCTAATTAAATCACATGTAAATTTTATGTGCGTTCATTTGTTACACCACACTTGCTAACTAACCCAGTATTCCTATGTATTTAACCATGTAACTGTTTTAATTAACAGTGAGGACAAGGTACATCAGGTGGTCATCTGGAGAGAATAATAACACACCCATGAGAGAGTCACACATACACAGCGTGTAGTGTAATATTAATTTCCATTTAATAAAAAAGGCAGAACTATGAATGAGTAGATGTTTAGCACATGCCCTGTGACTTTGGGATACTGTGTTCACATCAGTATTCTCTACAGAAAAGAAATTGCACGGCTGGGATTTCTGTTTCACTGAGTTATGTTTCAGATCCAGAGGTCGTCGACATAATACAAAAACACATCTGTCCAGGTTCTCTCCCTACCCCCTCTGGCTTTCTTGCCTGTGTATCAGAGAGCATAATTTGATCTATGTATAAATTTGATATAAAATCTTTAATTGTAGGTTTTTAATTTCAGTTGGTGATGCCTTTCTGCCCCAAAGAAGTTCAAAGTATTTACCAAGTTTCTCAAGACACATTCATGGTTGCACTGAGAGAGTTGAGTTCAGACTCAATAAATACTGTGTTATGTTTTTGGAAATATACTTGTATTCTTTCATTTAAGAGTTTGCAAAGTAAATGGGGAAAAGCATTAGGTGATGTGCTCTATAATCAAAAACTACCGAACTAAGCAAAAGAAGGATTTTTCATTGTTCATTGGATAAGGTTGAGTAGACGGCAGTGGGAATAATATTTTGTATAAAGCTTTATTAATAAAGGATCGATTTGAATGTAAAGATTGCTGTTTTTGAAGGCTGGTATTTAAAGACTGAAATTATACTTCTTTGAGGTTTAATAATAATTATTTGTTTGTAATGTTATACTTTAGTTATGCATTCCCAGTTGTTTAACCCACCCATGATTTGTAAATGGAACTCAAATAAGATTTATGATCTCAGTAGATTCTTCAGGTAAATAAAGGACCACTTATACATTTGCTTGTAAAGGTAGCACCTAATAGAAAAAACTTGAAGGAACCATTAAAACAAGTCTAGATTTAGCTATTATAAAGGAAACATTAGTATTTAAAACTATTTTAATTTCTTTTAAAAAGAGTGGGTTACCAAAGTTTCTTTTAAAAAGACTGGGTTACCAGAGTTCTTTGTGATGATATTTTATATTTATAATATTAAAGTTTTAAAGTTGGGATCAAATAAGCGTTGAGATAAAAATTGCTTTATTTAAAACAACAAAACTACTGGCCATATTATTGATAGTATAAAATTCTCTGACCAATAGTATTCATATACCCAGCCTCAGTAATGCAAAACCACAACTATGTTTTCATACCTCTTTTGCACCTATAAAGAATCTCATTTTTCTTATTTATTTAAACAAGATCAAAGTTAACATACTGTACCAAGTATTGTGTGTAAAACATTGACACATCTGTGCCAGCAGATGGCGCTCTGATACCACATGTCCTGATGGTTTCTTTGCTTGAAGAGACTTGGGCCGTAGTCTCACTCTGCCAAGCTCTAGGATTTTCTGTAGGATGCCACACAGCAGATCTTTAGAAAAATCTGGCCCTCTGGGGGATTTCCTTTCCATCTAACCGTCTAACATCCTTGACCGAGCTGCCTGCTCTAGACCCGTACAGTTGAAACCTGTCATTTCCTGCAGTTGCCTAATTTCATGATGCCAGTTTCATAACATAACATAGCGCAAGATAGGAACTCTGATTACACAGCCTGACATATGGGGACAGTGAGGGGAATGCGGAGGGAACTACCATAATCAAAGAAAATTCAGAAAGGTGAATATCAAATAGAATTATTGCATATTGAAGAAAATAATTTTAGTTATCAGTGGCTTTAACTCAGGGAGAACTAAGTGTCGTCTCATATTCATCTGACAAGTCTCCTCTTATAGGAAGCCATTTATTTAGACACTAAAGAACACCATCGTGGAAATGGAATCTTTCTAAAATAAAAACCTATCATCGTGGCTGCAACCAAGTTGTAATTTTGACTGAAAACATAATTATTAGCTGAGACAAAAGGTTTTATGTTTCATTCTGTGCCGTGATCCTTCATCACAATCCTTCCCTTGACTCTTCATCCTGAGCTGACTCAGTCGAGATGCAGGTGTCGTAGCATCTTATATTCTCTCTTCTTGCCTGTCATTTTGTTTTTCTCTTTGCTTAGTAGCACAGCTCTAAGGAAAAGGTTTCATTTGGTCCACAAGCTGGAGATAATTCAAGGAGCTTCATTTTCTGATGGCTTGGAGTGGAATTTAGATGTCAACGTCACCTCCCTTGTTCTCACCAAATCTGGAGTTCTTAGGCTTTCCTTTGACACCCAGAGAGTCTAGTGTTGTAGCCATGTCTTTCCAACATTATTGTTTATGCTTTTTGCATAGTAGGCACACAGTTGGTATTTGTCAAATGAGTCATTGCCAGATTAGATGTGAGAGAGACTGAAGATAGAATAGCTAGGAGTCATCTTCTGTCATCAAGGTGAGTGATGACAGTGGCCCACATAGGGATGTGGGAGATGGGATGGATGTGCCCTGTTTGGGAGGCAGATTCCACAGAACCTAGAAACTATAGGGAAATGTTTATTAAAGTGAAATAAGACCCAAGTGGATGGCATCGCCTCTAATGCCATGTCCCAGTTGACAGTGGAAAGAAGCCCATAGCTCAGATGGAGAGTTGGCATGATTTTAATCCAAGGTTGAAAACAAGTGGGGAATTGGTTTGGTTGTTGAGAGCCACATGGCAAACCAAGGCAGCTGTGGTTGTGTGTTTGGATATTGCAACTTTTAATCAGGTTCATTAAGTCATGGCCAGATTTTAACAAGAATTTATAATGATAAACTATCCAAATAGCTCCAAAGATGACAAATATTTTTGAATTGCCTACCTGGACTTTGGTAGTGGAAGGGAAGAGAAGGTAGAATACAAAAGGAACGTATGATGCTGTGCTTGCTATTGAGAAATTTAGAGTCTGTTTTGGGAGATCAGACTTGCCTATAGGAGGCAAAACCCAACCAAACTAAATAAGGAAGAAAAGAAAAGATACAGCTTAAAAGGAGCAGAAGAGTTGGTGGATAGATTCACTCACATAGGTAACAGTGGATACGTTAGGCTCATGAATGAATCAAAACTTTAAGATAGAAGGATTTAGAGAGGAAGAGAGGGATTTTCTTCAGAAGGCACTGCTATGGTGGACAGAGGGAAAAATGGCCTGGAATATATTTGTAGGTGGTCTAAAGGGGGCGACACAGCTTGAGTGCAGGTGGGGGCTGGCAGGTGGGCCAGGCTGGGTTAGTAGATGCCAGCATAAAAGGATGCGAAGCTTGCCCTTAATCCAGTGTAGAATAAGGCAGCATTGTTGGGTGGGAGAGGAACGTGTTAGGGCTGTATCTTAGGAGGATTACTCTGGCAAGGATGCTGATACAGACTGGAGCCGTGGTGATTAACGTTCGGCAGTCCTAGTAACTCAGCTCAGAAATATTCAGGGCCCAGAGTGAAATGTGGCACACCTCACGTGAAAATGGGGTGGCAGAGGGGAGTATCAGACGTTTAAAAGGAATGTTCCTGTCTCTCCGCATTCACGCCAACATTTATTGTTTTGAGCCTGTTTGATAAAGGCCGTTCTCACTGGAGGTAAGTGATATCTCATTGTGGTTTTCATTTGCATTTCCCTGATGATTAGAGATGTTGAGCATTTTTTCATATGTTTTTTGGCTATTAGTCTATCTTCTTTTGAAAAGTTTCTGTTCAGGTCCCTTGCCCACTTTTTGATAGAGTTGTTTGATTGTTTGATTTTTTTCTTGCTGAGTTTCCTGAGTTCTATATAGATTCTAGCTATCTAGCCCCTTATCGGATGTGTAACATGCAAATATTTTCTCTCATTCTGTAGGTTGTCTGTTTGCTCTTGTGATAGTTTCCTTGGCTGTGCAGAAGCTTTTTAATTTGATCAGGTCCCATTTAGTTATTTTTGTTGTTGCTGTGATTGCCTTTGGGGTCTTCATATGCTGCTGGTGGGACTGCAAACTAGTACAACCTCTGTGGAAAGCAATATGGAGATACTTCAAAGAACTACAGGTAGAACTACCATTTGATCCAGAAATCCCATTACTGAGCATCTACCCAAAAGAACAAAAGACATTCTATAAAAAAGACATCTGCACATGAATGTTTATAGCAGCACAATTCACAGTTGCAAAGATGTAGGAAAAACCTAAGTGCCCGTCAATACATGATGGATTAATAAAATGTGGTATATGTATATCATGGAGTTCTTCTCAGCCACAAAAAATAGTGGTGATCTAGCACCTCTTGTATTATCCTGGATGGTGCTGGAGCCCATTCTACTAAGTGAAGTATCACAAGAATATAAAAACAAGCACCGCATGTACTTACCATCAAATTGGTTTTAACTGATCAACACTTAAGTGCACATATAGTAATAACATTCATCAGGTGTTGGGCAGGTGGGAGGGAGGAGGAAGGGATGGATATATACACACCTACTACATGCGCTGAGCACCATCTGGGAGATGGACACACTTGAAGCTCTGACTCAGGTGGGGTAAAGGCAATATATATAACCTAAATGTTTGTACCCCCATAATATGCGTAAATTTAAAAAAATTTTTTTTTAAAGTTTAAAAGGCCAAGTTCAATCTGTTTTTATTATTTCAAAATATTAAGGGGCTACAAATGTTTTTGTTACATGGATAGCTTTTGTAATGCTTGAGTCAGGGCTACTAGTGTGCCCATAACCCCAAGTTCAATCTTAGTAACAATTTTAAAAAAAAAAAAAAAAAAAGCAAGAGTTTGCCCTTGATAATCTTTGTAACCCCCATTCCTGTAGGGATGGGGTTTTCCAAACAATAAAATAAATCCCTGATACTAAATAGTGGTACCAATCCCAACAATAATATTAGCTAATATTCACTGGATCTTCTACGTGGCTGACTCTGGTCTAGGCACCGAGCATGTATTAACTCATTTAATCACCCCAACAATGTAGACGTAGATACTGTTATTATCATCACTTTGCAGACAAGGAAACTACATCACAGAGAGATTATATAATTCACCCAAGAAGACACAGCTAGGACGTAGCAAACTCAGATATGAGCCAAGGAGCTGTCCCCAGATCCCCTACTGCCTTTTATAATCTAACAGAAGACCCCCTTCCTCCACCACGGGCATTGGACATTTTGGAGAGTATCATTTGGGTGGCACAATATTGAAATTTCAGAAATTTCTTACCACCTAGGAAGTGACTAGAATAGTTTCAGATTTCAGATAGTTGCAGGAAATTCAGAACTTGTGGCCATTCACATCTAGACCACCCACTCAGAGCCTTACAGTCATAGTAATACATGCCTCTGAGACGTGTTAGACAATGAGTTACTGTAAGGACTCACGAGGGAACTGAGTGACTGTAGGTCGGGTTTGAGAGCCTGGGAGGGTAGTGGCTGGTGGCTCATCCTCCAAGTGTGAAAACAGTAGCTCATGGCCATGTGTGGTACCAGCATCATCTGGGGCCAGCCTGGGCTTTGTAGGTTCATGACTTGGTCGTGGGTGATCCCTAATTGTGCTATGTAGATTTCAAATAAAAACTCCATGAGCTCAGGACTCATTGGTCATATTCACAGATGTATCTGTGCCACAGCCCAGAACAGTGCCTGGCACCTGGTGTGTGTTAAAGGGAGCAAGGGAGAGATGGCGTGTCGGTGGCAGGTTACCAAAGGGATCAGAACACTCAGTAAAGTTATTCTTGAGCATCAGAACAAGCCATGTGGTCATTCATCCCCTTCATGTGGTGTCACTGGCCACTGGGAATACCCTGCTTGCAGCTCTCCTCCTCATCAGGAGCAGGGCATGATTGCTCACGCTGGGATGGTGGTTTCTGCTCACGCTGGGACAGTGGTTTCTGCTCACGCTGGGTTGGTGCCACCTCAGCTCACGCCTCAGGAAACAGCAGCAAGTCTGACCAGTGATTCACACGGCCACCGTCTGGCCCTGCCCTGTGTGTGGTGTCAAAAGTTAACTTATGGATCGCTGTGGATTTGCAGCACTTCACCCACTCCCTTTCTACCACTGGCACAAAAAGGTAGAATTAGGTTGTAGGTAATAGCAATTAATTCATTGTTTTGGATGTAGCAGTTAGGAAAAAGTGTTCAAACTCACTCTGCCATTTTTCAAATACCTAGTTGTCGGGGTTTTTTTTTTTTTTTTCTTGGTTTTTTTTTTGTTTGTTTGTTTTGTTTTGTTTTGTTTTTTAATTTTTGAATGGAAGCAATGTTTAAAGTCTTGTGTTCTCTTTTGATGCTAGCTGCCAGTGGCAGTGTGGGCACACTGTACCACCAGCTGCCCTCCCAAGACTAACCGTTGAACGGTCTGCTTACCGCGGCTGGGAAGGCGGGGAGCTTTCCAGATGTTCGGATACAGATGAGGTCACCAGGGCTGGACCCTAGAAAGAGAGGGAGTAGCATCAGGAGGACGGAGAAAAGGGGATGGGTCTAGGAGGTGTTTTCAAGCGGAGTGAACAAGGCTTGGCGATTTATTGCATCTGGAAAATGCGGGGGGCAGGAGATGATTTTGGGGTCTGTGTATGACAGAGGCAAATAACCTGGCTCTGTGGCCTGACCTCCTCTGAGGTAACTGCAGAACCAACAGATCTCTGCCCAGCGGAGGGGGAGCATTTGGAACCCCGCAGGCTCTGATGTTGTGACCTCAGCATTTTCTCAGGCCCCACTGCCCTTTCAGGCCCCCCTCAAAGATTGGGGTATCGCACCTGAAGCCCTTCTCCCGTGGACAGGGGTTGGGGTGCTTGTGGGTGCGGTGCTGTGCTGAGCTAAGGAGGTCTGTGCCAGGTCTGGGTGAGTTTTCTTATATTCTTGAGATATTCGTGAAGGCAAATTAATTCCCAGGTAATGTCATATTGTAAAACTTAAGTTGATAACTGTTTAAGCTGGGTGATGGGCACATAGGATTCCATTACACTGTCCTCTCTACTTTTATATGTGTTTGAAATTTTCCAGAAGTAAAATATATATATATATAAATATATGTATATATATACACACACACACACACACACACACACACACACATTTTTTGTGTGTGTGAGACAGGATCTCGCTATGTTGCCCAGGCTAGAATGCAGTGGCATCATCATAGCTCACTGCAACCTCCAACACATGGTAGTAGCTGGGATTATAGGCACGTGCCACCACACCAGGTAATTTTTTATTTTTTGTAGAGATGGGGTCTTGCTATTGCTCAGGCTGGTCTCAAATTCCTGGGTTCAAGAGATCCTCCCGCCTCAGCCTCCCAAAGCGCTAGGTTTACAGGTATGGGCCACTGAGCCTGGCCAAATATATATATATATATATATATATATTGTTTATAATGTCAGTCTTTAACTTTTGAATCTTTTATATCTTGAGTTCCCATAAATAGGGATGCATTTGTAATATCAACAATGATAATAAGGCATTTTCTTTATAAAAGTAGCTTAATTCACAAAATCCGACCATTCAGCTTAAAGACGAATTTTCATGTGTTCCCTCACTATTGATAAACACATCAAGAAAAGCAAGACCAAAACCCACAGAAGCAGTTTGCACATTTACCTAACAATCTCCCTGTCAAGTGTGTGTGTGTTACTGCTTTCCAAACATACATTTTCTTTTCTTGTGAGTATAAAAAGCAAACAGAACAAGGAAGCAAATGTTCTTGAATGGCCGAATTTGAATTAATCATGTGCTTCCTTAAAGAAAGCAAAATAAACAAGCTCTAAACCCAGATACTCTGTAGTGTATACCCAATTATTTTTAAGCCTGGGAAATAAGGCCCAGAGTGTATATTAGTCACGTTTTAACACCGTAGTCACTATATAATTTAGTTCATTTGTTATCCACATCAGTACACTTGTGAATCTTAAAACCATACCAGTTGCTGCGCCGTACATTAATGATTCTGTCGTACCCTACGGCAGATATGGGGGGAGGCAGGAAGAGGAAACTGTGTCCTCCCTCAGCTTTCTTGAATATAGTTGGTAATGTTCAGTGAGCTATTGATGATATAGTGAAACCTCACTATTATATGCTAATTTGAAGGAAAGATTGGCCACTTGGTAAAGGTTTAAGTAAAATAGTTTTAAAATAATATGAGTTTTTTTGTTTGTATCCTAATTGGGCTTTTTTACATAATTTTTTTTTTTACTAACTATAAAAGGACATTTATGTGTGTTGAGGAAATTTGAATATGGATGGATGTTAGGTGAAATTAAGGAATTATGAATTGTGTTATGTGTGGTAATGACATTGTAGTTATGATTTGGGTTTTTTTTTTTTTTTTTAAGAGTCCTCTTTACTTAGAGATACCTTGTGAAGTACTTCTGTATGAAACGGCATGGTCTCTGGGATTTGCTTTAAAACACCCCAGGAAATAAGAATGGGGGGGTGGGGAGTAGATGAAACAAGAATGGCAAAATGTTGATTAATCGTTCAAACTGTGTGTTGGGTACACGGGAATTCATTAAGTTTTTCTCTCTACTTCTGTGTATGTTTGAAAATTTCCATAAAAAAGTGTTAATAACAAATCAAAGGAAAAATAAATATAAAAATTAGAATGATGTTTATCTCTGCGAAGAAGGAGACTGAGATAATTTGGTTGGAAACTTCAATAGGCATCAACTATTTGGCGAATGTTCTTAAGCTGAATGGGGGCGTACGAGGTATTTTTTATTGTTTGTACTGGGTACACTGTGTGTGCATTATTTAGTATGTATCATATATTTCCTTTTAAAAATGAATGGATTTCATCTATAGGGAGCAGTTTTGTTTTCTTAAATACATATCTTGACATGTGGCTTAGTAAGTCTTTAAGGCTGTACTTTGTTGAATGAATAATCCTTATAATTAACACATCAATTAAGGGCAGATATATGGGCCTGAAATTCTTGTCAGAGAGGTATGGGGAAGGGGAGGGAATTAGATCAGGAAAAAATGGATGTTGAGTACCAGCTATGGCTTCTGTCTTAACTAGGCAACGTTCCTTAAAGATATAGCAATTCTTGGAAAGTAAGCAAAGTGATCTGATCTTTAAAAAATGAAGGAAAAAACAACTTCAGTTCATATAATCTTCCTTTGGAGCTATATTTTTGCTGGTTGCCAGTATCATAAAAGTCTACCCTGTTTTACAAAACAGCTGTCTGCCTGGAAAAGTAAGCATACGTCAGCCCAGGAGAAGTCCTTGCCTTACATATGTAACAAGGCTTATAGCTTGATGTTCATTGCATCGTTGTTTGTAATAGGAAAAGTTAGAAATATCCCAAATGTCCATCGACAGTGGAATGGTTGAATAAAGTGTAGGATTAAAAACAATGAGACAAATATATGTGTATGAACAAGGAAAGATCTCTAAGACATACTGTTGAGAGTTTTTCCTTTTTTAGGAAGTTACAAAACAATACATGTTTGATGACTTTTATGGGAAAACACAAATATACCAAACAATATAGATGTAAAAAGATCTGGGATGGCACACTCCAAGTAGGTGACAGTGATTTCTTATTGGAAGGGGAGCTGATCAAAAGGAATTTGAGCTAATTAGGCATGTTTTAATTTTTTTTATAAGCAAAAGATGTTTGTGTGTTACTTCTGTAATTAAAAATTGTTTTGAAAGGCAAGCCACTTGCTATATGACTCTTAATATTTGAAAGTAGTTTTTAACAAATCATTTTGTAAAGTGGTTGTTTAACTTGTTTTGTAATGCTGCATTTTTGTCCATTTGGTTTTTGAAAAGTAAGCTATATCTTCTATATTGTGGTAAGTTAAGGACCAGAAATTCTTCATTTTTAAAAAATTGTGTGTGCTCGTGAGATGTTGTCTTTCACCATTGAATGGTGAGTGGAACTGAATAAGTAAATGAAGCTACATAAGTGTCCCTCAAATAACGCAGAAGAAAAAAGATCATAGGCAAAAATATTGACTGTCCTGCTTTGTCCGGTTAACAAAGAAAAGTAACTCATTTTAGGGAATGAGTAGATTTAGACACCTTCCCAAAATTAGTTTTTCTAATGAGTGGTGTTCAAGATTTGTAACTGTTATAGAGATAATGAAAATTGCCTTTTATTTTTTAATTCTCTGATTTTGACAGTAAGAAAGCCTTGGTATGAATTTGAGGTATTTAACCAAGTTGAAATACAGTGTGGTTAGTGAAGAAAGATTATATCAGTCAGGATTCTCTGGAATGCATGTGTCAAAACCCCAGCCCAACATTGGCCTAAGCAGAAAATAAAACAAAACAAAAAGTAAATAACAATTCACTGGTTCAAGCAATGGAAAAATACAAGGATGTCTAGCTTTAGGCTCAGCTAGATCGAGGTATTCAAATCTTGTCATTCAACATTGGTCCCTTCCCATTACTTAGCTGTGCTTAACTCTGTAGGTTTGGTTGGGGGCATGTTCTTCACACAAGGTGGTAAAAATGGCCCCAAGATTGATCCTATCAGCCCAGCAACCCTTGGTAAAAGCAAGTTTTTTTTTGATAATTCCAGCAAGAATTTTAGGGAGATCACCCATTGGCTCAGTTTAGGTCATGTGCCATCCCTTAGCCAATCACTGGCACTGAAAGTTTGCATCGGTCTGATTGGCCAGAACAGAGAGGCACATGCTCATCAGTAAAACTAGATGTGATGGGGTCAAGTTCAGCTGAACTGTGTTTAGAAAAGCAGAAGGGATGGTTTCCCACCAAGAGTGGGTATGGGGCAGAGAGCAACAAGAGGTGTACAATACAGAGATACCAGGTATTTGAGTCTTCAGTCTGTCTGGTTTTCCCTGAGTGTTCATCTTGGTGTGCAGATGTATGAGAGGGAGAGAGAACGAACATCCATGCACATCCTCTTGCTCCTCCTCATCTACTAGGTGCTACGTCACCTGGGTTTGGAATGCTTCTGAGATGATACTTAACCTTCTCTATTACGGTTTCAGGGTCACATACTCCTTGTGTATGAGGTTATGAATATTGCCACTGTCTCTCTTCCCAGTTATTTCCTTCAGTCAGGTACTGGGGAATACTATGTCACATCTACTCCCCATTCACCACCCAGGGCTTTCAGAAAGACAGGTAGAACATAAGTTAAGAGTCTGGAGAGACCTCAGCCATCACCCAGAGCACCGAAGCTCGATGTGGGCTATAGAGAGCCTTGGCCTGCAGTCGAGGTCCTTCTGGAGCCAAGGACAAGGTACACAGTGAGAAGGGGAAGCCAAGGAGATAGGGGCCAGGATATACCCTCCCACACCCCCTTCCAATTTCATTCTGTATAAAAGTTCATGAAAGAAGAGTCTCCAAGATTTGAAGAAAAAAAGAGTTGAAAGCCTTCCATCTAGTCTAACCCTACAAGTGTTCATTTTTTCCTTTTTAAAAAGTTTTTAAATTTTTGTTAATTGACACATAATTGTGCATATTTATAAGGTACATGTGATGTTTCAATACACACGTACAATGTGTAATGATCAAATCAGTGTAACTGGCATATCCATCAGTCAACCATTTATCATTTCTTTGTGTTGAGAACATTCAAAATCCTCTCTCCTAGCTATTTGGAAATACACAGTGCATGATTGTGGACTGTAGTCACCCTTCTGTGCTAACAGAACACTGGAACTCCTTCTGCCTATCTAGTTGTGCAAGTGCTCATTTTTAAAGGGGCCCAGAAAGACCCGTTGACTCACCAGTACTTAGCATCAAAGCCCCAGTACCACACTGCCTCCTCGAGTGCCTGTCTGCTTAGGTGTGCCTCATCTTACCACCTTGCTCTAAACTCCCGTGAAGAGGGTCATTCTTGTGCAGTCCCAGATTGCTGAGAACACCACACACATAGGTGTTCGGTGAATATCCTTCACTTGTGCTTTGGACATTTGGTAAGTCCAGCATTTTCCAGAGCATATAGAGAGCAAGGGTCATAAACGTAAATGTCTCCTAGGGCCAGGGAAGCAAAAGGACAAGGGTGAGTGAGGCAGGGGACCATGTGGATGGAGCTCCCAGGCTCGCAGCCCAGCCCGTGACGTAAGCTACTACTCAGAGCCAGCTGCCTATCACCAGGAGGAGGGACAAGCCACAGCTGCCTGTGCTTCCACATTTTTGCAAGAGAAGACAGAAATCTGGGTTTCCCTGTGAACTATTTTGGTTATTGAGTGTTGGAAACCAATTTAGAAATTTGAAAGGCCCCTTGAAATTGGTATGGGGACCTAACATGGCCTGGGAAGGGGACTCTAGGATTAGAGAATATGAGAAACACTGGTTGAAACTTTGTTCACTGCCAGTGCTCAGAATCTTTTTAAGATTGCTCTTTTCAGTGGGGTGTGTGTGTGTGTGTGTGTGTGTGTGTGTGTTTTGGAGGGAGGGGGATCTGAAGAAGCACATATCAAATGCAGAGGTTCCTAAATTCACTTCCTGCTAGAGCCACAGAGCCTCCTGAGACGGTGCTTGGAACCCCGGAGCTCTGTCTAATCAAGAACATTCTATACAAGCTTCTCCATTTTTCCACCCCACCCCCACCCACAGGGACTAGAAGTCTCCTTACCTGAATCAACAAGCTCCCTTCTCCCCTGTAGTTTAAAATCTGCATTTGAGCAATCAGTGCAAAACCCAGCTGGCAGTCATATTGCATCCTCTCTAGTCAGCACCAGGAGGCAAGGTTGTGGCTGGTAGAGCCAGCCCAGAACCCATAAGTTGGACAAAAAGCATTCAGATGTCATGATTTTCCATCCCCTCCCCCACCCATTCCGCCTGGCTGCCTGTTCCATAGGGGAGGCTGTAAAAGGGGCCCTGGTGAACCATTGAGTCATTTATAGGCTAATCTTAGTGCAGTCCCTGAAGTAGGGAATGACATGGGCTGCAGGAATTCCTTCTAAGCACCCCAGAGAGAATTTCACCGATTTAAAATATGAGTTTCTGTAACCCGAGCAGAAGCCTGCGTGTTTCAGGGGCTGATACAGCCTGCCTGCCAGGAGGCCAGAGGGTCGCACTTATGAGCTTGAGCAAACGGGACCTTTGGGAATAGCCACCTCCCCGAGCCTTCCTGGAGCGAGCTGAACTGACCCTGAACTTGGAGGGTTTGCCCGGCAGGTTTTTGCTGGCTCCTGATATTGTAGTTTCAGCCTGAGAGAAGCAGGAAAGAGAGGCCCTGTGCATTTGAGGACTGCTGTGCCCACACTTACCTCTGGCCAGGGAGTCCCTGGACACTGTTTTCTTTGGCAGCCAACTGGTCCAGGTCGCTTGAATTCTTTTGACACTCAGGGGTCCAGGGAGCAGTAGCC
Source organism: Eulemur rufifrons (assembly GCF_041146395.1). Lineage (NCBI taxonomy): Eukaryota > Metazoa > Chordata > Mammalia > Primates > Lemuridae > Eulemur > Eulemur rufifrons. The sequence goes on along the minus strand of NC_090989.1, from coordinate 177,489,428 downwards.
ACTGCTTGCATTCCTTACTCCAGAGGGCAGGCATGGGGTCTGCGGTTGCTTACCTGCCAAAGAACCAGGCCTTCCTTAGAAAGGTCGTTTTCATGTGACTGTACCTTAGCAGTCCAGCCCTCTCTCCTTAAGTGGGATCTCATGCTGATTCAGCAGTGAAGAGGAGTAAGCTCGTATCCCCTGTCTTTGTTGACTTTGCTCACATTTGAATTTATAACTGGAGAAGGGTGAAGAGAAGAAACCTTTGTGTGGCCATCGGTACATACATAGCTGTGAGGGTCTTGCCCACGTTTGCCATTGATGCAGGTGCCCATCCTGAAAGAAGCAAGAACTGCTCTTGCTGTGATTGTCGAGAGGGGCCGAGAGCCTTCTCAGACAAGTAGAGTGTGGAGCTGAAAACTATCAGGATGTGCTGGCTGTACATAAACACGAATCCTAGCAGGAGCACAGTGGTTTCTCTCCCCACGGTGGGTTTTCAGGCGCTTGGGTTTCCACGTGCAGCCATGAGCGTTGGTTCCTAGGACAGAATGGTCAGCATTGTTTTAGCCACGTAGAGCGTTCTGTCTGGGGCTGTCCCTTTAAACTCAAGGAGAGCGGGCGCTGCTGTGTATACATCCTCTGGGGGGGGGAGGGGGAGAGGCATGCCCCACCAGGGCTGCAGGTGCGCTGGGGCACGAAGAGGAAATTAGTTGTTTGGAAAAAAATAATGTCTTTAAGGTTCTGCAGGGCAGATAGTGCCAATTAAAATCAGTTCATCAAAGGATCTTTGAGTCAATCCATATGTTCACATATAAAGAGATATGATTATAAGTAACATGGTTGATTCCACAAGCTACTCACAAAATCAGATCATTATTTTATAATCACATTTGTGGGTTCAGATGCGTGAGAAGCATTCTGAACCATCACAGTTTTGAATGCCTGCAGGAATACCGGAAACAGCCCGTAAGCCCAGCTAGGACAACCTCAATATTGTGCTTAGTCTTAAGCAATGTGGCTCCATGTAAGTCCTCCTCTCACTGCCCTAAACTATTCCTGACAGGCAGTGGGAAAAGAGGGTTTCATTCAACACAGTCAGAAAATTTACTCTGTGCTGGATGCCAGGGAGATAATGGTAAACAGGATCAGTCACATAATTTTCAGGAACCAGTGCAAAATGAAAATATGGGGCCCCATTGGTCAGAAAAGCAGTAAAAAGTGCCATTGAAGGTATTGAAATACAAAGCTTTTTCTTTTCTTATGTGGTCTATCTACCTGTCATGGTGTTTTTCTTTGCTATTTCATGTCATGCTTCCTTGGGCAGGGAAATACGGGACAAGTGTGAGGGGCCCCACCCTGCAACTTGGTGTGCACACAGCCCACCAGCTCCTGTGTGGAGCTGGAGCAGTCAGTGGTCTGCCTTGGCCGTTGGGGTTGGGGCGATGGGGAGTCAAGGCGGGTATCTCCCCCTCCCATGGGCCCACAGCCCTAATCCACAGCCAGTGCATGGTCCCAAAGGTAGTGCAGCCAGTGTGCCAGGATATGCTAGGGCCATCAAACACACTGCAGCACTGTCAAGCCCACCCCTAGATGCCACAGGCACACACGCCTTCCTCATGCCCAGCCTCGCCAAGGGTGGGGATCAACAGCACAGGCAGGGCCCCAGGGGACTGCGCGGGGCCAAGGCTCCAAGTCCCTGGTGCACGCTCAATGGTCCCATCAGATTTCACTTAAAAAACACAGATTCAAAGATAAAATGATTAAGAATTTCAAGACAGTAATCACAGATCATGAAGCCCTAAGCAACAGGGCCCTTCCGAGTACCTGAAGCCAGCCCTGCTGGTAATATAAGAGAAAGATAGTTTGGAAGATGCCTACCCCACCCTGTGAATATAATTGCTACTAAGAGCTAGGTAAGAAATAAACAAGGACACCGGGACAAAGAAAGACCAAGAAGGCAAGAGACCTGTAGGCTTCTTGGATGACAGAAAAGTCATATTTAAACAAAGACCCAAGCTATGAGAAGGTGGCAGTGCAGGGAAGAGTTGGGAAGAAAGTTGTTCCAGGCAGTGGGAATGGCATGTGCAAAGGCCCTGAGGTAGGAAAGAGTTTGGCTCGTTGGAGGTATTGTAGCTGGGGTCCCCTTGAAATATAAAAGCCTAGTGTCCGCCTAGATACCTTACTGAAAAGAGCTTATCTAAAACTGGGGAAAATCAGCCGGCAGTAGGTATATAATGTGTTTTTTTCCTACACGCTGCTATGAGATAAGAAAATAATTTCTAGCGTTCTCATTAGGTGATGTTTCTGGGAGGTCTCGCCCTATTGTGAAATGGCCTTAAAGGTGAACGTGCTAAGTAATGAGCAGGCAAAGGCCCCACTTCTGGCAGGGAGCAAGAAATCACTGGAAAGGTTAGATGGGTTCCAAAAATGTTCTGCACCTGCCTTGAATAGTGACACGATACTATTCAGAACTGTTTTAGACACTTGGAGAAAATCAAGATTGTGATTGTTTTGACTATTTAATGGGATGTATTTGTCCTGAATTCACACACAAACACACACGCACACATGCAACTAGTTTTCAGCCAGAGAAGAAAGCTAAGGGTCACAAGAGAACAGACCTCTGAAATGGCCTGGACAGTCTCAGCAGTAATTAGCTGAGATCAAGCAATTGTGACATCTTCATCATGTTTATTGTAATGAACTGATTAGTCCACCTCTCAGAAAACGTAGAAAGGGAAGACAGCCTTCTCCCGGGAAGGGTGAAGGATTGAACATATAAAATGACTATTTAGGTTCCTGGGCTCTGTTTTATTAAAGTACTTATTGTACTGGTGATTCCCCCCCCACCCCCGTGGTAAAAAAAAAATCATTTGTTTCCTTTTTAAAGAAGAACATGGCTCTCTAATGATAAGGCACAGATTAAAAGACTCACATTTAAATTCAGTTAAAAAAATTTTTTTTGAGAAAGTGCCCTGAATTTGAGAACCTGAAACTGTCCTTTAGGAAATAACAGAAATAACTTTATAAATTTAGAGATATTGAAGTTACTGAAAAAAAAAAAATACAGCAAACCGACATTTAGATGCCCCTATTAAAAATCAATTAATATTGCAGAATTTTATAAGCTTTTCTAGGAAAATCCATTTGATTCTTATGCAGATGGGAAATTTTGAATATTTTCTATATTTTAACTAATTGATTGGAGGGAAGGGGAGACGTATAAAATAAAATACAATGGGTACCAACCTTGGAGCAAAAGATGTTTGAACTAGACAAAGAAGATTTAGCTTATAACAGACCGTAAGTTTAAGGCTCTTTCTTAGGTTGATTTATTCCTATCTTCTGAACCCCTTCAAAATAATTAGTGTTCCTGATATGAAATGAAACATGGACGTTTGACGTGTCTGATGCTTGTGTTTAGATGTTACCTGTGCCACTCAAATGCTGCCACCTTCACAGATAATCACAAAACAAAACATCTCCCAGCTCTGCCTGCCAGGGTGACCAGCACTACACTGAGGAGACTTCCACCTGACAAATTAAATGTATGGCTTTTGCTTTCTTTTTTTAAAATGGTGGCAAAATATACCTACTATTTACCGCCTTACCATTTTTAAATGTACAATTTCATGGCATTCATTACAGTCACACTGTTAGTACAACTATCACTTCCATTCCTAAAACTTTTTCATTACTCCAAACAGAAACTCTGAAACCATTAAGCAAATGTACAGCTTTTTGTTTATTTGTTGGCTGGTTTTAAAGGGGCTGTTGTCAGTTTTTCAGAACTCATGTTGCTCAGTGGGCTGATTTTTTTTTTTTTTTTTTCCTTCTACCTCGTGTTCTTCTCCTGTCTATGAGTACCCTGCCAGCTCTGACACCGTGGAAATGTGCCTGGATTGGAATCCCACCCCTCCTACCCACAGGCTCGTACACAGGCTGTAGAACTTGGATTTATTTCTTGCCCATTGGAGTCAGGTTCAAGCTGTTAACCTAAAAGCGAGCCATTCCCAGCCACCGGCATCTCCCAGACCCCCCTGTCTGGTAATGTGCTTGTTACTCGTCAGTTTCCTTCGCCTCACAGTCTGTCCATGCAGTGTGCTCTGCCCCGGCTTCCTGTCGATTTTATCCACTTACCTTCCTCTGATGAAGATAAAGGTCTCTTGCACAAAAGCTGCTCAGCCACATCCCACTCTGTGGGCTGGCAAGGGCATTGGTAATAGCTTTAAAATTCACTTAAAGAAATTGGAAACAGCGAGTCACACGCAATCATTGCCAGACATGTTGTTAATTACTTGATAGAGATGCTACATGAGCTGCCTTTTGGTTGTAATTAGAGGGTTTTATCATCTTTGCCTTGCTGGTAAGTTTTTCCAAATTTCTTTCTGAATGTTACAAGTGGAGACAGATAGGCTAACACGCACCAGATTACCTGCCAATTTCCTTGAAATTGACTTAATTTACTTACTTGTCATCCTTCGCACGACACCTATATTTCTTTGGGTGTCTGAATTTAAAAAAAAAAAAAAAAAAAAGTCCTGGTCTTATAGTTTAAAAATTAGCATTTCCTGCTACCAGTAAGTTCGGATTCGACAAAGATCTTATTCAGGAAGTTGTTGGAAGATTAAAATACTACCACCTATCCTAAAATTAGAGCTTAATTCTTTGCGATGCTTGCTAATGTGTTTGACTTTGAAGCTGCCAGATGTTTTAGTAGCCAAATCGCGGTGGGAAAACTACTTCAACCATGAAGAATCTGAATTGGGAACAATGTATGAACCAGTGAAAAATTCTTTAAAATTGATTTGAATTCTGTAAGGGTCTCATTCTGCAAAGAAGTAAAAAGAGTTTGAGGAAAAGTATTTCTTATTCCACAGTGATGATGATGCTATTAAAAAATCAAATGGTAATTTTATTGAGTGCTGACTCTCTGTGTGTCAGATCTTTCCTGGAGCTAAGTGTGTCTCTCATGGAATAGTTCGTGCTGACAACAACCTTGAGACAGGTGTCTTCATTCTCCTTGTTTTACAAGTCAGAGAACTGAGATGGGTAAAAAGTTTGTTTTCATCACTCATTTTGGGAAAAGGAAGAAAGATAAGAATATATGTACGCCCCTTCTGGCTTCTTTTTAAAGTTAAATTCGCTCTTTCTATTTTAATCTCATCTCACTTCCTCTAGGAGAACATTGGCTCTCCCTGGTTTCAGGTGCCTCCTGTTCTGCTCACAAAGAAATCCCAATCTTCCTTTACACCAGCTTCTGGGATTTTAACATCCAAACACATAAGCTGGGGCTCCTGCTAAGAGGCAGGTTCTGATTCATTTTCTCCAGAGAGGAGCCTGAGATTCTGAATTTCTGAATTTCTCACAAGCTCATGGGCGCTGCTGGTCTGCAGAGCACACTTTGAGTAGCGAGTGTATTTTTGTATTTCACTCCCTCCCAAGGCCACACCTTCCTCCCCTTCACGGTATTGCCACGTCTCTCTCTTACCCTTTAATACTAGTCAGCTTGAAGGATCCCTGCTTTCTCTTCTTACTGTCTGCACCGCAGCCTGGCTTCTTCCCCCAGCTCTCATGAAGGTCTCTGGCAGAGGACGCTCGGGGCCTCTCTGCCATCAGGTCCAGCAAGGACTGTCAGTTCTTACCCTACCCTCTGTCCTCTGGGACATGGGCCCAGACACCCGCTCCCATCGGAAAATGACCACTCTCGTTCATGCACTAGGTAATCTCGTGGCTTTGGCAGTGCCCAAATTATAATACCATGCCTCTCCTACAGAACCCATATCTGTGTTTCCACCTGTCTCTGGGACATCTCTGCTCAACATCTCTGCTCAGATGTTAATGACCTCAAACCTAAGGGTATATAAATCCAGACTCTGCTGTCTTTCTCTCCTCCTCCTCCTCTTTACCTTTCCTGCCTTCCTTTATGTGGGACACCTTGGAGATGCTCTAGACTCTCCTTCTTACCAACCTGTCAGTTTCTGCCAGTTCTAACTTCAAATTGTTAATATCTCTCCTATCATCCCCTCCTCCGAGTATCTAGCCCACACCTCCCCCATCTCCATTGCCAGGGCTGTCACACCCCCTTTCTATTGCCTGCCTCCCTCCATTTCCTCCTTCCGCCAATCCTTTCTGCAAGCATTGGAATTTTCCTAAAACCCTGATTTGATACATCTTTTCCTTATGAGAAAAGTTTTGATGGCTCCTAGTGGAGAATGTGGTTCCAGTTACTTTGCCTCGGCTCCAGGGCCCCTCCGGGTCTCTCCTAGCCCCCGTTTACTGCTCTAGCCTGCTCTCCTCGGCCCAAACCTCACACACCAGCCAGACCGTCTCCCAAATACATCCGGGAAGGTCCTGCTGCCACGCCTTTAGTTCCCCGTCCCCTCCGTCGGGGCTACCCTTTCTAGTCTTGTCAGTTAAACCCAACTCATCTGTTCACTGATTGGGTTGCATTTGTCATTTGTAGATTTCACATCATCTACCTCACTTTATAGCATATGTAATAGCATATTAATTTGCGTCACCTCCTTACTTATCTTTTAGAGAATAGGTATATATTTGCTTAATGACGTGGCAGCTTCTTTCCCCAGACAAGAGAGACAGTGGCAGGAAATTTGAAATAGCATTGTGATGGCATCTGGGGAACGCAAAAATAAATTTCCCCTCCTCTGTAAACATGTCAACATTTGTGAACCCAGGCACATTCAAGAAGGAACATCTCTGTGCTTTCTTAGATTGCTTCAAATGAAGCTCTTCCCTTAATCCTCGTAGATTTTTCTTGGTGACATTCTCTTCTTCTGAGGGCTTTGATCAGCCCCTCACATGCCTGGTATCTCTGTGACAAGCACAGTAATCTTTTCTTCTTTAGTAGACATCCTCTGAAATAGAAAGTTTCATCTTCTACTCTGGATTGTAAAGCGAAGGCAAGATGTGCATGTTTGTTCTCCTCTGTTCTCTAGTGCAGTAGAGCTTAATTTACTATAAAGTAAGTGCTGTCAAAAGCAATTCCCTAAGCGCTGTGGTGTCCGAAGAAAAATCAGGCACGTGTATTGATGAAAGCTGGAGAGCAGTGCTTGCTTTGGATTGACCCAGAGCATAGAGGATAGCTTTTGAATCTGCCCTGCAGGTTGTGGTCTGTCCTCAGAGACAATGCAAGTTCAAGACCCCATAAATGCTATGTCACTCTAGAATGGTGTCTTGTGGCAACACAGGATTCTTTCCTTTTGTTGTTGAGGGAGTGTCCAGATCAGCCCTATGGGTATCCTAGGGCACTGCCCCACTCCTTGGAGTGTGTTTGGGTATTTAATGGAATTCACTCAGGGAAATCTCGAGATAGAGAAGAGCTTTCTCTTAGTACATCACATGGGCACTGAATTGCCACCTTTGGGGTTACATGATGTTTTAAAAAATGGAGTTGAAGACTGTCAGAGATTTTAAAAACCCAAAAGATTTAAGGAGCCAGGTAGTAAATGTGTGATTTGGCCATTCTATGACAGCCTAGATGACTGTGATGGTCACTGTGGACAAATCAGAGCAGGTATGTCCATCTAAAGTTGTTCATTAATTTTTTTTAAAGAAGATAAAGAGTTGAGACTCTCCAGTGGATTTGTCTCCATTGAGTTCCAGCTATATCTCCTTTTCTTGTGGCTTTCCTCTAATGGTGGATCCAGGGTTCTGGGGCCCTGTGTTACATATCAAAATGTGTTTTCTCTCAGAAGCAGAGTTGTAACAATCTAATGAACTAGATTTGCGATGGTATTATAATTGCTCTAGAAATAAATTATGAATTCAACACAATTAAGTAGACACAGTTCTGCGAAAAATGAACTTGAGAAGTGAGTGGCTAGCCCTTCCATGCTTCCATCCCATAACTGCATCAGACATGACTAATCAAACACCACATTCTTATCCTCAGAATGCACCCATGGCTTCAAAGTCTTCTCAGTGTTTCACTCCAGGCAGCACTGTCAGCCAATGAGAGATGTCCTTAATATTGAAAAACTGCTTGCCATCCTTGCATAATAGAAAGGATACTAGGCTGGGATTTAAGACATCCATGTTTACTCCTGGTGCTACCACTAGCTAGCTTTGTGTATGTATGGTGGGTAGTGATTTTTGTTTCTGTTGAGTTTGTTGTTGTTGTTGTTGTTGTTTGGTCTTTTTCACTCTTCTGGGCCTTGCTCTTCTCCTTTATAAAATGATTGGATAATCTATGATGTCACTTTACACTTTTAAAATTACACTCTAAGTTTACTGAATAACTGTTCCTAAATTTGAATATTTTATCCCATTTTATCAAGGGCAGGATATAGGAGTAAGAGTTTTGCTCCTCGTGAACTCAGTGAGTGTCCACGCCTCCAGCTCTTTGTCTTGTGGGAGATAGAATCCTATCCTTAAACTTTTTATTAAGTTTAATAAATTATGTTCTCTCCATTCATTGTTATTGTAAAGTAAGGAGAGAAGATTATTTTCTGAAGTGATAAACTCCTGGATGGGCACTCTGATTTGTTTGCCTTCTGGGACCTCCAGTCACCATACATAGTCTTCATGTCAGAGGGCCCAGAGCCCCTCAGGAATCCTTAAAGAACAAGAAATCTGTGTGCGTAGTGGGGAGAGATCAAGTATTGGCATCTGGACAGGCTGGTGCCAAATCCCAGTTCTGCCATTTACTAGACTGTCATGGCCTTGGGCGAGTCACTTACTCAAGCCCTAATTCCCTGGCTATAAATTAAGAATGAGACTGGACATGGTGGCTCATGCCTGTAATCCTAGCACTTTGGGGAGGCTGAGGTGGGAGGATTGCTTGAGCTCAGGAATTCGAGACAAGCCTGAGCAAGAGCGAGACTGCATCTCTACTAAAAATAGAAAAAGTTAGCTGCAACTAAAAACAGAAAAAAATTATCCAGGCATGGCAGTGCGCATCTATAGTTCCAGCTACTCAGGAGGCTGAGGCAGGAGGATCACTTGAGCTGAGAAGTTTGAGGTTGCTGTGAGCTAGGCTGATGCCATGGCACTCTAGCCCAGCAACAGGGTAAAACTCTCTCAAAAAAATAAAAATAAAAAACTTAAAAAAAATAGTATGAGTATATAATTCTTAGGATGATTGGCATTAAATGAGATAGTGTATGTAAATAAGCCCTCAGTGACCCTAAGAAAGTAAAATATAGAAGCTGCTTGTCCTCTTATTTTGACGGGAGAGAAAATGTTGTGGAACATGGTAAGAAAGCAACATGATTACAAGGGACACTGACCACCAGGTGCATGGTAGCAGGGCTTGGGGAAGGACACTGTTTCTGTAGACTGATGTGTCATCTGGTTAGGCTGTTGTTAGGCTGCTGTGCTGGATGCTGGGGATATAGAATCGATTAAGGAAAAGTCCCCACTTCTAAGGAGCACACAGTGTAGTAGGGAGAGAAGTGGGAATATCAACTCTCCTTCTCAGAGAGTCGGCACTGCTACAGAAGCCAGCATACATATGGGTGAGGAGTAGGAAGGAGGGCCGGGGAAGAACTCTCTAAATCAGGCTTGAAAAGCTGGCTAGACAGTATGTCCAGGAAAGAGCAGGCTAGAGTATGTAGTTGGCATGGTTTAGAGGAGAGCTAGATGAAGAAGTCAGAACTGGGAAGCCTTTCCAAGCAGAAAGACTCTTTGTGCAGAGGACCAGAGGTTTGAGCCAGCTTGCTGGGATCTTGCACAAAATCCAAGAAATTCTGTTTGAATTTCAGCATAATCAGAATACGGAGGGTCAAGGGAGGTATTAAAACTGGACCATGAAGAGCCTGCCCCAGGTGCTAAGTTCTGAGAGGCTTGAATTCTTCCAGATGTTCTAGTCTGTTGGCCACAGTTTTGACAACGGTGGCTTCAGCTAGGCTGGCCTTCATGCCCCAGTGGTTTTAGAATCCGGGCACTCTCTGACAGGCAGTCACAATGGCCAAGGGCAGATGAGCTTCGGTGAGGAGGAGTATTAGTAGAGTTATTAATAGTTAGACCCTGGCCTCAGGTCTTGCCCCAAGGATGGTGGCTTGAACATCTCTGTAATTGGATTGCCCCCAATAAAATCACATTACAAACAAAAGGGTTTATTGGAACACCTGGTGCCTGCATCTGTATTGGGAATTATATTCCAGTGCACTACACTGTCCCCTGCACCTAACCTAATTTTCTTTCCTTCCCCTCCTTATCCATCCCTCCCAACTCAGCTACACCTCTAGTTCTGCCAGATAATACCACCTATAGCCATGTATGAATCGTGTTAATCTTTCTCATTGAATACATGAGCCCCCACCACATTTGCAAAGACTGAATTGAGCTTCTCCCATAAAGAATGGAGAACATAGGCCTGGGTGGGGTAGGGCGGGGGGACAAGATTTCTATGGGTTGCTCCATCCAATTATGCTGTTTGAAGAGCCTAAACCAAGGGAAAGGGGAAAGGCTTGGGCCTGCTGGTTGGAGCTTTTGTTTCAAAGACCATTTCGAAGCACTCCCTGGTGGCCGCACACATTGTGATCAGCTTCTCAGGTTGAGCCTACACATCAGTTGTGGGTTTGATCAGTTTCAACAGGTACCTGGCCTGGACTTCAGTGGGCTGGTGGATGACTCTCCTTTGGTGTTCTTGAAGAGTTATTGAACAGGGCCATGCAGTGGACTAACAGTGTGCTTTGGGAAAGCACACGCTAGCAAGAAGGAGCCCATCCACACAGGAGAAACCCCCGTGGTCAGGTTCTGTTAATTGCTCGCTTTACAACTTGAAAACACTGATGAACAGGAGAAATTAAAGTTTTCTTCCTTCGAGACGGAAAGAGCATGAATGCTTGGAGTAGTGGTTTTATTTGAAATTGCCGCATTGTTCTGATGTATGATGGTGGTATCATTAAAAAATGAGATCTTAAAAAGTCAGGACCTTTTTCAAGCTGCCAGAGCTCAAAGGAGCAGAGAATTCTTGAAGGTAGAATAGGATTCAGACCACATGTCTTTTCCTAACCCACAAATATGCATAAGTCTTGATAGTGAACAGATGTTCATTCAGTGGCGAGTTATTTAATATATAGAATCTAAGGTTCTGCTCCAAGAATAAAGGCTATATGTTGATTTAATCAATTCTGTAACACTTAAACATTATCAGCATGCAGTTTCTGTTAATCCTTATTCACCTTATAAGGGTTATAACCCCACCCAAATATACTGAAGAAAAAAAGCAACACGGGTCAGGGGGCTGGACCTTTTCTTTGACTATTTAAAATTCTGCAACTACTACTGAGCCCAGTAACAGAAATTCTTAAGTCGCAGTTTCTGTGTAGGTTCAGGATTTGGCCAGAGTAATGCACATTCACCCTTTTATGCTTTGATTTCATCTCAAAGATAGCTGTGTTTTAGGGACTCACAAGTTCCATATTCTAAATATCATTAATATTCAATTAATAATAAATTCTTACACCAAATAAAAACTTGATGTGTTATGGGCTTTTTTTTTTTTCTAATGAGTCTTTGCTTTCATTATTTTTGAATGTTGGAAAACATTTTTGTACATTAGGAAATACTATCAGCTCAGTCAGCAGCCCACACCAAGCTAATTTTAATATGAATAATCCAAGACTATGATGATTCCAAGTCTGTGAACAATCCAGAATTATTCACTTTACTTTTAGCATGCATTTTTGTTTATTGACGATTGCTTTGTCAGAGAAGGCATGTTGGGTTAAGAATATGCACCTTGGAACCAGAAAGACCTGGAACCTACCTGTTTGTTACTTCCTGGCTGCAGAACAAGGTACTTTCTCTTGCTGAGCCTTGATTTCCTCCTCTGTCAATGGGAACAATAATATTCTTGATAGCTAATGTTTGGTAAATGCTTACTACATGCTAGGCACTGTTCTAAATGCTTTGCATGTTTTTAATCCTCGTCACAACCCCATGAAGTGTGCCTAGGAATAATAATGATGGTGCCTACCAGATAGGGTGTGACATTATTAAGTGAGATAGTTCATGAAAAATATTTCATATGTTGTCTGGTACATTATAAGTACTCAATAGATATGTGGTGTCAATGGTAGTTGTGATAGTTATTGATAGCTTTGTAACAAATTGCCCCAAAATCTAGTGCTTTAAAAACAAAAACTAATGATCTCACACAGTTTCTAAAGGTCAGAAATCTGGGGGAATCTTAGCTGGGTGGTTCTGGTTCAAGGTCTCTCATGAGGTTGCCGCCAAGCTGTTGACCAGGACTGCAGTCAGCTGAGGGTCAGCTTCCATGATGATTCCCTCACCGGGCTGTTGTCAGACCTCAGGTCCTTGCTGGCCGTTGGCAGGAGGCCTCAGTTCCTCACCACAGGGGTGTCTTCCGGGGGCTATTCAAGGCATGCCAACTGGCTTCCCCCAGAGCAAATCAGAGAGAGAGAGAGAGACAAAACAGGAACAAGCAAAAGATGGAAGATGCAGTATCTCCTATAACCTAACCTTGGAAGTGACATACTATCACTCCTGCCATCTTCTGTTGGTCACACAGAACAACCTTGGGACAGCGTGGGAGCACACTATCCAAGGGTGTGTATACTAGGAGGCAGGGGTCATTGAAGACAATCTTGGGGGCTGATTGCCACAGTGGTATTTGTGTACTCTAGTTCTAAGGTTGTTAAATCACATTCCAAACCACGAAAGTGAGAATCTGACCAAGAAACTTTCCTTGGAATTAAGGATTTTGCACCAGAAGCCTGTCAGCCTGAGCAATCAGTATATGGTGTGTTTTGTAAGTTAAGTAAAACTGGCATAAGTGTTTGAAGGGTATTTTCTGTGACTTTTTATTTGCATACCCAGAGATGGTGCCACGCTCTTGTATTTGCCTCTCTGCTGTGTGTTCAGCCCAGCTTTTATTTTAATATTCTGGTGCATATTTTTTGATCTTCCTTCACTGTGAGCACGGCTCATCTTACAGTCATTCTAAAAGTATCTAGCAACCCCTAGCTAAAAGTTCATTTCATTACAAACTGGCTGAAGGCAGTGAATTTATATTCAATCACCAGTCTGAGTGTTTTCCCCCAATTTTCTGGGGATGGATTCACTGCAATATTCCCTTAAATGGATTTTTTGGCCTTTCTCTCAGGCCTACGTTTGACATTTTCTCAAGAATGTTTATTTTTTAATTTATAACTTTGAGAGGTTTATTTTATGAGATGGGCTTTATGCAACAAAACATAATGGGTTCAGAGGAAGGGGGAACCCTGTGAATTTGAAATTGACTGCCATGAGGAGGAATTATTCATTTCATTTGTGGGAGAAAAATGACAGCCAACATGAAAGTAGAAAGGTTTCAGGTCTCAATTCACAGATGAACAAATCGCCTTTCATAAGTCAGCACGCTTGGTGTTTTGTATTTGCCGTAAATATCTATCTGTGAGGCTTTTGGAGGGACGTGATTAGGGTGTGATCCCTCAGTGGAGGGTTTTGTCACAGGGTCCGCTCGGTGAAAGGGGCCTTTTGAATTAAAACAGACGAAAATGAAGGCTCTTGCCTCGTCTGAACATCAGAGCTTGGAATGAGACGGGTCTGTCTTTATTCCTTTCTTCTTTCTAGGGCCGGTGGTCCCTTCTGTTTTTCAAAAAGAAGATGCTTGGATACTTGATGCCTGGGCTTGCTCATTCTAATAATATCATGGTGAAATACTAATTTATCTAAGTGCTGGAAGCTTTAATAACCGTTCTGCCTGACTCTTTGAGCAGAAAGGACTGTAGAAAAACTACTGTGCCACCATTTTCACCCTAACGCCCCACACCACTCCATTAATTTCCAGGCATCGCCCTTCATTAGCGACCCCGGGGCTGACGCGGGGTCACGAACCGCACCATCTACCCCTTGGTTCATTTCACAGCTTGCTCCCTTCTTAATACCTTACGGCTCATTTTCCCCCTTCACTTGGCAAAGGGGACCTTTCCCAGGGCCTGAAATGGATGGGGTCCCTGCTGGTCCTCTTTTGTTGAATGCCTCCCTATTCTCCGAGCTTAAGTGTACACTGTCGCCATAACAGGAGCATTTGCTCTGCACATTTACCATCAATGAAGTTTAGATTGCAAGGAAATTACGGACTTGCAGTGTTAACACAGGCCTCCTCGTTACCAAGTCAGTTTTTAAGTGGAAATGAAACACAAGAGGATGATCTTATTATTCAGTAAATTTTCTCCACTATGTAAACCCCATGGTGGAAGATGGTATTTGGTGAGTTTAATCTGCTCTGCCTTTTTAAATAAATAACGTAATTATGAGATGTGATTATATTTGTTCATTGAACACCATTGGTAGCAGTTTGCTTTAGAAATACTGCGTGTGTAAAATAAACTTCCTAAGCTGAGTGAGGCAAGGAGAAGGGCACACCTGCTAAGCGCTGGGATTTTCCCCATCTGTCTGGGCCATTAGCCATGTTACCTTTGACCTTTGTCTTTGGTGATTGACAGGTGAAGACCATTGCTACCTCTGAAAGTGCCCACCAAGGTGGCAGTGGGAGCAGAATTAAAGTATGTTTTCCCTTAAAGGGAATAATAGTTGCATACAGGAGTAATTTAGAAACATTGATGGCATCATGGTTATTAACATGGACTCTAGTGCCAGGGAGGTTTGGGTTTGAATCCTGGCTCTGCCGCTTAAATGTGTGGCAAGTATATTAGTTATTTGTTGCTGTATAATCAATTACCCCAAGGCCTACTGGGTTAAAACAACAACCATTTATTATGTCACACGGTTGCTGAATGTCACGAATCCAGGAGTGGCTCAGTCCCCTGTGGTTTTGTTTCAGGGTCTCCTGTGAAACTGCATTCAGGATGTTGACTGGGGTAGCGGTCCTCTGAGGCTTGGCTGGGGCCAGAGGAGCCACCTTCAGGTTCCCTCCCATGGCTCTGGGCAGGAAGCCTCTGAGCCTCTGTTTTCTCGTCTGCATATTAAGGGAAATAATACTTCAAAGGGTTAGAGTGAAGACTGAATTATTTTAATCAAAGTGCTTAGCACATCACCTGACTCATGATAAGCTCTCCCTTACTATTACTTACCATTTTTATCATCATCCTTGTTGTCATAATCTACCCAGTAATTCCTGTAGTGTTTAAATGGGCCTATATACCTTTGATTCCTGTTTTTTCCTCTCCGCCACCAACAGTCCTCCCATTCCCTTGAATTCCACACTCTGTCTTGGCTGCCCACAGTTAGAAGCCATCAGAATGTCAGTGCCCTAAGATAGATGGAGCCCTACTGAGTCTCCCTTGGCTGCCAGAATGTGGAAGGATATGGCTAACGGTGGAATTTGCAGAGAACCTGCACCAAACATTGGCAGTGTCATTAAAGCAAGGAGGAAAAAAAAAAAAATTTCTGCCAGAGAGGTTTGGATCGGAGAACTAATACTAGAGTTTGAGAAAAGGAAGCAAAGGGCAAAGGGAAAAAAGTGACAGTGGAAGGTTGTAGAACATGGTCTCTCTTACTAAGTGGAGAGCATCTCCATCCATTACACCCCTTTCAGGGGCTGATGAGATCTTTGGACCGTCTTCCTGGAACAAGGCTCATGTGTACACATCCAAGTTTGCCTAGAATTTTGAGAGATCACCAGATCACCATCTGCTCCAGGTAAATCAACCCAATCTGTATAAAAATAGCAAGAATGCAGTAAAGGCCAACATATTATGTCATGTGTTAATGCATATTTTTATTGGAAAGTTGAATAGCAATTTGGTGTTCCTCTGTATATACCAAACAATCATTTATACGCCCACAAATATTAGACTTTTGGTGTTTTTGACAATTCACTGGCTATTCCAGCTTTCTGAATGATACCAGCTACCCATAATTTGTTTTTCTCAGCCATGATGTAATCATTAAGTTGCCGTAATGAAGATTGAAGGTTTAATAATGGAAAGTGTTACAAATTTCAATTTAATCATTCCTAAATTGATTAGCTACTTTCTCCAAATGCCTGGCCACGGAAAAACAGAGGGCTAAGAGAGACAAAGTGCTGCGGTCCGAGTTTGATAAATGGTGCTTTGGTGCAGCTGTAATTGAGTTATTGAATTTACTCATCTTCCAAATGATGTTTGCATTGTCTCAGCCATATGTGTTGAGGGCCAGAGAAAGGTCATTAGAAGCTTCAGACCGAGGGCATGTATAGGTTACAGCGGTTTTGAGCAGCGACACTGCGGTTAGTCAATTAACAGAAACACCCAGCAAGGTGTCCAGTAGCCTCCTGCCACCGAATGGTCAGTGGCGAAATCCCAAAGGCCTGTTTAAAAGAGTCTGAAGTTTATGTAAGTAAATGTCTACTCTTGGCCTAGGGCTATTTAGCCCCTGACAAATGATGTGGTGGAGCCCCTGCAGGCAGATTGGAAGGAAAGGACACCTATAAACAAATCCAGCCTGGCAGCTCTAACAAAGCTGGGGCTGAAATAATTAAATAACAGCACCGGTCTAGCTCACCAAGGCGCGGAGCGGTGCGTTGTTTTCTGCATTGCTTCACTAATGCCGGATATGAACTTTTTAACTTTCACATAGATTTTTCTCCACAACTGCATCTGAAAGATGTGTTACACTGCAGTGTGAGAAATTTTTTTGAAAAGTCTTTGTTGGTGGTTTTTTTTCCCCCCATAGCCCACAAACTTATCCCTATCTTTACCCACGTGCCAGGTGAGTGTGACATTAATGCCACTTGTGTTTTAGTGTTTACTAAATAGTCTTCCTTTTTTTCCTATTTATATAGTTGTCCCATGGTACAATTTTAATCTAAGATGGAATTTTTACAAATCCGTGAGAATTCGTGTGAGTAAACATTGTAAACCTAAGTGGCTAAAGCCAAGAGGCCGTTTTGCCTGTGACCTAGGGAAGACAAGCCTTGAGGATGTGGACTGAGAGGTCAGGAGCGGGGAGAGGCCAGTGACAGAGAGCGAGGGCGTCCGAGCCCTCCTTGCTGACTGGGCCCAGCTGGCACGGATGAGGTATCGGCAAGGACGGGCACTGTGCCAAAACATTCATGTGGCAGACACCACTCAATTGACGAGCCACCTCAGAAAACTCACTTTATACTCAGAAAACACAAATACTCTAGAAACCCCCGGATTAATTTGTTACGTAGACACTATGTGGATTTTTTTTTTTTTTTTTTTTTTTAGGGCTGCAGTAACAAAGCACCACAAACTGGGTAGCCGAAAAGAGAGGAATGTATTGTGTCAAGGTTCTGAAGGTTAGAAGTCCAACATCAGGGCGTTGTCAGGGCCGTGGTCCCTCTCACAACTCTAGGGGAATCTTCTCTTGCCTCTTCCCAGCTGGCAACCTTTGGCGTTCCTTGGCCTGAAGATGCATCTCTCTAATCCCCTGACTTCGCATGGCATTCTCTGCGTCTCTTCACATAGTCTTTCCTCTGTGTGCCTGTCTCTGGTCTAAACATCCCATTTTTGTAAGGACACAGGCCATGTTGGAGTAGGATTCACCCTAACGACCTCGTTTGTATTTGATTGCCTCTGTAAACATCCTGTTTCCAAATGAGATCATATTCTGAGGTACCTGCAATACAGACTTTAACATATCTTTTGGTTGGTGGGGGATGAGAGAGACACATTTCAACACATTACAGACACTAAGTTTAAAGATTGCAAAACAGAGTCCAAATTCTTTCTTTTTATTGCCTAAGTCAATTTGCAGTGCATTTCTCCCAGATATTTCACTGTAGTTTAATTTTCCGGATGTTTAAAGGGAAAAGAAAGAATAGCAGGTACTAAAAGTGGATCCCAAAAATGTCAGTTTGGGACTAGTTTGTTTGGAGGATTGACTCAGTGGGTCATTGGGTCCTGAGTTTAGGCTTGAGCCAACCATTTCAGATGGCTTCAGCTCTAGGCTATGGATTTCACTCTAACCCGGCTGGCTTCTCTGCATGTGTGTGCATTGTTTCTAGAAAGACTCGTCAAAGAGCATATGCGTGTCTCCCTCTCATTCAGGAACGGCATCCGAGCATGTGGTGGGCAGTGGGTGGGATGGGAGACCATAGGCTTTGGGAGAGGTACAGCCCTAGATTCAAATCCTGCTACCACCTCTTACTAGCTAAGTGACCTTGATCATGTTACGTAGCTTCCCTGAGCCTTTGTTTCTCTTCCATAAAAACTAGAGGATAAAGCTCGAATAAGATGGTAAGAACAAAGTACTTAGCACATAGCACAGGCTTCATAAAAAGTTAGTTCCTCAAGTAACCCATCCTTTATATCGTCCCGGAGCATGCTGGTATAATTTTAATATGATTAACATCATACTTCATACTTTAAAAAGCAATTCCACTTACTACATTTAATTTATATTTATTGATTGAGGGACACTTTTAAAAATATAAAAAGCCTTTTTTTAAATTATTCACAACTGGTGGCCATAACAATGAATCTTTCTATGCTCAATATTTTAATTAATTTTTTTTAGCCAACAGCCACCGTTAGTAATCTCAAAGCTGATATCATACCCCAATGTAGTGGTTCTCACCTGAAGGCAACTTTGTCCCCAAGGGACATGTGACAATGTCTGGAGACATTTTTGGTTGACACAACTGGGGAGGGGGGACAGTTGGTACCTGTCTAGTCAGGTATAGACCAGGGCTACTGCTGAACATCCTATAATGCACAGCACATTGAACTACCCTCCTTTCAATATAGACTTGTTTGGCCCAAGATGTCAGTAGTTCTGAAATTGAGAAACACTGCTTTAAGCTACCAAGATATTTTCATGAGTAAATTCACCTTCAGTCAGTGCATCTGGTGGGAAAATGGGTGCCACGGAAACAGCACTGTTTTTTTTTTTGTTTGTTTGTTTTTTTACTTCCATCCTGCAAAGAAAACTATTTAAATCAGAAATAATATTTTCTAGTGTTATGAAAGAAAAAAAAAACCCTGCAGCGTAAGTCAATAAGCATTTGATGAATACATAGCCTTGGGGTATTGTGCTGTTGATAAATGACAGCTGGGGACAAACCTGGCACTCGGGTCAGGCTTTAAACGTGAAATGGCCGAAGCTCTCGGGCTGGCCGCCACATGCACAGGGACTGTACTCACAGTGAGCGAGCACAGGCACTGTTGAATTGCACTCAGAGCTGGCCAAGGAGTAGAGCCGTCCCCAGGAGCACATCTACTCTGGTGTGATGAAAGACTCCAAGGTCACCATGACTTCAAATGATGCAACCCTCAAACTAACAAAAGGGTGGTGGCTGGAGTCGGTCAGATCTCAATCATGTTAAAGTGGTGAATCCATTTTTTTTTTTTAAATAAAATAGATATTTGGTAGAAAGAGAATGTCTAGTAATAATCACCATAATCATTATAATAGGGGCCAGTAGGAGCCTATTAGGTGTCAGGCCCCAGCCAAAAGTTGATCTGCTGCTGCTTTGATTCTCACAGCAGCTCTTTTGAGGGAGATGCTAATGATCCCACTTCACAAGTGCAGAAACTGAGGCTCTGAGGTTAGGCGACAAGCCCAAGTTTATTCATCTGGTGAGAGGCAGAGGCCGGGTTAAACCCAGGATTGGTGGCTTCACATCTCCAGCGTAACTTCTGGGGCACGTTTGTATCCATAAGCACAAGGACCAGGTTTGGAGG
Organism: Eulemur rufifrons; assembly: GCF_041146395.1. Lineage (NCBI taxonomy): Eukaryota > Metazoa > Chordata > Mammalia > Primates > Lemuridae > Eulemur > Eulemur rufifrons. The sequence continues at coordinate 177,469,863 of NC_090989.1, read as the reverse complement.
GTGCTCTTAAAAATTAAAGAACACTCCCTGTAGTTGAGTTTATATAAAGCATATTGAGCACCTCTTCTCAATCTGTCCCCACGGTTATTATGCCTCTTACGTATAATCAATCCTGGAAAATTTGATTTCCCTCTTACAGCCCAGAGGATAAGAATAGGTGTTTGCCAAACATCAGGCACTCACATGCCATCTTCACAGTTTTTCCATGGGCATGTACCTCATCACCATCATTTCCAAATGTGTTTTAATTGACTTTAAAAAATCAAGTGACTGTGGAGGAACAGAGGGTGGAGGCACTTAACACAAATTTATTGTGTAGCTCTGGAAGCCAGAGTGAAAATGCATCACTGGACTATGATCAAAGTGTCAGCAGGACTGCATTCTTTCCTGGAGGCTCTAGGAAAAATCCGTTTCTTTGCCTTCTCTACCTTCTAGAGGCTGCCCACGTTCCTTGGCTCATGGCCCCTTCCTCCATCTCCAAAGCCAGCAGAGTTACATCTCTCTGACCCTGCTTTCCTCATCACAGCTTCCTCTGACCCTCCACTCTGCCTTCCTCTTCAACTTGCTTTTTATTGTGGTAAAATGCACATAACATAAAATTGCCATCTCAACCATTTTTAAGTGTACAGGTCAGTAGTGTTAAATATATTCACATTGTTGTACCACCGATCTCCAGAACTTTTTCATCATGCAGAAAATGAAATTCTATACCCAGTAAACAACTCCTGATTCCTTCCTCCTCCCCCTAGCCCCTAGCAACCTGCTACTCTCTGTCTCTATGAATGTGACTACTCTAGGTACCTCATGTAAATACAATCATACAGTACTTGCCTGTTTTTGTGACTGGCTTATTTCACTCGGTATGAGTAACTGTATCTTCAATGAAAATGTCCTCTAACTTCCGAGAATGGAAAATCAGTAATGGTTTTAAATAGAGGGAATAACCATAAAAATGAATAGAGTGAAAAGAGCCCGTTATTAGATGCTAACTGGTTCTCCATGTGACACTTTGAAGTTCTTATCTCCCTTTGAGGTTAGCACCACACTGAGACTCTCATAATCTGGAGGACCGCTAGACATTTGAGAAAGCCACACTCTCTTGCCACGTGATTCAGTGTTGATTCAAGGCCTCTCTGTCCCTGCACTGCTTAAAAACAGCTCAGGTGCTACTGAGAGTGAGCACGTAGAACATCCAGGAAGGAAAGGAGAAATGGGCAGGAACAATGAGCAAGCAAATAATCTAAGTGGAGAAACAAATATTGGTCCTTCAGCATTTGAGCATATGTGTCACTGAGTACACTGAAACAAAAAATTGGCTCTGCCATCCAGCTACTTCCTTCACCTGGGTAGGTTCCAGTTGATTGTCAATTATATATCACCAGGTGGTATTAAAAGGCAGTTTAATTCCCCATGAAAATTAGGACTTAACCTGACTCCTGTGCCTTTACTGCAAGTACATGGGGCTTGGAAGCTGCTCATTAATCCCTTCCTGTAATGCCCTTGAGATCACCAACCTGAAAGTGAATCTCCATTTCCTGTACCGTCTCTGCAGCTGGGGTCAGACGGAACATCAAATGGGGTCTGACGACAGTTCCTAGATTACGGTTGGAGACAATAAACTGTGGGTATCTTAGCAGCAGATCCAGGATAAATTCCTGGGGACCCATTTTTGCCCCTCTTTAGAATCGAACCAAATGTCCTACTGAGGAAGAATGAAATGATGCATCACAAGTGGAAAGGGGACAAAAATACCTGCCCTTCTTTTCCTGGAAAATTTACATACCATCCTGCTTAGTGTTGTATGCACCAGAATCGTCTTTCTTTCATTCCTTTGTTAAAAGAGAATTCAGAGACCTCATTGGGTGTATATGAGGAAGAAGCCCCTCTTGGATGCATATCAAAGCAATTTTACCCTCCTACAAATTCATTCCAGACTTTCTGTGTGTTTAGGGAGGGAGTGAAAATAAACCCAGAATCATCCAGTGTGTCTTTTAGGATTTCTTCTCACACTCATTGTAGACCAGCCCCACCCTAAACTTAACGGACTAAGAATTCTCTCTTGGGCCTGAATCCGTGTGCTCTGAATGCCCTTGGCGTGATCAGCTGTCATCAGTGAAGCACGATGTTCAGGTGAGGTTTTTGTTGCCATCTCATCACCAACTCTCGGACACACATCCACCCTGAGTGTCTAATCTTTTTTTGTTATTAATTGGCTTTTTGTTAAGACCACAGATTTACGGGCCCCCTAAAATAACTCCAGGGGCTTTTCCCTCCTCCTTTTTTTCTCTTTCATAGTCATAGCCAGCAATAACGGCATTTGCTTGGGGAGAGAAAGAACTTTTGCTGGTCATTTCAGATAGGATACCATATGTCAAATTTGTAAAATCTTGTTAACATTGTGTTTTCTTCACTAGAGAATTACCCTCTAGTAGGGAAAATGGAACTGCCAATTACAGCAGGCTCCTGCTGTGAATAAACTGGTGTGATATTCCCAGACATCAGGCTGTGCAAGGAGAGAGCCCCCAATTGCCTTTTCCTTTCTTGCCTGATAGACAAAGCTTTAGCGTAAAGCATAATTAGCCTGACTGACAATCAGGAAAATATAATCTTCAGTATCTGTTTTTATTTTAAGGTCGTCTTGTTTTGGAGGCGTATTCCAAAGCCATTCTGCAGTTCATTCCTCGATGCAAAATTCAATCAATGGCAGGGCCAGAATTTGCTTAAAACATTCAGCGAGTGTTTCAAAAGAAAGATAAATGAATCTACCTTGTGACCAAAGAAACTTATGGTATATCAGACTGTAACTATTAAAAGAGAAGCCATAAATCCCTGTGGCAGTAGAGCTAATAAATTTTTTTTAAGCTAACTCCTTTGGGGGGAATTTGGATCCTACTATAAGTTCTTAATTTTATTGGGGCAGAGATATTGCGAAAAGAAAATCGTTTCTCCAGCACTAAACACAAATAATGTACAACAATAATCGTGACTTCCCCATAGCTGTTTTCCGATCTGCAGACCAGGTTAGCTTCGTCATTACATGATGGTGGGGTCTCGTTCCTCAACGCCTGTCCCTTTAGAGGTTTTCCTTATGAAATTAGAAAGGGATGTTTTGTGCTTTGTTTTGCTTTTTTGTTTTAGGTTTTGGTTTCCAAATCCTCTTCTCAAACTCTGCTGGCTAGAAACAGATAACTCGGTGAATGTTCAGCCCACATCCTCTGCCACCGTTTATGGAAGGCAATTTGTTGTAGAAAGAAGGTGATTGATCTAAGATAAAGGAAGGGGGGATATACAGAAAAAGAGAGGAGACTCAGATTCAAAATGCAAAAGCTAAAATACAGTAGAAGGTTCCCTTCATCATTCATTGAATATTCAGTACCTACTATGTACCAGGCACCAGGTTGGGCTTTAGGGGTGAAGTGGTAGATTTTATACTAACTCTGCCTGTGAATGTTTGCATTCTAGCATGGGGAAGATGCTATGCCAATATAATTAAGACTCATTATATTACAGGTAATTAACCTAGAGAGAACTTACCAACTGAAACTTATGATCAAAGGGAGAGTATTCAGAAATTTAGCAGAACACATGATTGGGGAGATGTTGGTCAAAAGTTATAAAATTTCAGTTAGATGAGAGGAATAAGTTCAAGAGATGTATTGTACAGTAGTCACTGTGATGACTATATAATAATTTGTTTCTGAAAAGTGCTGAGTAAATTTTAAGTGTTGTCACCACAAAACCTAATACTCTCACTACAAAAATGACAACTATGTGAGATAATGCATATGTTAATTAGCTTGATTTAGCCATTTCACCATGTATATATATTTCAAAACTTTATGTTGTATATGATAAATATATATAATTTTGTCTTTAGATTAAGAAACTGTTAGAGCAGAATCTAGGTTCCAGATTTAAAAAAAAGGATACCCTTTTCTAAGTTATAAATCCCCTTATAGTAAATACATTTATATGAAGTTTCCAAATAACGAGGAATATCTGTAATAAGTAGTAACCCGTGGCTGATAAAATGGTTCCTGGTGCTACTATTGTCTCGGGTCATCTAAGGGACAAAAGCCTCTTAATACTGAACAACCAGGCAGCTCCCAAATAGTATGTCATAGAAATAGCATCTTCCATCTGGGAGACAGAGCTCTCTGCTTCATGCATTTGGTGGCCCTTTCCTGCCTGAGTCTGGCAGAGTGAGGATGGGCCCTGCAGAGATCGCAGTGCGGTGAACCCTGGGGGAGCAGGAATTCCACCATCGCTCCCCCAGTTAAGACGACCACCTCTTTTTAAAGCTTGTCTTCTCATGTGTGTGGTGACTTTACTTGCAATGCTAAAACTTTGTTCCTGCATCTCTTTCCTCTTCCTTTCTGTTCATGGTGATTCCAGCAGTAAGTAGTCGGAAAACAAACAGAATGACTGAAAGTGATGGTATATTTAAGGGATCAAGAGCATGAGCTTAGAAAAGCAAGACAGAGGTGGGCGTGAAACCTGACTTGGGCATAATACTTAGTCCCGTTAAGCCTTCCTCTCTCATTTGTCCAAGTGTGGCCAGTAACACTTATGGCATTTGGTGGTTGGGAAAGTTAAATGTGATAATGTGTGCAGAGAGCTTAGAGTGGTCCCTGGTATCTGGTGGTGGCCGCTGACACGATGGCTGTTGTTAACTGAGGGAATGGGGACAAGCCCCTTCGAGCACATGCAGAGAGAGATGCAGAGTCCAAGTAGAAGGCTCAGGTTTATCTCGACGTGACATTCTCACCCAAACTGTTTCAGACTAACTTCTTGCTACCTTATACAATATGAAAAAACTTCTAGACCTTAAATGGGATCAAGTTCCTTTTTAAAGGTTCACAAACCATATAACCTTTTAGTGACAAAATGACGATTTTATACTGCTAGAGCAAAATTACCATTCAGATTGTTCTGGGCAGATTACCCTTCCCTTCCTACTGCAAACCTTCCCAATCAAAAACTCCAGCATAGAGAACACCATCATTGCAAACACGTAATCTATTTGACATCTTGCTTTTCATATAATTGAAAGAACATGTATGCCAATTTATGTGCAAGCAAAAATGATAGACGGTATCGATGCGAACCATGAAAGATGATCTAATTTTTTCTCTCGCTAATGAATATTGAGCAAATGAATAGAGCATTTTCAGGATCAAAGAATATATGAGATTCTGTGTATTTATTTTCTTCATTACTGTAGCCACAATGTCACCCAAGAGTATCTGGGGTATGACAAGCAGACAATTAAAGACAACTCTGTCCGGGCGCTGGCCTTGCCAGAGTGAGTCATGGCCCTTTCTCCGGGCGCCCCATGGCTGAACTCCTGCCCTTGGGGAACCTCAGGCTGTGGACGACTTGGCAGTTGCTGTGACGTGTACTTTTTTATGTACAGGTGACATCTGTGATATGATACATCTGCTCACCACAGAACCACCCAAATGGCGTGGCATATATTGTCTGCAGGTCTCATTTTAAAGGGAAAAATCAATAATCTACATGAAGTTTGTGTTTCATGTCGAGATTATCATAAGAACTTTATTGTTGGAGGGTGGAGACAAGCGGAGATGGTGTCTCTAAGCAAATGAATGAAGCAGACTACCCATTTTTAGCATAAACACATCTGTGATGACCAGTGCCACATACATTCATGACAGGGGTTCCACTAACACAGATCTCTCTGGTGTTTGTTTAATTAAATGGGAGAGGTGTCCAGATGATTCTTTTTAAGGTTTCTGTGGTCTCCAAACTCATGCTACCTCTCCCAAGTTCCTGAATTATCTGCAAAATTGACTGAGTGCTATGAAATGCTAAAAAAAAAAAATAATAAAAACATATACATGTAGCATAGGCCTGACTAATGGTTGGCTCTTTTCACTGAAATAAATGATAGGGTTTAGATTTTCAACCATTTCCCAACATGACAGGATGAGACGCAGTGTTGGTCTCCGCCGATTCATTCATTGTGAGACCAACTGACACACACTATAACGAGTAATAGAGAATATAAAATAAATCCCTGTGCTCCTGCCTAATCCAGAGACAAGACTGAGTTCAGTTCATTTACTGGATGAAAATAAGTACTATTAATCTTAGTTTGTTTCTTTATTCTTGGTCAATTTCTTATTTAAGAAATCTTACTAAGGGTATATTCGTATCCTATTCAGTGCTATCCCTTTGCATTTAGAAATAACAAAATGAAGAAAATGGTTGGGCTGCATTGGCCACGTATCTACTATGTTCCCTGTAGAGAATTTTAAAATTTCTTAATTCATAAGAAACCTGTAGTTTCCAATGGATTGTCAAGATGAATCAGGATTCGAGATTGTTGGCTGTGTCTATTTTGATCTTAATGACCCTGACAGATGAGGGGCCAGTTGGCTGACTGATTGTGTCTGTAGTGACCTTCAGCCATTGGGACGACAAGGAGGCTCCTGCCCGTGGAGGACACGCTCACAAGACAGGCACTAAGGAGCACGGGGGGGATGTTTGCATAGGTCATTACTTGTGGAGTCATCGTCGTCTCACCTATTGATTTTTTTTTTTTTAGTGACAGGATTCTTTTGCTCAGAGTTTTCCCTTCACTGTTAATTCTCAAAATCAACAAACTTTTAGTTGCATAAAACAACAACAACAAAAAAGCCCCTGCAATGTGTGTATGAGAATTCTAACAATAATGGAATCTACTGTCTTCCATAAACATTGTCGTCTACTTATTGCACTCGAAAGGGGATGTGCACCCAGCTTTGGTGGGAAGGCGTCATGCACTTGCCCGGACAGAGGTCTGGGTGTGACCCCTGCCTGACACGGACTGGCTGGGTGAGCTGGGGTGCGTTGCTTGACTGCTCTGAGTCCCAGGCTCCCCAGCTGTAAAGTGGGAATTGGAAAGAGTGCTTAACTCACAAGGTTGCTTTGAGATCTATGTGATCATCTAAGTCAGGTTTCTAGCACTGTGCCCGGTCTCTAATAGATGTTCCGTAAGTGCTAGTTCATCATTAAAACTTCCAATAAGCACAAAAGTTAGAGAAAAAATTACTTTAAATGGAAAACATGATTTAAAACATCTGCCCCGAGGCATAGGCCCCATTCAGGGAGAGTTAACCTGACCCTTGAGAGATCAGCTCACCTGGATTTCTTCAAAGCAGTAGAAGAAACCAATACTCAGAGGTGGCCAGTGGATGAAGAAAGCAAAGCCATCATCCCAGGGTAAACTGTAACTAATTGATGAGGGCCACATTTGGAGGGTCCGCTGTGTTCAAGGGAGAAAAAGCATTAAAAGCAAGGTCAGACCACGTTTTCCCCCGTTGATAACCTAACCTCTGGTTTCCCTGGTAGAACTGCTGCTGCCTCTGCCGTTTTATGTCTGTTCTCATCTGTTCGGGCTGCTGTAACAAAACACCGTAAACTGGGTGGCTTGTAAACAACAGAAATCTATTTCTTACAGGTCTGGAGGCTGGGAAGTCCACAATCAGGGTGTTGGTGGATTTGGTGTCTGTTGAGGGCTCACTTCCTGGCTTATAGATGATGCTTTCTCACTGCGTCCTCACATGGTGGAAGGGGCAAGGGTGCTCTTTGGGGCCTCTTATAAAAGCACTCATCACATTCTTGAGGACAGAACTCTCGTGGCCTAATCACCTCCCAAAGGCCCTGTCTCCTAACACCATCACGTTGATGAACAGGTTTTAAAATACGGATTTTAGGGGGACACAGACATTCAGACTATAGCGATGTCCCTGCAGCAGCAGACGGTGGGCTGGCAGGATGACGAGAATCACTGCCCACAGGGCAGGGGCCAGACTGGAAGAAGAGGAGGGGAAGCCCGGGGGCCCCGTGGAACAGCAGGTTCTCTAGCAGTGTGGCTGTGCCCAGCATCCCAAGTCGGTGCTCTCTGGAACCAAATGGACCTGACTGGGGCTATTCTTTACTCAACACATACCACTCTCCCTACTCCTGGGCCCTGATAATTCTCTTAGTAAGAGCTAAAGTGGAAATTTCATTTTTGCCCCCTATGAGCCCATTCCCATTATTTTTTCAAAGTGAACATTTTGTTTAGTGTACCATCAGGATGCGTATATTTTCAGTGGTAATACATATCAAGTACCACAGTTCCCTTTTGTTTTCCTCACTTCAGCTATGGGAAGACCATCCTCTCAAAAATCAACAGAAGAAAGGCATAGTACAGAAATCAAGTCCTTTATAATATTATTTATCTCTTTGGCTAAATGTTATATCATGTTGGACATTATTGACACCTTTAGTATGATTATAGCTGCCTTTTAAGCATTGATCTAGAATGTTGGTCTGTGAAATGAAACTTTACAGCCCTAGTATTCTGCTTAACCTATCCATGGATGGATAAATGGATGCCCTTTATCTTAACTCTCGTTTATACATGACAGTGTTATTTTGATGGGAGACATATTTCTAGGTACTGTCTTATGAGTCATTTATTCTTCAGTGGAAAAAAGGTGAACATCATCTGGCTTCAAGTTCAAAAATGGTGACCATTTATTTAATAATGCTAGCAGTACTTAAGGTAGATAGATTTTTTTAAAAGATGATTTTATTTTTTCTTTCTTTGTACCAGTAGACATTACTTTGTTTTACTTCTGTCAAATCTTTATTCAACCATAAATGTAAATCTTGATTGCACCTTAGAAGAATAAGATTGGCTGCCCTGGGACTTTGTTTAGGATGAGCAAAGCTAAAATGAAAGCTACTCTGATGTCAGGGTGAACAAGTAAATGTTTGCCAACTCTAGGCAAGTCTCACCATCTGACCTTAATTACTCCGCAGTGGGGTGGCTGTCACCATGATAACAAGGGGAAACACACATGCTCTCTCTCCACATCTTTCTTCCCCTTAGGTACCCAAGAAGCCAACATTTATATTTAGACAGCATGGATAATTTATTAGATTTCTACCCCAACTCTGTTTTGAGAAACCAAAGACCATCTTCTGATGCTGATAATTCAGTTTTTAAATGCATTTCTTCCTACCCGCCGTTACCACTGTTTTTTACGACGCTCCGAAGAAATGGTTATTATTTATGCAGGGTTTGTGCTCCCTCTGCTGGTTCTGTAATTAACTAATAAGTCTAATTCCCATAACTATGCTGATGTCATCAATTATTTTTGTGCATGGACATGGAATTACCCAAATCAGTATGTTCTGTTCCAACATCATCAGGGAAATTAGCAGGGTATCAGAGGAGTACAGTTGGCTGAGTGAAGAAAGTTAAGGAAATGTACATTTTGACCTGGCTGGGTCTGTATTTGAAAAAACTAAATGCAGCTTTTGCTTTTATTTGCTCAATGCTAGAGAAAAACGATCCCTCATTGTTTAAACTGGCATATTACATCCCACTCTCTCAGAGGACTTTGGAGGCAAGTAAAGGTTTTTATCCTTAGAACAAGATTTATTATAATATCTGTTTTGCAGGTGAGAAAAATAGAGGTTCAGAAATCATATATACCTTGCTCCCTGAGACCTTCTACAGACTAAGGAAGTAGATTTCTAAAGGTGGCACATAGGGGCCAGTACCTTGGCTTCTTGGATCTGATATGTCTTCTTCACAAGTGGGAGGTTGCTATATAGCCATTTCTTAGTGTCAACACAGCCTCATGTAAACATGAAGAGCGCAAGTTCTATAGTTGGGTCAACTGAGGTTTAACTCTGGTTTCTAGCACTTACTGTGTGAGACTGGGAGATTACCTAACCTTCCAGACCCCACCTTTCTTGCCTACAAACTGGAAATAATAATATAGGCAAGAGTTCTTTCCTCACATTGTAAGGATTAAATGAAATACGATGCATGGTGCAGAGTAATGCTTAAAACAAATGCATGATGATGATGATCCAAAAATAGTCTTTGGTCACTACCCATGATGATTCTTTTTCCAACATGAAAACAGCTTCTTTTCCTAATAATAAAAAATTATTGTGAAAACTGAAAAGTCAACTTTCAAATGATAATAGTTCAATTCAACAGGAAAATATGTATATTCTTAAGCAAATAGTTTGAAATAGGATGTGCAAATTGGAGGGAACTCCAGGAAAAATTGGCCAAGAGAGTGTAGACATTCAAGATACATTTCCTAGAATTGATAAGTCAATCAGACCAAAATAGCAATGCAAAAAAATAACATTTTAATAATGAAGAGATTTAAAATTGGCTATTATTCTAGTACGTAGAGTTGAGATTTGAGTAAACATCCTCTGGATGTTGTGCAATCATTTATTCATTTTTTAAAAAATCCACCTGTTCAGTTATTTCTAAGATAATGCCACAATTTTTATGCTTTTTCTAGAACCTCCTTTTTCTTAGTCAGCACCATATTCTGGCCACCTTTCCATAGCAGTAAATGTAGATGTTCGTCATGATTATGGTCAATATTATTCTTGGCCTGCTTGGTCCTGACACCCTTAGCATTTATAGATACTGCTCCACCTAGCTCAATGACTGTGTTCTTAGATGATGTAGATTAATTTCAATAACAACCTAAGCAAAGCAGACAGAAGAGGTAAGTCTGGAGTCGGGATAGACTACGTGCTGTCTTTTCCAAGAGCAGATATCAGTAACTTTTGGACTGTTCACGTCAGCCCCTTCCCATCACCTCTTCCAAAGGAGCATGGTCTGGAGGCACATTGAAGTTGCAGTGTCTCACCGTGCTCAGGTGAGGGCTGGGAGGTCATTGCTGATGGGCTTTGAGGAGGGAAAAGAAAGAGGTGGCTACAGGGGCTGTCACTTCCTCTCCCTGCTCCTGTTTCTCTAGACTCTGGTTTTCTGGCTCTTATAGGCTTGGCAGAGACTCCTAGGGTTTGTGTATGTGTTGCTAATTTCTGCCATGTGTATGAAACTCTAGTGAAACATACGTGCCTAGGGTATGAAGCCCAGGCTTACCATCCTACCCAAAGGGCACTGTCTTCTGTGTTTATTTTTAAGCTGGTGTTAAAATGGGGAAACTTGTGTTGGAATAGCTTGCTGTGATCCGATTATTTGAGTATAATTTTTACCTGTACTTTTCACAGGGCTTGCCTACCCTCTTGCCATGAAAATATTTGGAATTTATACTTTAAACAGTGTAGGCCACTTTGGTTGTTGATTTAAAACATGCTAGAAGTTTTATAATGGTTATTTATATTGGCCAACACTGACCTCTCTGCAATGACCTGTTGATGTTGGACAAGGATAAGAGGCACTGAATACAATGCAGGAAATGGAAAGAGATCAAAAGGAACGAATATGTTAGCTTAGTAACAATGCTTTGCGGCTTAACGTGGAGATCAAGTGTGTGTGTGTGTGTGTGTGTGTGTGTGTGTGTGGTTTTCAGAATTGCGGTATTTGGCCCATTTATAGGAATTAGGCATTCTCTTCAGGGGAATTTAAAAGAGTTTTGCAAACTGTTTCGCATTACAATATCAACATTGCTGACTTTATAAAATCACTGTAGATGATACAAAATTGCATGTACATTTATAGGTACTTAAAGCATGAAGAAAAGACTTTATATATGTTGAAATTACCGTGCTTTTTTTTTTTTTTTTTTTTTTAAAGAAAATGTAAGAGCCATTGAGTGAAGCAAGGATCTCTGTGAAGTTAAGGCCATTTCTATGGACTGTTCAAGAATTAACAGCCAGTCATTCGTAGGCCTGCCTGCTAGAGAAGGAAAGTCGCGTACTTTCTCCCAACTGTTGCCATAATCACTGGACTCCTTTTCTTCCATTTATTCAATGGCAGAGCATCAGTTTGTTCACAGCCTGTTTCCTATGTCATTTATCACTGTACAAATGTCAGCTATGAGACAGGAGAACACGCGTGTTTGACAGCTGCCCAATAAATTATGCAGAAGAACAAGTTAAGGACAACTGCATGGACTTTCAAAAGAGCAGATATGTGGCCCATTAAAGAATTTCCTTTGGAAAGCTTGCTTTGTCGGCACCAGTCATTGCCTCATGAATATCTTATAAAATAAAACTATCCAGCCGTAACCATTGAGGGGAAATGTTAGAGTAGTTTGGGGGTTAGCGTAAGAGTAACTCACAACATGAAACCAAGTAAAATCTAGTGCTCCACAAAGAGAGCTGGAAGGAAACAGGAAACGCGTGTGCTGTGGAATTCTGAGTATTAAATCAATGCAGGAATAACAACACCAGTTGGGGTGGGGTGAGATGATCCCAGAAGCCTGGCCCAGCCAGAACGGACTTGGCCATACATTGTGTTCCCTATGAGCAGAGTGTTCCCAGCACGTGTCTCTGCCTTCAGTGAAATTACAGAGAGCAGCCATTTTAAACAGAACTACCTTTGCAAAGTTCAAGCCTGTATTCCCATATCAGTTTTGGAGAACTCTGGGTGGCAGCTGTTTTGTGGTTTCTTGGAGAAAATAACAAATGATTGTCATCATCTTGGTGGCGGAGAAAAGCAATGTGTTTTATTGTTCCAGTCTAAATCCACACCTGCACCCACACCTCTACTTGAGATCCCACTGCTAACCTATTACATTAACTGTGTCCTTGTTTTGAGTATGTGGCCACCCCCCATCCCATCCCACCCCAAGAGTATATGGTTTTGGAATGGTGGCTGGAGATCAAGGATTCAGTCTGTAGCCAGGAAGCTGTTTGTCCTCTTCACAAGGAAGCCAGGCTCATCGCTGTGGCCTGAGCTGCATCTGCGGTCTGACCAGGCGGGCTAACTAGCGTATGAAGACATGGCAGATTATTTCTTGCATACCCTAGTGAACATCAGATTCTGTTTGGCTCTCACAATTTTCTGTGTTCGCTGTTCATACCAGCAATGGATTCCTGTCACTTAAGAGAACTAACTCCCCAGTAAACAACATGAGCACATTCATCTTTAAATCTGTGTTTATACGGCTGTGCGTGTGTGTGATGAGAAGCTGCAGGATCTGTGGGATCTGATAGAAAGAAAGCTGGTGACCCAATATATAATATTATATAATCACGACATGAGTGAGAGCTACCTAGCGTCAGCAAGCTGGTAGTTATTTTAAGAAAGGGGAAGCGATTTTTAACACAAGTGAGCAGACGTTCTGGGGAAGGAAAGACATTTTACCTAATCAAGTAGCATTTAGACAAGGAGTTGGCAGCTCAGCTCTTCTTTGAAATCAACTTTGCTTTGGTATTTTTCTCCCATTTATTTACTCTCTCATGGTGCATCTTTGCACCATGACCAAAGTGACAGACTTTAGTCTCTGTTGGATTAATCAGTGTGTCCTCTGATCCATGGCATATGTTCCCCATAGACATTTAAAGTCAACATATTCAGCATTTGTGGTCTGGCGGTTTGGAGTTATTAACCAGGCTGATAGACTGGTTTGAGTATTTGCATCCAAAAGACTTTCCTCCCCATCCTTCTCACATGTATGGCCACACATCCACTCCCAACAACACAAATATTGACTGTACCAGTCACTCATTAGCAGTAAAAATTTGAGAGCAATTATTTTTTTACTGCGCTTGCCCTGAAAGACACTATTAATTACTTTATTGCCTGTGGATTTGAGCCAGTTTCGGTGTCCCCGGAGCCTGCTCCCCACCCGAAGAAGTATTTGCAGCTCCGAGGAACACGGCTCAGGATGTCATCTGGCACGCAGCGCACTGACACTGTCTTCTGAAGTGAGATGTCAAGACTCCCTGCCTTGGTGTTTACAGGTCAGGATTGGCAGTGATGGGCGGTTTCCCCGGCGACCTGAGCTCCAAGTAGAGGTGGGCATGTTTGAAATTTGGAATGTGTCAGCTTTTTTCTTTTTTTAAGAGCATAAGGAATGTTCCAAATCATCCTAGAAATAATTATGGGGCAAAGAATATTTTTGATCATTGATTTTGAAGTTCTCATTCAGAGGACCAGAAAGAATTAAGGTTCCTGATGGGGCAGTACTGCCAGTCTCTCCTCCCGAGCTTTTCAATTCTGATCTTTCACAGGTAGGCATGACCAGGAAGAATAATGGTGCTGTCGAATGGTTTCTCTCCTCCTCCTACTCTAGTTAGCAGAAATATAAAAATTCCTTCTGGAATTTAAACCCTGAACCCATTTGACCATGAGTTTCTGCTCAATCTGGAAAATGCTGCAAGCCATTTGCAATGTATGTATGAATGTATTTAGTAGAAGTGGGCTATTCTTTTATTAAAAATGTATTGATTATGTGTGGCATGCTCTCCTTACCAAAAAGAAAATGAACGGTGACTTATTCATGAGCCTGATTACGTGCTGGGCCTCAAGATCTGCTGGTTGCACTGACCAGTCGGAGTGTAGCTGTTTCATGCCGTTTGTGTTTAGCGTGCACATGCATCGTGATCCCAGTCTGCACATCCGTTAGCAGGGTCACCCAGTTTTAAATAGGACTTGAAATAGCGTAATAGTACATTTAACAAGGGCTTGAGAATGTCTGATAAGCTCTGTAGGATCAAGAAGAATTGCTCCTGAGAAGGCTTATGGGATCCATGGCATGTCAATCTAGGACAGAGTGATGTACAGTGGACTTATAGCATGAGCACTAAGACTTTCTCATATCAAATATAGAAATAGTTCAGGAAATATTTTCTAAAATCCAATGCTGTTAGAACTTGCAGTGGAACTGGGTTGATTTATTTTCTTCCTTTGAACATCTTTAATTAATAAAAAGTGAAGTTAGAGTGAAGGAAAAGGCATGGTCCACCCAGGGCCTCCGAAGGACCCTTCCTCTTGTCACTGTCCTCTAGGGGAGCTACCCGGGGTGTGTCCTGCCCAGCGGTGGGTGGCTGGGCAGTGCATCAGACTCAGACACTGTCTGGGGTGCTGGTTTGCGATTTTTAAGCCAACTGCCTTATCCGCAAAAAGCACGTAGTTAGAACAGGGTCTTCACACACCCTGGACTGAAGCATTTTTTTTTTTTTTTTTTTTTGTTAAGGGAAGTCAGTGTACAGGAAGAATATATTCTTTAGCAGCCTGTGCCATACGAATAAAAGTCCAGGTTGTCGCTTATTACAGTTCAACTAAATTATGGATTCTAGCTTGTTTTGATTAAATTACATATTCAATTATTTTTGTTTGAAATTAAAAGCTTGATTATATTACCGAATGCTGTGTAATTTTACACGCGTTGTTCGCTTATTTAACAATGAGGCTCAGGGTGTGATTAACAATGTGGCTGCCGGTAGGAAGAAGCAAAATAATTATTTTTTCAATATACAAGTCCTCATCATGATTCAGAAATCAATATGCATCCACAGAGGATTGGCTCTCGCCGTGGATTGTGGACCTCAGGGTGGCCTCCCCTCATTTCCCTATGAATGTAAAACCTGGAGACTTTGGTTCACCAGGCAGGTTTTTATTTCCCTCCTTTTTAAAGACTGATGTTTAACTACAGCCACTGGGACCTAAATCAGAGCATCCAGTGCCCAAATATGATTATTAATCAGATGCCAGGCCATGGAGTTCCTCGCCGAGTTTGACAGTTTAAAGGATCAGTTAGTTAATTAGAAGATGACATGGCACACTGGGTCCCAAGGCTCTGTCCTGCCTTCTGTCTCCTCTTTTCATTTTCCTTTTTGACAAGTTGGATTACATCATTACTTGTAGTTTCACTTGTTGGCCCCACCATGAAATGAGAATATTTTATGCTTTAATTATCTATGATTTCTTCCCCCTGTCTGTGCAAAGACCAGACTTAAAATGAAACTTAAAGAAACATACAAGAATTGGAGGTTCAAAGGCCCATGGAAATCAGCCTGTGACTCCATCCACCCCACTTTGCGGTGAGAAATAGGAGGATTGTGATAGCACTGGAAACTGGGTTGTGGTAGTCATGGTGATTAGTTCTAAATATGCAGGTGCCTGTTCTGACATTTGTGCTACAGGTATGGATGTATCATGCCTGGTGTTTCATGGCTTCTCTGGCTTGAGGCATTAGATCTTATGAGTGTCCTCCGGGGGTGGCAACGAGTTATTTTGGTCTGTGTTTCTTGCCCACCATCGGTAGCTAGAGACACCCAAAAGTCTGAGCAATTCTGTTCTAAGTGTTTTTTTCCTTGCCACGATATTGCTCACTTTATTCTTTTAAATAAAGTTTACGTAGGGTCCATATAGGAGCTTTGTCCCCAGGAGTAAAAACGTGAGGGCTGGAGCAAGCTGGGAAGAAAGGAAGTGGGAGAAGGCAGGAACTAGGAGTCAGCTCTCCAGCATTGCTGAGATGGGAAACAGAATGCACAAGTCACCAGGGCAAGACAGAGGAAAGGCACTTGCTTGACGCAGTACCAACCAGTATTTTAAAGAGAGACCTGAGGCCGGGCGTGGTGGCTCACGCCTGTAATCCTAGCACTCTGGGAGGCCGAGGTGGGCGGATCGTTTGAGCTCAGGAGTTCGAGACCAGCCTGAGCAAGAGCGAGACCCCCATCTCTACTAAAAATAGAAAGAAATTATATGGACAGCTGAAAATATATATAGAAAAAATTAGCCGGGCATGGTGGTGCATGCCTGTAGTCCCAGCTACTCGGGAGGCTGAGACAGGAGGATCCCTTGAGCTCAGGAGTTTGAGGTTGCTGTGAGCTAGGCTGACGCCACGGCACTCACTCTAGCCTGGGCAACAAAGTGAGACTCTGTCTCAAAAAAAAAAAAAAGAGAGAGACCTGAGCAGAAAGGGTGCTCTATTCTCCATTCCTCTGTGCACCCCGGTTAAGCCTTCTTCCTGAGGTGGGGGAGGGCTCCTGCCACCAGGGGCAGCCTGTTTTCCATGTTCTTCTCCAGCTTCACTGGGAAATGTTGTTGTCTGTACCTGGCGTGACCAAATACTTGTACAGGCAAATAAGATAGTGTAGTGAGTACTTTGTAAATATACATTTTTTCTGTTTTGAAAATCCTCACATTATGTCCAATAATTCTTTTAAGTTTTTTTTTAATTAAGGCAGTGACAAATTAATTTTTTAAGGTTATTAAAAGACAAAAATGTGTATTTGTCCACTCTGTTAGTCCTCAGCATTTTCCCCTCTCATTCTACCAGTCCATGAAATCCTAATGGTGGAGCACTGTTGGTCTGTAATTAGTAATCAGCTGGTGTGATGGGATTGTGGTATGACGTGGTCAAGCAAACAAAGCTTTGAAGGGGCACCCACTGTCCATGCAACTGTGTATTTGTTCCTTTTTCCTGAAATAAAATGCTTTGCCCCAAGGCAGGTCATAGCGGATGGACTCAAAGAGAAGGTCAGCAGAGCTCAGAGTGCTGACAGGGCCCCCTCTGCAGTGAAAGGTGTAAAATGAAATAAGCCGTTAATGTTCCCCATTTCATTCCAAAAAATAAATTGTGGTTTCACAGCACCCACTTATCAGCTCTCTAGTTGATACCACCCGGCTCTCCTGTGCCTACCGCCATGGGCGAATCACCTGAAAGATGTTGAGGTCAAGGCATCAAAACATTTGGACGCACATTAATGGGTTTTACACCTTTGTATCTCTGTGATATTACTGTTTCGCTTCAGCAGGCCCACTAATATCAGATATATCCTATCAGGGACTATTTTAAATCACTTCAATTTTCCCTGCCCCTGGGCTCTGGCCGTAAGACCAGAATCCTGAGCGAGTGTGTTGCCCGTGATCTAGTGTTTTCCTTCCCCCTCATTTATAGCAGAGGGAACTTTATTAGCTTTTGGACACACGTATATCAGTTTTAAAGATTAAGTACGACATCAATAGTTCTTACTTGGCTCTCAAGTATATTGAGTTGTTATGTTTTCCCAGAGAATGTTAAAAAATTAGTATTGCCATTTTGTGGAAGCATTTTTCCCTTAAAACAAACCATTGGTCATAATGGTGTTTACTTACTTATTCTCTGAAGTGCTGTTTTATATAGAAAGTAAATCCAGGATAGAAGCTTGATAAGTAATTTCAGACTTGATAGCACTTCAACCTTATAGGTACGAGTGAATTATGAAGCCTCACTTTGCAATGTGTTTTTTTTTTTTTTCTCAAGTAAGTCTCTTCATTGCAACTACTTATTTATCTTCTGAGTGATTTTAAAATATTGAACAAACTTCCCTTTAGTGCCCAAGTCATCCATCCAACTCATGCTTCTCCTATCCTCCAAATGCCTTCAGACGTGAACAGCCAAGTAGGCTATGACTCAATTACGGGTGGTTGGAAAGGACCATCTACTATGGAGGCAGGCCCTGAATCCTAGAGTCTGGCCAAGAAAGAAAAAGAGAAGCTGCGTTTCCCAGATCCTCTTTTGGCTGTGGCTGAATCCACCAAAGAAAACACACAGTAATTCGCCAATTGGGACACCCCGTTCTGAATTCGGATTTGGGCTCTTCCTGTCTCTACCCCGGAGATGCCCTCTCGCCATCTTATCCCTCTCCCCCTCCCTCCAGTGTGCGTGCCAGTCCCGGGCCTCTTCCTCTGGCTTCACTGCCATCCCTCCATTCACACACACTCAGCTTTCCTAGGCCCCACGGCCCACGCACCCAGCCTCGTCACTAGTCAAAAAGTTCTCCTTTCAGCTTTTCCTCCCACGGGGCTGCAGCCTGGATTATCTTTCGCTGGGTCCAAATTCCCTCTGTTTTGCGATAACCAGCTCAAATTGTGCCTGATCCACAGGGTCTGTAGTAACCATGGCAAATCAAAAAGTATGGCCCCAAGCGAGCTTTGTTGTAGTTTCTTCATCCGGGTTATTGGGAGAAGTCTTCCACGTGCTCCACCACCTCTGCTCTCTGCGGCTGACATCTCCTCTTCCCCATCACACTGTAGTCCTGTTCCCCAGAAGGAGCAAGCTCCTCGAGTGTTGATCCAAGGCCTTGCAGTTTCCCTGTATTCCCTCGGCTGGGAGGATGTGTGGCATAGATGCTCAGTAAGCACTAGCTTGTTGATTAATCACTGTAATGAGGCTATTTATTGGTCATAAACCATCGTGAGGTTTCTGTCTTTGGAATCTTGTAGATTTCCCATTAGAAGGTAGAGGCTGGCCACAGTCACCATTCTATTCCAGATACTTAGCATAATAGTCACCCGCTTGAATTAAATGGGTGGGAGGACAGACGGACATGCCCCCAAGAAGCTGGCACAGTGCAGTTTGCTGCAAATCCTCTGGCAGAGCACCTGGGACCTCGGGACTGATTTTGATGGACAAAATTGGGGTTGGCTTTAATATGCTGCAATTTGAAGAATGGAGTTCAAACTTCGACAAGCTAAGGTTTTGTGGAGGGTGTTCCAGTGAGGGCTAACACGGTCAATGAAAGCATAATGGAGTGAAAGGACAGGCACGTCCCTCAGAGAACAGACTCAAGCCCGGGTGGCCAGGGAAAGACAGCAGGCTGGTGAGACAGGCGTGGGAACGGTCCCAGTGAGGCTGCAATTCACTGCCAAGTGGACGTTCGTTCCAAACGTGTTACACGGGGTAGAATATCCGAATTACGTGATATGGAGATGAGCCCGTTTTTATTTTGAAGTGCATGTGATTATTTTTATGGTGACTTTTAATACATGACAAGTGATGCTGATTTTCCATTTACAGTAGGGATTAGATTTTATTTCAAAAATACATTTAAATAAAACCACATGAATAGCTTTAAAGAAGAATACCAAGTTAATAGTACTAGAGGCTGTCTGTCAAAGAATCGTGGCAGTGGGGGCTCCCTGAGGCTGGGAGTTTGAAATGCACAAATGTAGACATGGGAAGACCCCACATGGAACGTGGCTGCAGAAGTGTCACCCGGGCAGAGGACCCAGAGGACTAAGGGATGGTTGGAGTTTGGCAACTGGGAAGCCATCAGCGAACTTGGAGCAGCTGTCATCCCAGGGTGACAGATGTGGATGGCCGCCCCAGGAGGGCAGGGATTTTTGTTTTGTTTATCACTAAACAGCAGTGTCTGGCTCGTAGTAGGCGATCCATAGGGAGGTGTGAATGGATAGGTGGAAGGTATGAGGCAAGGCTTTTATTTCCACCCATGGCACAGACGCCCACTGGGCTGGTGCTGGGGTGTGGCTGGGAGCTGCTGGGTTCCCACGCCCCCTCTTGAAGTGAGCTCACAGGAGACGCAGCCTCTCTTCAGGTGGAGGAGGAGATGAAGGGGGTTGGAGGGAGGGAGGAAGGAGAGCTGGCCCCCCGCAGCTTGGATTGCAGTTCCCACCTGCAGTCGTACACTGAAGCTCTTCCATTTTATATTGGCATGTCTAACCAACACCACAGAGACCTGGGCACCTGGGTGTACTCCAGCTTAAAGGGGCCAGTGAGGAGGCCTGGGAGGGGAAGGGGATGGTGCAAGGACCACACACCCCATCTCAAGGGACAGCTTTCCCCTGTTCCTGTTCATTTTCGTCACTGGGGAATGCAAGGTCACGTGTGCCAGATCTCAGGAATTTTTTCAGAAGATGTCCAGAAAGCCCACCACATAGTTTAGGTGACAGCTGCTGATTTTTCAGTGTTCCTGATTTTTTTTAATTAGCACCTATTTCAAAAGGTTAAAGATGTTGCACTGGCCCACCATACAGTTAGCAAGCTCTAACCTAATTATTTTGTTTTAACTTAACGAGATGAGATCACATCTCCCCTCCTCTCCCTCAAGCTTTTATAATATTCCATTGTCCCCTTACCGTGTTTTTCTGGCCTATTATTCTAGTCATTTCTCTGAATCCAGGATAACATGGTGCCATTTTCACGTGCCTTCTCTCTCCCCAAGGCTCTCTCCCCTCACAGCTAAGCCTGGCTTAAGTCATCCGGAACTTTGAATGATATGCATGGCCCCTCTGAATTCCCGCAAATCCTGTCCTGATGCCCTCCCCACGTCTTCCTGTTGTGTGTGCAGTATTTACACATCTATTTTTGTTTCTCCCATCTCTCCTGCTCGGACTCCAGGCCTCGAATCTCCTTTCCTGCTGTCAGGTGAAACCCCATGTCCAGTGCTTGGAGCAGGTCCACGAGGCTCCCAGGAGGGAACCCCCAGGTAGCTGGGATGCCAGCTGGAGTCACACACCTGTCACTCCCACATGAGCAAAGAGACCTCAGGGGGATGTGACACACTTTGTATGCCCCAGACTCAGCAGGGACTCCTGTGGGGCATGTGTTTGGTGGCTGTGTATATTAAAAGGGAAAATCATATCCAGAATGAGATATGGACACATCACCGTTTCAGCAAGTTGTGCCCTGTCTTGTTCACCAGGCCGGTCACTTACAGAGTTTGTATGTTGATCAGCGTCATGAATACATTGTGTTCCTTAAATTGTTTTCTAGCCCCTTCCATTTCCCAACAAGAAGCCAATTTGTAAAGCCTGTTGGCATGCCTCAGCGTCCCTAATGAAGACGTAAGTTCTTACCTGCTTTGGGGGCGAGGAATTCTGATCTCATCTCTGCCAGGTGTGAGCTGTGTGCTTTTGGGTGAATTACTTTGCTTCGCTGAGCCTCAGTGTCCTCCCGGGTAGGATGAGTTCACATCCTCGCCCCATCATCAGCGAGCATCAGAGAACTCTCTGCTCAGTCTCTGATCATGTTGTTGGCAAATTAGGGTCCACAGGCCAAATTGAAACACAGCCTGTTTTGGTGCAGCCTCCAAACTAAGAATGTGTATTTTACATTTTTAAATGATTGTCATATGAGTACCTATATTTTTGATTTTTGCCTCTTGGCCTGCACAATGTAAAAAATTTACTCCCTGGTCCATTACAGTAAAAGTTTGCTGACCCCTGCACCAGAACATGCTGGAAGGGCTTTTGCTGCTGCCCGCCCCCCCACCTCCAGTCCCCAGTTTGTCACTTTGACTTTGGTTTATTGCACACCTACAGACTGTGCTCCAAGAACTTTCCCAGGCTGTGTCTCTTTTAAGGAGCTCTCTCCCCTGCCACCCCACTCTAAGGGTA
Source organism: Eulemur rufifrons (assembly GCF_041146395.1). NCBI lineage: Eukaryota > Metazoa > Chordata > Mammalia > Primates > Lemuridae > Eulemur > Eulemur rufifrons. Next base: position 177,448,007 of record NC_090989.1, on the reverse strand, counting down.
GGGGGTCGCCCCACTCTAAGGTGGGCAAACCAGGTTCCCAAGAGGCTGTGAATTTCCCACCCTCTCTGCAGGCTGTGCTGGCGGACTGGGCTGAGCTGACCCGCCACACTTCCCTGCCCCAGGCCCGTGTGCCGTAGTCTCCATTCGGAACTGCACTTGCTAATCCCAAACAAGGGAGTGGGGGCCTTTGGGGGGCTGGGTGGTGGTCTAGGCATTTCAGGGGCTACAGAAATGACTTACTCGGGAAACTGCCCTCTGGAATTTCAAATCTACTTGGAGCAGTGGAGGCACCCATTTGTCACCAGTGATGGGGAAGAGGCACTGGCACCATCTTTGTGGGACCCCCGAGGAGTAAAGGTGGCCCACAGGGGCATCCCTGAGGCCCCAAGCCCGTCAGAAAGCTCGATGGTCTGCTGACCTCAAGGCTTGCTGCCTGCCTTGGACACAGACGCCTGCGTTCTGGCCTCATTACTGGCCCCTGTGGCTCTCGCTGTGTTCTTGTCCGACATCCCATTTTGTGGTCCACGGAGCCACTCTTGGAGGCCTGCGTGGGGTTTGAAGCCCTGCTCCCCTGCACCCCCCAGTCTCCATGTGGCTGCAGGTGAAAACAGCGAGCTATCCGTCTCAGCCAGCCAGGGCGTTCCTCAGGTACCTGGAGCCCAGAGAAAATGCCCTCGAGACAGCAGCAACTCGATCAATTTGGCAAAGAAAAAAATATCCTTTCATTTTTAAAAATAAAATGTGAGGGCCTGAGCAGGTGTTCTGCACTTATATAGCTTTTCAGAAATAAAAACTGCACTCATAGCTGCTATTACATATATTTTCAACTCATCTGACATTTTGTTTTTGCAATCCGGCATCTTTGAGATTTGCTTTTTTTTTCTTCGCTACGATGATGATTTTTTATCCACACTTGGGTTTCTAGCAACCTCTCATTCCTTGTTCAAGCACCGGCAGCCACTCACTGAATGTGGTTCGGACAAGCTGCTGAACAGTCACTTTGACGAAGGTGAGGGTTAACTAGGAGGTACTAAACCATTCCCTCAACTGATTGTGATTTTGAATCTCTGGCCACGGCTGGTATGTAGGGTGTGTAGGAGCAGTTGTCCTGCTGAAGGCAGAAAAAGCAATTCTTCCAGGTTTCCGGCCCTGCCCCTCTTGCGAGAGCAGACTTCACTGTCCATGTTAGACACCAGTGTCCATTTGGTCACTATTGTAGTCTCAAAGCCCAGAAAAGTGCCTGGTGCAGAGCAGACCCTCAGATAATATCTGATGCTGAATTTACGCATCAGATACTCCGTGAGCACTCTCAGAGGAGGGAGGTGGTGGGCTTACGTAGCTGAATGGGGCCTGGTTCTTGCCCTGGAAGAGCATTCTGCAGGGAGGAAGGGAGTGATACAAACACAGAATAACCACCTGCCGTGAATCGTAAGGAGGCACACACAAGTGCAGCGGTGCACTGAGGAGGGTCCCCGTCACTGGGATGGAGGAGGTGAGATTCAAGGGGCTGATTGGGGGCAACGGAGTTGGGCGCTCCAGGAAGAGGGCACAGCCTGCGTACAGACATGGGGGCGTGAAGGAACCCAATGCAGTTCATTAAGTGCTGCTGGACAACAGTGTGTGTGTGTGTGTGTGTGTGTGTCCAGAGAGGACACGGATAAGGTGAGGCTGACGCGGAGGGGTTGGAGCCACACACAGGAGCTGTACTGTGTCGTGAGGGCAGTGGACTTATTGGGCGTGTGTACGTGTGTGTTAAGGATTATTCTGGCCACGGTGCACAGTAGGCACTGAAGGGAGAGTGAGGTTCAAACCAGGATGAAGACGAGTTAGTGAATCAGCGTGATGGAGGGGGAAGCTGAAAGGAGCCCTGGGAAGGGCAGAGCCAGTGGTGGGTCCAGGAGATTTGGGGGAGGAGGAATCCACCCAAGGGACTGTGTTTCCAAATGGACCAGTTTCCTCCTTGGCCCTGCCATTCCTACTTCTTTTTGAGACGACTCTTCCCACAAGTCCATATGGCTCGACTGGAAGTTTGTGGTTTGCTGAGAATCGTGCTCGTCATACACTGGAGAAAACAGGTCATATTTCAGGTATCAAACAGGCAACCCAGTCAGTGTGCTGAAAATAACATGCTTGAATTAGAGAGCTCATTCTGCAATTAGGCGAACGTAAGTTCATGTCTCCATCTGCCAACTCTCGGCAGCATCCCTGATGACTTCTGGGAGCTCAAAGGATAACAGTTATAGCTACTCCCTGGGCACCTGAAGCCCCTTCCATATATGCCTCTTCTCTTTGTCCCATTGTGTGTCCTTTGGTGACCCTTCTTTGCACTTTATTTTTAATTTCCATGAAGGCAGGAAGAGGCAGGCATCTGATGGTGCAGAACACCCGAGAAGAGTGCCCTGTGCTCTGGTGAGCTTATTAGCACTTTCAGAAGATGTGATTACTAACTTGAAAAAGACGTTAAGCATCTCGGTCAAACAATGTGTGCCTTTGTACGGCCAGTAGTTTTTCATTTTTACTGGGACAGCTGTTGTCTCAAAAACAGTTCTATTGTAACTTCCAGTGACTAACAGACTTTCTTGGTCCTTACGCTGCCTCTTGGATCAGCGTTAATAAATGCCACAGTGTGTCTCATCATACAGGTGAGCCTCCTTTTACGCAATCATGCATTTCTTATCCGCTGTGCAAAAACAACATTTTGAAAATGAAACTGCATTCTACGTGTGCGAGATGATTTTCCCAAGTAACGGGTACTTTTAGCGCAAAAAATTACTTTGGTGAGTCTTGTTTTAGGCATAAATAGGTGCCGGAGTGTTTTGCATTTTTTATTCCGAATAACACATATTAATCACAAGAGTGGAAAACCAGCCACGAGTTTAATTTCTACTAATAGTCTCTCCACTCCTCTTCCTGTTCGCAAGTGTGAGGCTCGTAGCCACCTGGCTCATTGAAGTGTCTTTCTAAGGTAGCAGTTCTCAAAGTGTGGCCCAGGCACCCGTGGGGGTCCTGGAGCCTTGTTTCCAGGCATCTGCAAGGTCAAAGCCATTTTCATAAAAATACCAAGATGTCATTTTCCTCTTTCATTCTCATTCTTTTATGAGTATCTAGTAGTACAGTAGAATTTTCTAGAGGCTACATGACAGGATATCACAAATGTTTGAGGCATATGTGAAAATCCAGCCGTCTTCAACTACACGAGACCTTAAGGAGCTTTGGGATAATGCAAAACAGTGTTTCTCTTATCTAAAAATTCTGTTTTGTAAACTATGGTAATTTCATAAAAATGTTAAATGTATATTAATATGCAATGGGTTTGTTATTGTTATGTTTAAATGAATTAATAAATATTTTTAAATTTCTGATTATTTCTAACATGATAAATATCGATAGATACAGCCCCCATAAACAACAGCCCTTTGGGGTAGTCTCGATAATTTTTGAGAATGTAAAGTGTTCGTAAGACCAAAAAGCTAGAACCACTGGTCTGACGTGCAGTGCAGTGAGCGTATTAGCCCTCCCCGCTTGTGATCGGGCTGTGAAAGTTTTCCAACAAAGAGTAAGAGGGGTTACTTGAGTTCCATAATCACTTAGCTTTTGGCCCATTTCTGCACTGATTTGTGGACGTGCAGGAAAAAGATGGAGAACTGTGAAACCACAAAACCTTGTGAAAACGTAATTTAAAGGCCTGGGACTTTGCGGGGAGGAGTGCCAGCCACGACTGCAGGTCTTTTCTTCGTGGGCACACCCAGACACACTCCATCTGCCAATCTGTGATGGCACTCGCCAGTTTTCATGCCAGGTACCCTCACGTACTGTCATTTACGGGTTTGTGAGACTGCCTGGGTCACCCTGCACAGGGCCTGGGCCGGTGGACATTGAGACACAGTCGCTGCCCTGGGGAAGCTGAACTGCTTGTACAGGAGACAGTCAGTAAACAGAGAAGCACAAGTGAACAGGATCGTCACTGATTTTGAAAAGTGACGCAAAGGAAATGAACAGGATGAGAGGACATGTTAACCCGGAGGATCAGCAAGTAAACTCACACAAGACACCCAGCAAAGCTTCTCCAAGGAGGCTTCGACTGAGCAGAGATGGGGTTGGAAGGAGGGAGAAGGGGAAGAGGGGTTCTGGCAGAGGAACTTGCCTGCGGAGGCCCTGAGGAAGGACGTGGCTTGGTGGCAGCGTGGGAGCAGCAGGGCAGGTGAGAGATGATGGGTACAGGGAAATTGATGGGCAGGGACCAGTTATTACAGGGCATTGTAGGCCCCAGTGAGGAATCTGGGTTTTAATCCAAGTGTGATGGGAGGTCATTGGAGGGCTTTTCAGCAAGCAGTGAAGAGATCCTATCTCTGCTTTGTAAAGAGCAGCCTGGCCGCAATGTGGAAAAAGTCCAAGGAAGGAGGTGACCAGCGGATAGGCAGGAGAGGAGTCAGAGAGCCCAGCAGGAGGCTCCTGGCATCAGGCGAGAGCTGATGGCGTGGCAGGGGTGAGATCTAATTTGGGGTAGAACAGACCAACCCTGAGGGACCAGGGGTGGGATGAGGCAGGGGGAGTGGTTTGGGTTTGAGCAGCTTTTGTTTTCTCAAATCATTGCTACAAAACTCTGCAAGGTGGTTGGTTTGCACACCTCTTATTTAGAGATCAGGGGACCGAGGGGCCAGTCACTCGCTCGTGGATCAACAGGGCCCTTCACAGCATCAGAGCAAGTCAGCACTCACTGCCGCTGCCCAGCTCCGTCTGCGGCTTCCTTTCCCTGGTGGCCCTGCTCTGGCCTAAGCGGTGACACCAGGTGTGAGGGTCTGGAACCGCCCCCTCCAGCAAGTCAGGGCTGTTAGCGAGTCTGAGTCAAGTCGTCACGCCTCATCTTCTTGCCTGAGAAATGGGACCAGCTGCCTCTGCTGGCCGCCAGCCCAGGTGGGATTTTATGAGGACTGGTTTGCTCACGTCTCAGGTGTGTCTCAGCTCCCAGAGAAAGGGAGCATTATTCTTCAGGCCCCTTGACACTTCTTAACAGGGGACGTGGGAGTCCTCAGAGACAGTTAAACCTTTGTAAAATGAAGCGGGTGGTGGAGGCTCTTGCAAGCAACTGTGAGAATTTTAAATATCAGCCATTTTAGTTGAGAAAAAGGTCCTGTGCATTTTGTTCAGACAGTGGAGGAAAAAAACATTTTTTAAAAACTATCAGGTTTACTCAGCGGGACAGAGGCTAAAGGGGAAGGCAAGAAGCAAAAGCAGCAAGGACCAAAATTCTTAAATGCTGTCTGTGCCCACCTTCCAAGTGTCATTTTGCAGCTTCCTGCTTTCTCGACACGCCATGCAGGGCATAGCCACGGAGGTCTAGGCAGATATGGAACGTCAGAGACAGCTCTGGAGTAACCAGTGATAGTCAGCCCAGCAATATGATCTCTGAAATATCTGCAGCGTCTGTATAGCTGAGGCGATGGCATGAGGCTGGCTGCTTCTCTTCCTTCCAGTGAGCTGGGCAGCTCTTTGCCAAATAACTTTCTGCTTTTGGAATTGAAAATGCATTTTGGGAATGATTATCTGCTTACTCACCTGTAGGGCAGCCTCTCTCCTTACAACCTCTGGCTACTTTGCATACTCACGAATATATCTTGGAATTTAAATTCTTATATTTTATTCATATGTGGAGTATTTTTCCTGTAACTTTGTAAAGCGCTAAATATTATATGGTCATTATTCAAACCATGTCCTTTCCATAAAATCTGTTTATATGCCGTCATTAGCTGCAGCATTAAATACATTTTATCTCATCAGAAATTTTATGATATATTTAAAAATGAATTTCTACTTAGCCGAAACACATTAGGGATTATCCTAAGAGACCTCGCTAAAAATGCAGTCCTGTTTATTTGTAACTGCCGGAAAATGGCTTGCAAAATTGTTAGTGTCTTTTATTATTCCCTACCACTGGAGCACTTGCTTGTTAATTAGAGAAATTTCAACTGTCATAGTTGGCAATTATAGCTTCTGTATCATTGTCTGTTATGAATAGTCAATGAGAGCTGATTAATATGCATGAGCAGCAGTATATATAGCGTGTGCATTGGACCACAATCCAGCTGCCAGAGTCACTCGGAGGAGGGAGTGGTGTGCGTGCGTGTGTGTGTGTGTGTGTGTGTGTGTGCATGCATGCTGCGAGGGGAGGAAGGGAAGCGTGGAAGCGGGGAGAGAGTTGTTTTCCAGCCTTAGAGAGCAGCGCCAATGTGAAGTGTTGCAGCCGCCTGACTCACCTGAGGCTCTCCGAGGATACGTTCAATGCCTGCGCTCTGAGGGAGCTGCTTTCCTCGGGCGCTGGCGAGTACTGAAGCCTTCCTTTGAGGTTTCTCTAAACATGGGATGCAGTCTGTGCAGCCTGCAGAAGCAAGAGGAGCAGTACAAATTACTCTATGAAGTTTGTCAGGTAACACGTTGCATTTTCATTTGTAGAAGTGCACAGGCACTCACCTGGCAGGGTGTAACTTCTAAGAAAGGAATTGGGGGGTTTTGTGCATGTTTTGTGTTCTGAATGAGGCAGCCTTTCTGACTTTTCTGTACATTTTCTGTTAAATCTCTTAACAAAACTTCCTTTCAGTGGCACTTCGGTGCCTATATTTGAAAATATAAATAGATGTTGACGGTCCTAAAATGTGTTTCCAGCAGTCACGTCACAAGGCTCCTTTACAACTGACCTCTCTCCGGAGTGTCGAACTGGAAGGGTCAAAGTGTGGTCACGCACTCTTTGAACAAGTTGAGAAGACGTGGATGATGATTAATGTTTGCAAGGTTTTGTCTGTTTACAAACAGTTATAAGGCGCTCTATTCAGTGGAGCACAAGCTCTCTGCTGACTTGGTTCTTTCAGCAACTTCTTGTAATGGGACAGATGGTTCCAATTTTTGCTTCGCACTTGCCATTTCTATACCTCTGTCTGTTTAAATTTTAAGAACTTGAAAAGCAAGTGACTGGATCTTGGGTGCTGTCATCCACGGCACATAACTTCTTGTTGTTAGAAGTGTCATAGAAGACATTTCTAACAACATGAAATTTCACTTGAGATGAAATGGGATATTTACGATACAACGCAGGTAACTTATCTTACATCTTTGCGGAGTGTTTTCTTTTTCAATATTCAAGTCCTATCCTCAAGTAGGAGGTCTTGATACTGCTATTGGCAACCTACCTTGGCAGTTAAGAATTTTCCCCTTAAATCTTAATTCTCCTTCAAACTTGTCTTCGGTAATCAAAAAATCATAATTCTGCTAATGTTATTTTTAGATAAGCACATTAGAAAAAGGTTTTTATAGCATGTGAGCAACAAAAGGTGCATGTTTCTTGATTATAACAATAAATGGCATATTAATATATTTTTTAAAGAGCCAGACTTGACTTTAAAAAGAATTTGATTAGCCGTCAGTTGGATGCCATTTTTGCATGGGCCACCAGAGGGCGCTTACCATTAAAGAGACACAGTGAGACACAGCTAGGAGTGAGTTGGCTGCCTCCTCTGTGGACAAAACCTAATGATACAATGACCCTGGGTGAATAAAAGGTGTGTCTGTCTGCCTGCTTGCCTTCCTCAGTGAGACATACAGAGGGTCCAAACAAGCCTTTTGAGGCTTGGGGTCCCCAGTATGTGCAAAGGGCACATATCTTAACAAAAAACAAGCATCTTAAATAAGTCTTGGAAATAAATACACTTCTGACCTTGCAACTTCACACTCAGGACTCTGATTCGTGTCCCTTTCTAAGCAGTCTAGGGGGGTGTTGGAGCTCTTAGGCAAAAGTGCTGCCACCACTGGTGATCTGTTGTAATCTGCATTTTGCCAAGTTATCCCGTGCAGTGAGCTGGGGGTGTTCTCAGTAAGCCAAGTGAGCAGAAGTGAAACAAACAGACAACAGACACCATTACCCGGACAAGGTGGTTGTGTTACAGAATTTCACCGCTGCATATGAAATAGCCACGCATAGTAAGTTAAAAGGTAGTTTTAAAAACTCGCTTTTTAAAAATATTGCTTTTTACCATCAATGCACAAAAACTATTAGCACTTATCGTTGTAGATATATCACTTACCACTGGCACCCTCCAAAAGGCAATTCTGCCACATCTCTGGCAAATCTTATTCATCTGTATTGTTTGTGACCCCCACTATACACACACACACACACACACACACACACACATACACAACGCCCCCCAAAGAGGGAACCTGGGTTCTGTTTGTTTGTTTTTTACTAGGTGGATTTATGTGGAAATACTTCTGGGCAAAGCATCGTGCAGTAAATTGCTGATAAATGACTTCCATCTGGAATACACTTTGTCAGCAATTTAGAAAGCCATGCAGATTTATTTTCAAGAAACTCAAACTACTTTTCAGACCCATTACCCTTGTGCCAACTAAGTAAAATCCCCCTTTCTCCTATTCTTTGGGAGTCCTGAACCGTGGCATAAAGGAATTCACAAAACACTTGCAGGAATTAATAATTGCATTCTCACTCTTATTATGCAAAGCCTTATTAGAGCAGAGAAATTAAGGTTTCCATAAATTACAGTTCCAGAAGGTCCGGTGCGTCTGGCTTCAGTAAGCCCTCGTAACAGCAGCACAAAGAGGATCAAATATTCCAGGGCTCAGACTTTATCCTTTCCTCATCCAGAGATAATTCAAAGAGATGCTCTTCATTAGGGCTGTTGGCAAGCTGCCTACGGTTTCTTTTGGGGGCTGCTGTGAGCTTAATGATGCAGCACAATGGCTTTGCCTCTTGTTGCACACATACCTATTGTACCTTTAATCACATTAGAAAAACAACAACAACAATACATGAAGTTGTCTGGTCATTAAAGGCCATTGCAAAGAGTGCATACATATCTGTGATTGGTGCCATGCATTAAAGGATGCACCAAGTATTTGGGGACACTCAAGCATGTCTAAGGAGAAGAAGCCTCCTGCCTACCCTGGAGATTGTAAGATCAGTTGAGTACAGCAGTTCTTTGTGCTTTTATGATAACTGAGGTGTTGGCAGGGACAGGCATCAAGACAGGGCCTATGCCTATCAAAAATTTGAAATTTAAGTTAGCAGTTGCTTCATGCTCCAGAAAACTTTAGCCTATCCTGAGTAACTTTGAATGCTCAGAAGTACTATTAAGGTAAAAGGGCAGGGAAGTAAAAAAGGAAGATGCTTTAAGATTATCAAGAGTGCAGTCCTCTACTTGGCTAAATTAATCAGCACAGGAGAGCTCATGTTCTGGGGGGAGATGGGATAGGGAGTCTCACAGCTCTTGGGCTGTGGCAGAATCTACCTAAATGCGGTGACTGGGTTGTGGGGGTGGGAGGATTGTAGGGATGGGAAGGTTTGTGGCTCTGTTCGTTTGGTACTGGTGACGCCATCACAGGCCAAGCACCAGCTGTCTACCCAGCTGTCCTGTCAGGACAAGAGGAAGGCCAGTGCGTGGATGCTTTGAGAGGGATCTTTAGATGGAGGCCTGGGGGAGGTGAAAGGGGTGGGGGGTACACTAGGAAGCATCATTAATTCTCTCCACCTCTTCTAACATCAACCAGAGACTCTTTGTGGAATAATGACCTTTGCTAATTTGATTAGGCAACTAGGAAATAAGTCTGGTTGGGACTTCAAACTAGAAATTATAACTAACACATTTCCCTAAAATCTACATGCAAATTTTCAAGACGACAAGGCAAACTCATGTATAAAATTGCAGTAATATTCATGGCAACAACCACATTATTTGCTGTGTACTTACTATGTGCCGGCACTATGCTAAGTGCCTACCGTGCACTTTCCCGTCAAATCTGCACAGTGGCATGAAAAGATAGGTGGTATTGTTATGTCCATTTTAAAGATGGGAAACTGACACATAAAGGAATGAAAAGTGTGACTGGGAGTCACGTCTGCACGGTGATGCCAAAGTCTGTGAATTCTCTTCTTGTGTAAATAATTTTCAGCAATGTCAATGAATAGATAACCAACTTTATAGGGAACACTTGAGTGTTTTAAAATCACTCTTGCGTTTCTGAGGCTAACTTAGTCAAGACTCTGCATCCTCAAACAGGCCCACGTGATGCTTGACACCATGGGGGAAGGGTTTTTATGAAGCCTCTGGTGTCTCATGTCAGGGGACAGGTGGGCACAGAGAAATGAGCTCAGGAGAAGCACCAACTTCCCATTAGCTTCCACAGCCTGAAGAAAAGATGATGTGGGAAAGCTCATGTCCTTTTGCCTCTCAATTGTAGCAAGAAATATAAGAATAATTAGTGCATTTTATGCCACTTGGAATTGTTAGTTTTGAAAAGTATTATAAAAACTTGACCCAATAATTTCACCCAATAATTACCAGAAAACTATATATACGGATTTGTGACCCTTTATACATCAGTCTATTAGCCAGTATGCTAGAAAACCACAGATTTCCAGCATAAATACTAATCAGAATCAACAAGTTTATGGACAAGTCTGGAAATTTGACTCTACACAATCCTATTTTCATATCTAATTAGCTACATGCAATACTCAATTAGATGAATTTACTCCTGTAGTGCAAAGCAACTGTGAGTCTGTTGAGAATCAGCTGGGTCATGGTTTGATTAAGTGTGGACAGAGTTAATGACGTTAATTGGATGAACATAAACTTGACCTCTACACAGCAGTGTTGAACCTGGCAAAGTTTTCCTGCAAATAAAAGTGTGTGTGTTTAAACAACCTATCAATTCTAAAAGCTTTTTTTTAGAAGCGGCTTCTCATTCTGAATTCATTTAGGCAAAGCAGATATGGAAAAAGAAAGCCATCTCCTCCTGCCTTGACAAACTGCGGCCCTTTGTTGAGTATGGGGCCTGCCTATGGTTGAGAAAGTCACTTCTTTTAATATGTGGGCATTTATCTGTCACTAGCTGTTGTTTTCTCATCAGCTAACAATGGATCATAAACCACTTTTATGTTGATTAAGAAATGAAATGGAATTGCCTAGGGTAGGACCAGGACTCACCTCTCCTCTTTTTATTGTCTCCAGCTTTGGGAAACCATAAAGGAATTTTCTTGCTTTTCCCTTAGAACTGAAGCCTGTTACCCACCATCCTAGCTTGGGTGCCCTTCTGAGTGGTCTCAGGATGCCCTTCCCACCACCTGCACTGAGCGCTCCCATGATGCCCTGCAGCACTGCTGTATCCCTGCACTGAGCACTCCCATGATGCCCTGCAGCACTACTATATCCCTGCACTGAGTGCTCCCATGATGCCCTGCACTTCCCTTCACCTTATTTCCAGGTTATATGTTATTTAATAATTCAGCCTGCCCTGTCATGCTGTGAACTCCATGGAGATCTAGTCACCACTTTTACCCTCAGCACATGGTTGGTTTGAACGTGTTGGATTTTGTAGCATCTGTGGTGGGTGGGAAGCAAGGATACTAGTTAGGAATCTGGAAAGAGAACTAGGTGTTGAAGAAAACGACCATGGTTTGGACCAAGGAGGTGAGGATGGAGAACAAAGGAGGTACAAGACGTTCATTTTATAGTCATTCAGCCAGCCAACCTCAGTGTGCCTAGAACTGAGGTGCTCACCCCCTTGCTCACTGGCTCCCCCATCCCCTTAGAATAAAACCAGTTGCTTAACTGCGGCCTACAGAGCCCCTGTGTCATCTGGCCTCTTCTTACCTCTCCCATAAACCTCATGCCCCTCATCTGCCCTGGTCCTACGGGGCTCCTTTCAATACCCAGAACCCACCTTGTTCCCTCCCTCTCAAGACTTTGGAACTGGCTGTTCCCTTCCACCTGCAATGTAGCATCCTTGAGGCCTCATTTAAATGTCCCTCTCCCTGGAGACTGTACCTGACCTAAGAAAATCTCCCCACCCTCACCTGTGTTAAGCTCTCTGGGCACTATTTATTTCCTTCCTGGCACTTACCACAACTTGTGCACTTGTTAACTTGGCTCATCATCTATTCCCAACCCTTACCCCACAGGAAAATGTCAGCCCCATGAAGGTAGGGACTTTGCATTGTTCTCTGTGACACCCCAGGTCTGGCACATAAGCAGTAACCATTCAGGACATGTTTACCAAATTAACTTCCGAAGGAGACATGTATCAAGTGGGTCTCACTTTGGTCGAGAAAGGTTTTTAGCAATGACAAATGAGTCCGTGTCCCAGGCTTCTATAGATGCAGCTGCATATCGCCATGAGGCAGGTGGTATGGGGTCACAGGGGAGAGGACAGCCCCTCTCTCTGTGTTCCTGTCACCCACCTGCCATGGCACGCAGAAGGAAGCATATGGAATGGTGAAAAAAATGCAGCTTTAATAAATGAGTTTTCTTGTGTTCATTAATAATGCAGGGAGAGGTCATGGTTAAATCGGGCGGTGGGGAGGAGAGTGCACAAAAGAATACCGTCAGCAGCTCTGGGTAAAGGCACACCAGAGGCGAGCTAACCCTCTGCATTCTCTCTCCAGTGTGGGATTAAGCAGAGAACATAGCCTTCACTCTCCAAAGCCCACAGCGCCAGTTTCTAGCGGCATCGCCTTCATTTATGTGGCAGGTGTCATGGTGTTGATGAAATGTAGTTGAGCTATGCTGCTGACCAGCAAGTGCTGCCCTGAGAAATGCCAGGAATGAATTTGTCCCACTTTGAATGACCTGCTTGCCTACTTGTTCACCAAGGACAAGTGCGTTGTGTGTTCACTGGTGAACTTTGGAAGGGTCCCTTTTTCGTCTACTGATCGATCGCCTGCTTAGCAGAATAATTTTTTTCAAGCACGTTAGGTTACATTCATCAGCTTGTGGTAGAGAATTAGCTGAAATAGTGCATGAGTGAAAGAAAATTATTGGCACCAGTGTTCCATTGTGTTGCACACTGGTTTTGATTTGAGTTGCAGAAAAGCAGGACAGCTTTTCTGACTGTTGAAAAGTCTCTAGAAGTTACTTCTAAGTCATTAGTTCTCAGAGTATGGTCCTAGTCCAGCAGCATCACCATCACCCAGAATGTGTTAGAAATGCAGATTCCCAGGCCCTGCCCAAGAGCTACTGACCCAGAACTTCGGGGATAGGACTCAGTGATCTGTGTCACAAGCCCTCCCGGTGAGCTTGGCTGACGTTCACATTTGAGAGCCTCTGTTCTAAGTTAAACCAAAAATACTAGAAGAGGGAGAAGTCTTAGGTGACCCAAACTTTTCTGACAGATTTTCTTAAGTCTTTGTTGAATGAGTGGGCGGCAAAGAAGTCAAATCCCAGACACTTATACACAGATTGAAAAATCTAACCATCTGTTGATTAATACCAAGAAAAAAGTTATTTTATTTTGCTTGAGAACTTTTTTCCAATACATTGTTCTATGATATTTAGTTTATAAGTGGAAAATTGAAGGCTATTAAAGTTTTATCTGTACAATAGATACACACACACATATTTCTCATCATATTCCTTCCGCAAACCACCCCAGGCTCCAGGAGTATCCTGTATCCTCCTAAACCACGCACCCTCCTACTCCTACAAATACTCCCTCCCCAATAGTAAATAGGGAATCTAATTAATTTCCAATAATGCGAACGATGATAAGCAGAATTCTTCTGCCAGAAGGGAATGTGTTTTTAGGAAGGACTTTATTACCCAAAGGAATCCTAATTTGCAGGGGAAATAAGTTTGAGCAGGGACCTCTTTCTCCTGAGAGCTGTATAGCTGTCACCATGATGACAGGTCATGATTTACAGACTCCACTTCTGGGGGCTTTCAAGTTACAGCCTAATTATATCTGACAGTTAAGCAACATTACTGGCCAATCTTTAATGACTCTCTCAATATACATTTATAGGAGTAGATTTGTGCTCAACGATGAACATTTTTAGAAGTCTTAGTAGAGATTCCAGACTTCTCCCTAAGTGAGTCTCTCTGTGTAACACCTACCAGTGGATGAGTATCTACCTTACCTCATTGTCCACCCTAACACTCACTGGGAATGAAGGGCATTCTTCTTCTTTCTTTTTGCTTTTTTTTTTTTTTTTTTTTTTGCCTATTTAATATTCAGCTTTTCAAAGTGGCAAATTAGTAAAGAATGGAGTCTCATTTTTAACTTGCATTCTAATATCAGTCTCAAGGTACAAAGATTCCCGTAGGGTAGTGCTTCTCAGACTTGAACTTGCGTCAGAATCACCTGGAGGGCTGGTGCAAACACTGAATGCTGTGCTTTGCCCCTTAGACTTTAGATGCTGCTGGCCTGGGGACCACCCTTTGAGAACCACTGCTCTAGGAGATACATAGGTAATTAGACACAGACCGATGGATGGAGGAGTGAAAGGATGGGATGGAGGGAGGGCATTTAGGGCATACACCTCTTTAGCTTTGCCAATGTCAAATTGTTTTCCATCCTTGCAGTAGAGAAGTTCTTGTTGCTTCATATTCCTGCCAACACTTGGCACTGTCTGACTTCTTAATTTTTCAATATAGTGAATATGAAGATTTATTCATGTGAACTCCGTGGTTTAAATTTGCTTTACCCTGATTAATGAAGTTGAGTATTTTGTTTTCATATGTACAAAAGTTTTTTTGTATGTGAAGTTCCTGCTCAAGCTTTTGCCCATTTCTCCGTTTTGTAGGATTTTTTAAAGCATAGCCTAGATACCAATCCATCAAATATAAGTGTTACAAACATCTTCTTCCAGTTTGTGGCTTATCTTTGTGTTCTTTTTATGATGTTATCCAATGAACCAAATCCTTTAACTTAATATAGTCAAATACATTTCTCTTTTTTTATGGTTTGTGCTTTTGAATCTTTATGTTAGGAAAGATATTTTTTCCTCCTTCATAGAAGTATTTACCTATATTTTCTTCTAAAACTTTTATATAAATTTGTCTTTCACAGTTACTTTTTTATATATGGGTAACATTGGAGTCCAACCTCACTTTTTATCAATATTGATTGTTCCAGTACCACTTATAGAAAAGCCCATCTCCTCCCGTCAAGAGGAAACGCCAGTTTCCCTATGTGATTGAGGTTGTTTCTGGCATTTCTATCCTGTTGCACTGGTTAGTGTATTCTCCCTGCACCAATTATCACACTTTGAATGGCTATTATATCACACTCTAGTTATGCAGTAATATATTTATGCAAGTCCCTCTCCAGTGCCACCTTGTTTTCTAGACGGTTCTTGGTGTTCTCTGCATGGACATGTGATGATGATCAGCTTGCCAAGGTGACATATTGGTAGTGGTTTTTTTCCAAAGTGGGTGGTGGGTTTACAGGTATTCATGGTAGCATTCTTTGTAATTACATATGTATATCACAGAAATTTTTAAACATATTCAATATTTAATAAAATAAAAATATTAAAAGGAGACCCAAGAAGAAATGTATTAAATGCCTCCCCTGCCCCAAATTCTGAAGGAAAGTAAATCAGAAATAGTAATGGTGGAAGAAAGGGCTTGGCTGGCTACGAAGATCTTCACAAAGTACAAAATTTTCTTAATACAAAGCATTCTTCATCTGTCAAAAGATTTTCTTGAACTAGAATATCTGTTATAAAAGAAGACACATCTATAAGACTGTAGTTAGAACTAGTGTTTTTAGAAACACATTTCCTAAGGTTGCATGTTTCTCTCTAAAGTAATCTTAAACCTGAAGCAAAAAGTTTGTCCCTTTTTGTGAACAAACAACACGTGAACCAAATAATGCAGACACTTACTATTCACAGCACTAAACCAATGAAAACAGAGTTAATTTGTCAGACATCTGGGAGAATAACAGTTTTCTCCCAGCGCGTTAAGCAGTTTACCATAACACAGACACATTCCTGTTTTGCCATACGTGACAATTAATTATTCCCCTCCCCCACCCCAAAGTGTCAGTGGTTGTGGCACATAACATTAGAAGTGACATGCATTTTAATAAAAGAAAACTCTAAAGAATATGAACCAATTTTCCTTTATCAAGCAGCTGTTTTCTATTTTGGGAGTCTCTAAACATAGAAATTACTATCCTTCATAACAATATTTCAGTTGGCACCAGGAAATAAAAAGCAGCAGATATTTCCGCTCAGAATCACAATGGTATTTTACATCTGAGATTACCTTCCTTTTTATCTAGTTACAAAATGACTGGCATGAATAACTTGTAACACTTACACTGTACGTTTTATATACTAGCTACTATATGTGGCACTGAACTGCAAACATAGACGTGTGCCTACTTGCAATAATTCCTTAATAAAAGATACATCTATTTCCCTTGACTTGGTGTTTTCTCCTTTTTATTTCTCTCTCTGGCAACATTCTAAATCTAAGATTTGTAGTACTGAGTGGCAACTTTCCAGTATTTAAAGTTGGAGTTGTTTAGCATGTCTGTCTAATCTCTCCATCCCCAGTTAAATTAACTTGAACGTTTTGTTGAAGTTCCTCCATGGATTGGAGCTGAAAAGTGGGTGTTCCCCAGAGAGTAAAGAGAGGGAAGCAACCACCAAGGAGAGATTAATGAAAAGAGTCAGTGGATTCGTTTTCTCAATTGGCCATGAAGTTTCAGAACCAACTCTGCTCCGTGGTTAAGACATAGCCAGGGGAAGGAGGAAACAGTTCCAGCATGGTATTGTTTATCCCTGAATTTATAGTGACAGCCCAAGATTAATATTTCCAAAGATTTGGTTATCCTCATGCTAACAATGATAAACAGCTTCTGGGTGGTGTTTGCCCTGCACGTGTTATATACAGAATCTCGTGTAATTCCTAAACAACCCCTTAAAGTATAGGCACTGTTTTTCCATTTTACAGATGAGACAACTGAGGGTTATAGAAGTTGACTAACTTGCCTGGGGTCACACAGCTGGTAAGTGGCAGAGACAAGATCATAACACAGGACTGTCTGACTCAGTGACAGACTGGACCTTGGGCAGGTTCCCTCCCTCATTCCTTCAACACACTTCAGTGGGTGCCACCCTCCAGCATTCCTGGCATCATGAAATAGGACGGACGGAAAAGACCTTGCCCTTAGGGTGCTTACATTCTAGAGAGATGGGGTCAGAAATTCAATGTGCCATTTATATAATTATATCATCGAGCACATAGTTATAACGAATGCTCCAAAGGAACATGGTGCTACCACAAAAGCACTGTAGAAAGACCTGAACAGGAAACTGCTCAGTTTTCTCCTCTGCAACACGGAGGTTATTTTGTAGCTTCAGAGGTTAAATGAGGTATCAGCGTGATGCCTTGCTCAAGAGGAAGTTCATCTTATTGTCTTAAGTTATCCCATTTGCAAGTTATCCCAATCTATAATCACCTGGTTTTCCTAAGAGCAGCGTCTACTGAGCGCCTACTGTGTTCCCTGGGCCATGTGCAGAGGGAGAGGCTGAATATAACCCATTTGCTCACAGTGCTCATGGCCTGGTTCTTTTCACGGCTCTGCCCATTGAGTGGCTGTGAAAAAGGTTTCTCGGAACCTTAGATTCTTCCTCTAAAGCACAGGAATACAGGCTCTTTCTCCTAGCGTGTTGGGAACTTTAATGTGTGTGTCAGTGTATCCAGGACCTGTATGGCATGGTGTTAGTTCTGATTGCTCGTATCTGTGGGTTCTGCACCCATAGATTGAATCCACCAAAGATAAAAACATTTGGGAAAAAAATTCCACAAAGTTTCAAAAAGCAGAACTTGAATTTGCCACATGCCAAGTACTACGTTGAATTCATGTGAATGAAATGCTGTGTAGACATTGTATTAGGTATTATAAGTAATCCGGAGGTGGTTTAAAGAGTATGGGAGAATGTGCATAGGTTGTATGCAAATACTACACCATATTATATCAGGGACATGAGCATTTGCAGACTTTGGTATCTGAGGGGGGAATTGGAACCAATGCCCCATGGATACCAGGGGACGACTCTGTTGTTAAATGAGCCAAAGCTCTGGGAGTCTAGAAGGGGTGGAGCAGCTAGGCTTCCAAAATTGGGTCATCATTGAGGGTCGAAGGTCTCTAAGAGGATGGTAGAATGATGGGGATAGATCCAAGAAGACCACCTTATGTGGACATCCCTGGGTATCATTGGTGCTAAGTCATTTTCTTTACAGGAACAGTGGGGAACAGGCCTTTCAGGAGAAGTATGTAAGGTCAAAGCTTCTTAAAAATAATAAGCAGAGGTAGAAATAGGCAGTGTGTTTGGAGAAAAGGCTCACATTCAGTCATTTGTCCAAAAAGTTATTTACCGAACACCTCCAGTTGGGCCAGGTAGGGATCGCCACTGGTCATAGGGCAGTGGTCACGAAGTAACAGTCCCCACAGTGCTTGTCACCCAGAGGTGGAGAGAGACATCCACCCAGTTTTATCACACAAAATGCACTGGTGGCCAGCACTGTGGGTGGCCGGGGCCAAGCGCTAGGGTTACAAAACAGAGGCTGAGACCCAGTGTGTTGGCCCGGCTGGGCTTCCCGAGCAGTTGGTGTCAGCCAGGCAGAAGCTCCAGGGCAGGAGGAGTCACGGATTTCTAGGGAAAGTGCTTCATTTATGATACTTTAATGTGCATGTGTCTCACATGCTGTCTCCCATCCAGACAGGGCTGGGTTGCCAGGGGGCTATCCCAAGCTTGACACACACTCCTCAAGCTAAAGCCTATGAAAACACTTACGACAGTATAAAAGCGCTGCGTGGATGGGGGTGTATGACTCTACAACGTCTATTTAGAGGGAGAAATATTTTGGAAAGGCATTAAACATGTTAATCGCATCCCCCTCCAAACTAAAAAGCTAATGAAGGGAATATATGTTTTCCCATTATAAATTTTTAAAAAAATAGAGTCACATAAACAAAAGGTAGCCTATGTTAGAACCGGAGAGAGTTGGTATGCAGAGCCTAGGATAGCAATTAGGACGAGTCTGTGGCCAGAAATTTCCTCTGGACACACTTAGCGGATGGTACCGCTGCAACAAAACACGTTTTTCAATGAGCTCATCCGTGAGGCACGATGAAATGAGGTCAAAGGAAAGCTTAGAGAGCTTCGTGCTCTTGGTTTTAAACTCAACTAAGAAAAGATTTAAAGGAAAAATCCCTGACCCAAACAAAAGCAGGGGGAAAACTTACTGTTGCCTAAAGCAATTGAAGAAAAACAGCATCCTCCCGTGGCTGCTCTCCGCCGTTCTGTGCGAGGGAGATCCATATTTTTGCCGCCAGCAAGCTCGTTTCTGTTTCTAAGACCCGCACACCATTTTGCTGAGACAAAGCTGTGAGTGTGCTTCCACCCAGCCAGGCACACTTGCTAACCATGCCGAAGCATCCGAACTATAAATGTCACCCGTCATCTCCTCCCCTCTGATAACTTTACTCTTTAAAAAATTTATTACATTCTTTTTCCAGCCTTACATCTGACATAATCAAAATCACGTATCCGTACTCCCCCCGCCTCTCTGAAAAACCCCTGCATTTCCTCACGTTCTAATTGCATTATCAAGTGTTTTGTTTGGTTCGTTAATTCCTTCCCAGATGATTTGCTCCTGGTAGGTTTCTAGCAAATTCTACCCATGTCTAATAAATCATCTTAGAAAGTGTTGCAGGTTTTTCTCTGTTGTAGGGATTGAGTCCACATGCTAAAATACTGTGCCCCTGCAAACAGTTTTATTCTTCTTCCTAAAAGCAACCCTTTTTGCTTCATTATGCAAACTCTCTAACAACTCAACAACAGAGGAGGGATTTCAGAACCATGCTTTGGCCAGGCCGACCCTCCAGAGTAATGCCAGCGCTTGCTGTGCTGTAATATACCCAGGGTTATTTTGTCATCTAAATAAACTGTGTCTAGGTGACCACAGGCAAGGTGTCCATCTTTTCTGTGTCCCCTGCTAGACCTGGGAGATGGTCTGAATGACCCACTGCCCTGATGCCACCACGTAAGCAAAACTGCGAACAAGAAAATGAAGTATCCATAGGGTGGGAAAAGATTTGAGGGCCTAGTTCCTGCTTCCAGGATGTGACAGGATGGTTGGGGCAGGAGATTGTCTAAAAAGGCTGTAACGCATCATACGGGTCAGGGGTGGGGTGATCTGCAGTAACCAAGGAGGGTCTTAGGTTCCAGTCTAGTAAGGTTCCTCCTACATTAAAAATCGTCATCACATAGAGTAATCTCCCAATTTGCAGATAAGGAAACTGAGGTCCAGAAAGGCCCAGTGGTTTCTTTCAATGGGAGTATAATATTTGCTTAACTTTATCATTTGCTTCCCAGCATCTCCCAGTTGACTCACAGACATACTAATATTGTGGTGTTTTTAACCCAGTTCATACTTTTCACACACATCTTTCATTTTTTTTATTACTGTTCAGTTCTACGAACATATCACAGGCCTCCTAGATGCCAGGTGTACTGTGCTACTAAAATATGGAATTATTTCACTGTTCTTACTTTGTAAAATTTAATCACAATAAATCAAGGATCAATTATGATAATGTGGTCATATTTTAAGGCCCTTCGGTGCCTGTGAAGTGCAGAGGGTGAGTCATTTTATTTCCCATTTCACGGGTGATAAATATCCTGGGATGTCATCGTTGTTCTTTTTGTGCCATTTGTAGATCACACTGATCAATCTTTGAGAAAGAAGTACAAACAAATTTATTTTTTGATTCATAAAGGTTTTTAACCTTCTCAGTTTCTATGTCTTCCACTGTAGATGTCTCCAATGTGAGTTATTCCCACTCATTTTCATGGGTGGTTCTTGCAAAGCCAGTATTTCCAGAATTCTGCACCGATTTCTCCCAGTGACCATTAGGTAATTGCACCCTGCAGTGCAGAGAACTTAGAATATGTTCATTCTAGTAATAAAAGTTGTCTCTGGTTGCATGGGAGGGTCTCCATAAACTACATTTTGGCAATTCAGTAAAGATGCATCTGGATTCATTGTTGCGTCTGAGTACTGCTAAATAGAATATTTATACATATTAAAAATTAGATTTGAATTGGTAAGATGGAGGGTTTTTCCCTTTGATAGAAATTTTATTCCGATTTAGAACCGTATCTTAGCACAGCAGAAAAGAGGCAAATACTTTCTCTTCTAACCTAGATTTTCCCAATAAGTCAAGCAATAATTTGCAATTAAAAATATAGAATTTTATCAAGATTTAGGACGAACACAAAGTTTTTGTGCTTTAATGTTGTACGTCAACTAGCCAAGCAAAGAAATGATATTCAGCAACCCCACACGCACACGGCATCATCTCCAAAACGGTTCCATTGCCATAACCCAGTAGAATAAGATCCAGACACCTGCTCCCCACTCTGAGAAGCCTGAGCAACGAGGACTGTCCTGCTAAGTGCAGACTTCACTTTTGCAGTTTTCCTCATGCGGAGAAGAGGGAAAAGATGACTATGAAAATTTTCGTAATGGAAATGAAGAAAATTACCCATTATAATATGCCATTTTGAACTGTCGATGTCCAATAAATGTCAAAACTAAAAACCTAGGGAGTTTGAAAATGGACATGGTTTGGATTTTATAATCAATTTTAAAACAGTAACATGGGATAGTTAATGTGAAGAACAGAAAGTTTTAGGAGTGGTGGGTGGAGCTTTCCCAGCTGAGGCTGGGAATATGTGTCCCCTTTGGCACAGAGTTGCTGAGATAAAAGATTTAGTGGCTTTTCTAACCAAAGAGCAGAATAAACCATTCTTCCTTCTGGATCTAACCTCATTCTGGGTGGAAATGCGTGATTCCTGGGTCTTAGGAAGGAAAGTTTCCGGCAATAGACAGTACTTTAGGTTGGGACAAGAACAGCAGGTGGTGACCTTAATGTCCCTGAGTATTTATGAGGGAAGCCCCAGGGAGGAACAGTGACCCAGGATCAGAGACCATCAAAGAGAGCCTGTAACCACGGAGTAATCTAACAGGAGAACAGTGAAAATTCTTAACAAGCCTAGGACCTAACTAGCTCCTGATTTATTTCAAGATTTTGAAATTTGGCGTTTGCAATTGTTTTGTCTTGGTAGTCACATCTCAACAAGTATTTTAGCTTAACAAAGAAGAATACTGTATTTAGAAGTAAGAGGCCAAGTTCAAGCTCCCCAAGCTACTGTTTAATAGCTAGTAACCCCTAGGCAAGTCACTTACCTTCTGGAGTCTCAGCTTCCTGTGAAGTTGGGAGGGCCCCGCTTCCTAAATATCTCTTTGCTCTTCCTGGGCCATGCCCTGTCATCCCAGCCTCTTCCAATCCATTCTTCACACAGCAGCAACTACCACGATCCTGTATTCTAACATACAGACCTGAACACATATCTTCTTAGTCCTCTTGACTCTCTTCCCTCCTCTTAAATTGTTTTTTGGTGGTAAGAATATCTAAAATCTACTCTCTTGGCAAATTTCCAGTATATAATACAATATTATTAACTATAGTTAATAATTTGTAAGAATAGGAAAACAAAGGTAACTATGAGATGATGGGTATGTTATTAATAATTTGCTTAACTGTATTAATCACTTTCTTATACATGTGTACAGATGCTCCTCACATTACCATGGGGCTACCTCCCAATAAACCTAGGGTGTTGGGAGTGTCCAAGTGAGTTCCCAAGATGCATTTCAAAAATGCATTTAATACACCTGACCTATCGAACACTATAGTTTAGCCTAGCCTACTTTAAACATGCTCAGAACACTTACATTCGCCTACAGTTACACAAAATCATCCAACACAAAGCCTATTTTATAATAAAGTGTTGAATACTTCATGTAATTTGTTGAATACTGTACTGAACGTGAGAAACAGAATAGCTGCCTGTGTATTCAAAGTGCAGTTTCTACTGAATGTATATACCTTTTGTGCCATCATAAAGTTGAGAAATCACAAGTCAAACCATCGGCAGGACTGTCTATATATCAAAACATGTTACACATCTTAAATATATACAGTAAAAAATAAATTTGAAAAAAAAAAATCAAAGCCCTGCCAGGGTGCAGTGGTTCACGCCTATGATCCTAGCACTTTGGGAGGCCGAGGCAGGAGGATCACTTGATGCTAGGATTTAGAGACCAGCCTGAGCAACATAGCAAGACCTGTCTCTACAAAAAATAGAAAAATTAGCCAGGCATGGTGGCATGTGCCTATAGTCCCAGCTACCTGGGAGGCTGAGACAGGAGGATAACTTGAGCCCAGGAGTTGGAGGTTGCAGTGAGCTATGATGATGCCACTGTACTCTAGACTGCTAGCTGGATGACAGAGCAAGATCCTGTCTCCAAAAAAAAAAATCAAAGTCCTGTATGTAGCCTCGGAGAGTCAGTAGGGTCTGCCCTACCCATCTTTCCCGTCCCAACCCATAACAGCGTGCACTCACTCATGGGCACCAGCAGTCCCTCAATTGCACCAGGTTTTCTCCTGCCACAGGACCTTTGCATATGCCGTTCTGTCTGTTAGGAATACTCTTTTCCCTCTTCCTCCCCACTTAAATCCTGCCTGTTCTTTGGATTTGTGCTCAACATCTCTTTCTCAGGGGAGCTCCCTGTGACCAACACCTGCCCCTCTACCCCTGCCAGGTTCTCTTTCCTTCCCTTAACAGGGGGTTATTAGTATCTTCTCCTTCACCGGACTGCCAACTCCCCAGGGGCAGCTCCCATTTCTGGTTTTGCTCACCACTATAGTGTATTGGCAACCCCAGGCAGGGTGCCGAACACGTAGTCATTCTCAACAGTTATTAAACCAATAAGCCCATGAATGAGCAACTGAAAGCAAAGTGTTTTAGTATAGTACATGGTACATAGAAAATACCCAGGAAAGTTAGACATTCATTATTCATTCAAGGAAGAAAAAGATGTGATTCCTGCCATCAAGTAGCTTTAGTCTCTGCGGAGTATTTCAAATTGCAGCCACACTTTTAAGTGTATCCCTGGTGTGGAATTTTTTTTTAATGCTGTTTAAAAAATAGGAGGTATTTGAGAAGATCTGTCATAATTTATTTCAGATGTTGATTATGGATAAGCCAACTAATGATTACCATTATAGAAAAACAAAAGAAAAAGTAACCTATTTTTCAACATTCTGTGGTAGTTTTATTTTCATGCTGGCACCAGGCTCTTTTCAACTGAGTTTTTTTTTTTTTTTTTTTTAACTGCAAAGACCATGGTTTAATATTTACAGCATTTTCTTCAAGAATCCTATCACAGTCAATGTAATGGGAGTTTTACCACACGGTCTATAAATCATCAGATGAACTAGTTGGCTATTCAGGAGCTAAAATTAGTTTTGATCTAAGCGATACATATCATAATTTTGTTTCTTTGGATAGAAAACAAAACAAAACAAAAAAAGATGTCAAACCACTTTTGTTTAGGTTCCACTAAAATTTTCAAGCACAAATCTACAAGAGCCAGGAAATTCTATTTACAGTGAATCAACTTTAGCTTTGATGGTTTTTTTTCTTGGCATTCATTGGTTTGTTACCTGATCTTTGTGTTGTTTAAAGATAGCTAAGAAATTTCATAATCTTATGTTAAGAGGAAAAAATAAAGTATAAGACATTAAGTCCAATAAGCATTTTTCAAAATTTGCTTTCTTGGCCCTTCTCTTTAAGATTCAAGGGCTTCAAAAAAAAATGTGTGATGTTCCTTATTTTATTGCTGCTCAGAGCTTTCTCCAACTCTGAGAAATGACTGACATTACTTTTGTCCTAACTGTACTGTTTTCAATGGTGTTCCACCCCCAAGGACTGTACAAAGTGCCTGTAGGACAAACACATTGAAATTTGATGAGACGACTTAGTAAGAAATGAATTGACCAGAGAAAATAGATTTCCGGTAGGTTAGTGAATATCCGAAGAAGCTAGCGTTCTCTCTACCCTGCTTAGTAAACACAATACCATTCCAAAGGTGAGTTCCTGGGAAAGGTCAGCAGACTTGGCCACCTTGGTTCACGTGCCAGAGCCCAGGCGTCCCCACTGTGGCATGTACAGTGAACATCCTTCCTTAGCAGGGATCTGGAGCCTCATGTTCCACCTGTGGGGCCCACCCGTCCCTCTGGGTGATGACTGCCCCTTTCCACTGTACTCTCACATCTTGGGATCAGTATAATCACCTGAACTTCCCTTTGCTTCACGGCTCAGGCCAGGTAACAGCACTGCCAGCTGTGCTGCTTGGTGGTTAGAACACACACTTGGAAGTCAGGCCAACCGGTTCAAATCCCCATCTCTACTTTCATAAGCTGCACAACTTTAGGAAGCTGCCTAGCTTCTCAGGTGCCAGAGTTACCACCTACCTCATCAGTGACCTCCCTGCTGTGCAAATGGATGAAATCGTGCATGCAAAGCGCATATACAGTGCCTGACACAGAACAAACACCTAGCACTAGAGTCCAGAATGTCACATCCTGGAGATGGCTCCCAGGATCCAGGAAAGGCTCCCTGCCATAGACATGAGTGTAAGAGAAAATGCTTTTCACGGGTTTTCTTACACGATTTATTTGAAGTATAATTTTTACTGAAATTTGGCAGCTGGAATTTTTAGGAGCCCAAATCTGGACTCATATTTCCTATTAAAGGTGATGTTTACTGCATGTGCTGACCATGAGCCAAACTCTAGTGTAAGCCTTTTACAATGAACTTCACAACCTCATTTACGGAAGAGGCACAGGAAGAGGTTAAGAGACGTGTGCAAGTTTGTACAGTTACGACAACAGCTGGCATTGGGCACTGTGCCCAGAGCTGTAATTACATCATTTAGTTGTTACCTATGAGTTAAGGTACTTAAATGTTCCCCATTTTCAATTGAGGCCACTGAGGCACACACAGGTGGAGTAATTCACCCACAGTCATACATCTGGTACATGGCAGAGTGTGGACCCAAGCCCCTTTGTGTCTCACCCAGTGTCGCTGAGCCCTGGTCACCACTTTATCGATCCTTGGCACATTGATTCTGCAAATCAACGTGGACAATAGCTAACATCCATTGAGCACTCAGAGTGCACTGAACATGAACCTTAACTACTTTCTCTGCAGAGCCTAATTAACAACCTAGTGGGTTAGGTCGTACTATTAACCCGTTTTACAGGTAGGAAAACTAAGGCACTAAGCTGCTCCAGATAGCACATAAGTGATGCAACCTACCCTTAAGCCCAGGTGATCAACCCCCAGGGCTGAAGCTTTCAACCTTAAGGGTGGCCCCTCCTCAGATGTAGAACTCTTACCTGTGTTTGTGCACCTACCTGCAGTATCCGTTGGGATCCTCTCCTAATCTTGAAGCTTAAATGAGGATGGTGACACAAAATATTAAACAACAGTTTTAACATGCTTTTAAAATTCTATGTGAGAACAATTCTGTTGACAGAGGAATCTTTCTACCTGTCATTTTCTCTGATGATTAGAGGTTTGAGGGTAGAAATATTATTTTAGCCAGCCTTCTAGTCTTCGAGGAAAACAGCTGACAAATTCAAGTTTATTCAAGATATTTACAGGACCAATTTGAAGTTTACACCAGGGAGATGGAAATGACATAATAAAATGGTTTTCATAAGGATTTGGGTGTGATGCTTGCAAACACCTAACCACACCTTCCTCCTTCGGTTTGTGGCTGTATTTGCATTTGCAGTAGGAGATAATGCCAGTGGATTGTTAAGTGCAATAAAGTTGACATGTAAAAAGAAGCATGTCATCTTCTATATTCTAAACCTGGCATGCATCTCCCAATTCAAGGTGAAAGCCACAGCACCTTGAACGGAATGTCTGCTGATGCACAAACGCTCTCTTTGCCTCTCGTATTCATCTGTAAAATGGTGATAGTAGTTATACCTTCCTTGTGTGAGGATTACATAAGTGAATATAGGTAAAGTGCATAGAATAGCATCTGTTCTATGCAGCATCTATTCTATGCAGTAGAGGAAGTGCTGTACTACTGTTGGCTTTATTGTGGTGGAAGTGTCAGAAGCTCTAGCATTGTACTTGAAGGATTCTGGACACCCATGGATGACAAGGTGAGCAGTGAAGCACAGGGCAGCTGATACCGACTGTCGTAGCCTGTTCAACCTGGATATACTCAGGGAAACACCTTTTTCAAACCCTTCTGATACAGGGATCAGGTAGCTGAGCCACCCAACGGCCCCTTCCATGTGTCCAGGGCTCCCGTGCAGGTGTCTGGAGGCCAGATCATTACATGTGCTGCTGCTACACTGGACTCCATACCTGGTGACGGTCAGAAGCAGGATCACCGCCGGCCCTTCCAGCGCTCAGCGTGAGTTAGAGGAAGGCACCCCTTCCTCTAGGTGGACACAGCCTCGAGCCTACCGCCCTCCTCTCTTCCTTGTGAGCACTTTGCCCGCAGCTCAGCCTACACAGCCATAAGCAGGGGTCCTGCAGAGAAATTCTCAAAAGGGAGTGACAGACAGAGACAGTTGTCCAAGAAAAAGAAAGAAGCCACTTTGCATTATCTGATTTTCTATGAGGTCTATAAATTTGGTATTTCTTGTGTCTTTTCTCTGTATCGGGGGAGGGGGGTGTTCAGCAGTCAGTTGTCTTTTTTCACTTTAAGTGGCCCCACCTTGTCACCTGCAGTACAGAAACCAGAGACAGAGGGAGAGCTTGGCCAGAGCCACCTTGTTCTTTTGCGTGTACTTCGAGACCTTTCCGGACCTCATTTTTTCCATTTTCCACAAAGCAGAGGATATTTTCCTTGATACTGTTTGGATCATATTGAGAAATGGTTTAATATAAGCTTAAGGTAGAAAATGCTTCTCACTGTGTACCTATTCTTTACCCTTGAAGTTCCAAAGAAGGACATAGGAGATGTAGATGTTGGGGGCAGTTGGCTATAGAAATACCTTGTTTCCAAGTACTTGCCACTGGGCTTTCCTATGATATCTTGAGCTCCTACTTTAAATTATCACCTTTAAGATGATGCAAAAATGTGCATGTTAATTCTAAGATTCATACTGGTTTAAGTATACTGTACTTTAATGGAGATCTGGATGTCATTGCTTGAAATGATATTTCATGGTGATGACATCAAGGTTTCCAAAAGGAGATAAGATGTTGATTAAAGTGGGATTGATATCTGAAAAGAAAGTATTTTTTAAAATTTTAGGATTAGCAGTTTTTTAAAAAGCAAGTACATATCCACTTTTAGCTTAGTCTCTATTTCTTTAAGACACATCTATTTCACTATTCAGATCCTGGTAGCCGGATATATTCTAGATTTGGGAAAACAGTAAAGGATTTTAAAATGTGAGACACTTAGACACAAGGAAGACTTCTCTAACAGAATTACCCAGGCTATCAATTCATCTGTGCAGGACACTCGGAATGGAGTAAGGAAGGGATCTCATGGTTGTAGAAATACTAAACCTAGGGAAATTAGCATCCAGATGCATTTAGAAAATACGGTGACAAACCTCACTGAGGTCCCAAGTAGAACCCCAGAGTTCCCATGCAGATTTAAGTCTACATAGGAACTGAGATCTCCGTAAGTGTAGTCTATATGTACATATATAAATGCATCTCTGAAGTACTTGCCACAGAAACACGTTAATTTGAACACCATTTATTCACTAAGGCTCATATTCCTTCTTAACTGCCATAATGCCTACATTTTAGATAAGTCGCCTTCCCTGCATCGAGCCCTAGAGCAGACTATAAATTTGAAATAAATTAAGACAGACAGGAGTTTCCTAAATGAAGATTTTTTTTTATCCAACCTGTATCAGGGCTCGAAACCTTTTACTTTTCAGTGCATAGTTTATTGTCATCTATTGCTTCCAGTGGAATCTAAGTTTTAATTAGTTTGAAAACATAGGTGTGATATTTTACAGAATGAAATCACTGCCCCTGTATTTAATTAAATGAACCCTATAAAAGTTGGATTTTAGCCAGGGGCATAATTTATAGTAGGCTGAATTTAAAATTGCATTAGTACTTTGTATAGGGGTCATTTGCCCACATAATAGAAATAGAGGTGATTGTGATAGCTGATCCTCAGAAACCAGTGTCTCCCCATAATAGATACTTAGTCTCTAATACAGAGAGAGTATGGTGTGTTCTTTCTAAACATTACATTTTAAAATATCCTGAACTGATTACAGTTAAGCTGTAGAAAACTTTGAAAGGTGTGTGTGTTTTGAAAAGTGATACTGTGTGACCATAGTTTAACCAATGGTATTTCTAGGTAGACTGAAAACCAAGCCTGTTTCTGGGTTATGGGCTCAGTTAGTGTTCCAGCGTGTTGTAGTCTCTGGGAGCAGTCTGGCCACCTGAGCCAAATGATTAGAGGTCTTGGTAAAACACCACCCATAATGCATACATCTGACCATTTCTTAAGTGACTCTCGTGTGCTGCGGCCTCATTTTGCCTCCAAGAAGTGCTTTCAGTGACATCGCATCAGCCAAGAGAGAAACTGTCTCACTAAATAACTTCAGTAAGTACTTGCTGAATGAGCGAATGACTGAAAGACAGATGGGTTGCCAGTGATATTTACCTCCCAAATGGAAAACCCACCATGTTTGTATTAGTTTTGAGGACCAACAGTGGGAAAGACAGCCACAAGTAGCTCCTGCAAAGAGCAGCAACAATGTTATCTGAGCTTAAATGGAACCAGGAAGGATTGGTTCCACACCCTCAGCATAATTGTATGTCTTGTCCCAGGAGACCTTACACTAACGGACCTCTTTAAGGTCCCTTAGTGTCATGTCATATTTGCAGCAGTGATGTTTGCTTTGAGACTGATTGGATTTTCACCGTAATTGCACCTAAGTCCCAGGGGTCCAACCAGAGCTTTAGGTGAATAATTTAAGCATTTAATTTATAATAAAGATAAAGTTTGCAATCAGCATTTCTTATTCCAAAACATTCCATTTACTTGGTCTTAAAGCTGCATAAACTGTTTTAAAAGCAATCTGCTCAATTGGGCGAGTTAATGATATTGAATTTGACCGGGCCAAACGTCACTGCATGAGCATCCCGCCTATAATCACAGCCATCATCGCAGCCGTTTTGTGTAATGTAAATGCAATGCTAATCCCGAGAATAAAAGTTGTCATTCTCGGTTGGCTGACAGCGTGCACCGGAGTCATCACCTCGCTAAGTCTCTCAGTGATGTGATTCCAAGATGACAGTGGTGTAATAAGTGTTATGTGCACAAGGTAATTCAAAACAAATTTGGCTGCACAAATGGATCGTCTAGGATAGTAAACTCCCGCCTCATCTCATCGTCTTGTAAGAGAATGTAATGATCCCTAAAGTACCTTGTCAAGGAGCTTGTGTGGCAGGGGTCAAGTCCTGTAATATTTATCTGCTCCTCCCACCCCACCCCAGAGAATCCCAAGAAAAGAACTGCAAATATTCATGTGTATATTGGTAGCCCAGGAACATACAAGATGGGCAGGGAGGTTCCTGGGAAGTAAAGAAGCCTTTCAGTATACAAATATCTCTGAAGACCAGCTAACTAGTTTGGGTTTTGCTTCTTTGATGTATAGATTGTTTCCTCCCAGGAAAATGTGACTCATCTGATCCCTCTTAGGATCCCTATTAGCACTGGTATCTTGGTGAATTTTTATTATTGGCATGTTAGGCATTACAAATAGATTGTCTCATCTAAACTTTACAATAACCCTAAGAAGCATGACATTATTTTGCAGATGAGGTAACTGAGTCTCAGAACAGTTAAATTGCCTAATGCCGACAGCCAGGATTCCAACCCTGGCCTTGATCCCAAAGTAGCCATCCCAATGCACTCCACCCCTGAGCTGTGAGGAGGAGGAGGTCACTTGGCTTGTGAAGGGGTTTATTGGAATTGCGTGTGATTGAAAACTGCATGGTACTGGGCGACTAATATTTTCTTTGGCACAATTGTCAGAAATGCCTTTCTGTGGAACCCAGCCAGAAGCAGCAGTGACATTCTTATGTGGGATGAAAGGGCATTTCTCAGTCACCCCAAAGTTCCAGCCAGGCCTCCCTTTGGGGTTGCCGCTCTCTTTTCTCTGTGGCCTGGGCAGTAGAGATGCTACAGGTGTTGTTGCACCAATGCCTTTTAATAATACTCAAAGTTGAAGAGATTCAGAAAAGCTTTCTGTAATTGAGTGCCTCGTGACACAGGGGAGCTCTTTGCCCTCAGGAATCCTCTTAGCTTAGACCAGTCCCAAGCAGGTCCTTCATGCATCAATTTCTGGATGCCATTTAAATTAATATCCACTCAGTGGTTCTAGCATTGATTTACAAAGTCTATCCAAGTAAAGCAAGAGTTGCCACCACTTTTCTATAAAAATGAGCTGATTGAGATGTACTCCTAGTCAGAGAAGCACTTTTACTAATTCTGTTAGATAGATAGGAAAATGTCTATAGGAATAAGTGGGAATACATTCATGCCTAATTTTACAGTATATCTGTGTGATGTTTACATCAGTTAGGATGTTTTGGGCTGTAGGTATTTAAGATCCAAATCAAATGGCCTAAAATATAAGAAATGTATTATTAAATATTAAATGTGACCAGAACTTTGGGGATAAGAGGTTCTAAGCTTAGTTAGTTCACTTCTTCAATAATATTATCAGAGACCCCAATTCTCCCATTTTTCGACTCCGCCATCCTCAGTGTGTTAACTTGGCCTACAAAGCCAGTTCCCATCATGGTCCCAAGATGCTGGCACAAGTCCAAGAAATGCATGCAGATGACTTGCCCAGAGGCGGAAAAGAGCCACCCCTACCTCATGGTCCTATTTTAAGGATGAACAAAGCCTCAAATCACCCTAACAGATTCCCCTTTTATCCTATAACCAGAATTGCACAGCATGCCACGCCCATGCCTAAATCCATCACTGGGCAAAAGAACAAGACCACTATGATTGGCTAAAGTCAATCAAAATGAGCACCTCAGGTCTCCCCCAGGGGGTAGGATCTCTGATCTGGTGGAAAGGAAACGGAGTTTGTGGTGAGGAAGGGTGCATGCCGCCCAGGCAGCCGATGTGGCCTGCCATGGTGTTCGCAAGACCTAATTGTGTGCGTAAAAAGTGAAGGCCCGGGCCGGGCGCGGTGGCTCACGCCTGTAATCCTAGCACTCTGGGAGGCCGAGGTGGGCGGATCGTTTGAGCTCAGGAGTTCGAGACCAGCCTGAGCAAGAGCGAGACCCCATCTCTACTAAAAATAGAAAGAAATCATATAGACAGCTAAAAATATATGTAGAAAAAATTAGCCGGGCATGGTGGCGCATGCCTGTAGTCCCAGCTACTCGGGAGGCTGAGACAGGAGGATCGCTTGAGCTCAGGAGTTTGAGGTTGCTGTGAGCTAGGCTAACGCCACGGCACTCACTCTAGCCTGGGCAACAGAGTGAGACTCTGTCTCAAAAAAAAAAAAAAAAAAAAGTGAAGGCCCATAGATTCCCTTTTGGACACAACTAGAAGACTCCCAGGGTCTAACTGATTCCCTGCCCTCTATTCATGTAGCTTAGTGTTGCTCTTGAAGAGAACAGCAAGTTGAAGAGCAAGAAGATACCATAGTAAGAAAATCCCATTTTCATTCCCTTTGGCCAAAAGGCCTGGTATTTATAGAGAGAGAAAGCACAAATTTGCCGTATCTTGCAGGACACATTCAGAATTTCCAATGTCTGAGTTCATTGTGGGTAAAACCAACTCTGGTGCGAGCCATTCCCAGTGCAGAAAACCAGTGTGGCTAGTTGGCCCTGGCCCGCCCACACCTCCTAAGGGTGCCATACACTGCATCCATTTATTCCCAGGAACAGAGTCACTATTGCATTGTAAATCATGTTATATTTTTGACTCTCGGTGCCACACGTTAATGGAAAATATGGCTCCGGTAGTTCTGCCCCAGCATGAATGTCACAGCACTCCAAGTTGTCATTCACCCCCACACTCCCACCTCAAGCCCTCAGCCTTCTGGACTCTAAGCAGGAAAGAACTCACCAAGGTCAACTAGTTTGGAAAGATAGAATTCCTTTGTGTCCTTTTATTCTTTTCTCAAAAGCAGCAGCATGAAGACCATCATAGCGTTAGACCCTGCCATTCCCAGTCCTCCAGGACGGGCGATTTAAAAGTTTGGTGGTTCAGACAGTCCCTTATTTACTGGTACACTTGAGTCATTTTGTGACCCAGAGTTCTTGTTCTGTCCAACTCCCTCGTGATATAAGTAAATTACTTAAGTGGATTGAATCCAAATCATTAATAACCTCCACTGGCGTGATTTCATTTGGGCTTTATTACAAGGAAAGAATCTGACATCTATTCCTCACCCCAACAGTTGTTTACAATGGACTTCAGCCTAAGAGTTGTCCCTATAGGGCCAGAGTGAAAGGGTTTAGGAAAAAAAGAGAAAAATAGCTGCACAGTCAATACTTGTGTTCTGCTTGGATAGAGAGAAACTGAAGTGCTCTACCTCAGAGGAGGGACCTAATTGTCAGTGTGCTTTGAAGTCCAAGATACTAAGGGGGGGTGGGAGAATGTATATGCCAGAGTTCATTTTGACATAAATAAATGCCAAAAACATGCATATTGCAAGAATGGAATATTAATCTAAGAGATTTAAACTCAGAAATTCCTATATGATATGACTTGAATGGGTCAGTGTTCTCCAGAAAAAATTTGAGAAGCTGAAGAACATCTGCAGCCATGTGTTCAATGGAATATGATTCTTATACCATAATTTTATATTTGATTTTAAAAAGCCAACCAACCAGTTGGGGAAACACTGTCAATATTAAAATATTTCAGAGCCTGATACGTTTCTATACAGTCCAATCATAAAATGCTACCAAACTATCTGCACATAACATAACTACCTCAACAAAATGCTTTTGCTTTATGGGGAAGGGAGAAGATAAATAGTTAGATATCCATGTTGTTTGGAATGACTTCGGTTTTTAGAAATAAGATTGTTTTCTATTTCATTTTACATAAGCTATTCGAAAGATAGTAGTGTTTAGTTTTGATTATACCATTGGAGAGAATGCTGGATACAGCAGCCAGTGTTCTGACCCACCACAGACTAGCAGGGTCATCTCATGAGGTTTATTTGAGTCCCTAGAGGAGGGAGATAATCGTACTTTTGGTCCTGGCAACTTCACAGGCGTATGACGGGAGAACTAGTGAGAGGTATCTTAAGTCATGCAGTAAACAGTAGACACTCAATAAGTACAAGATTTGGGAATGCAGCAGTAGAAAGCACTGTACACAGTGGGAACCAAAACAGCCATGAAGCTGTTGTTACCCCAAACATTGGCCATTTGCATTCCTTCCTCATAGTATCTGCTGTATCTCTATGGCCTATACTACCATTTACTTAATATTTTCAATTGACTTTTTAAAAAAAAAAAAAAGAAAAGAAAATGGATTAATTTTAAAAGGAAACTTCCTGTCACTTCCATAAAAGAAAAGCTAGTATCATCTGCCACAAACTGGAAAAAATACACACCATTAAAACATAACAATGTAATTAATTTCTTGTTGGCTGTTATTGCCTGATAAAGGCTCTGAGCCCAAGGCTGGTCTTTTCTTTCACAGGCAAGATTAGCAAGTGATGAAATTGTGTTAAAGACATTTCAGTAGGAAGCCGAGACTTCCCCGCTGTGAAGTTTATTATTTAACGCCAGATCTGTAATACCTCCACGCTCACTCTCTTCCCACCAGCCGTTCTTTAGGAAGCCTAGAGAACTGAAGTTCTCTGACATCGCCACACACTTCTTTCTTTTTGCCTGCTGATACACGAAAGCATTCAGTCCAGGTATCAGCCTTTCCGGTTTCCGCTTAATTATTCATCTAATCCTGTCCCACCCTTGATGTTTTTCAACAGGTCAACGGCAAAGACTTATCCAGAGCAACTCATGACCAGGCTGTGGAAGCTTTCAAGACAGCCAAGGAGCCCATCGTGGTGCAGGTATTGAGGAGAACACCCAGGACAAAAATGTTCACGCCTCCCTCAGAGTCACAGCTGGTGGACACGGGCACCCAAACCGACATCACCTTTGAACACATCATGGCTCTCACCAAGATGTCCTCTCCCAGCCCGCCCGTGCTGAACCCCTACCTCCTGCCGGAAGAGTAAGTCGCGTGATCTGGGATCACTAACGTGTTTAAGCAGCGCAAAGCAGCATGGTGAAGTTGGGTTTTTTCCCCGCTTCCGTGGGGTGAAAAAAATTAATGTGCCTCATAATTTTCCTCCAAGTTGCCCATGTTTAACTTTATTGTTTATAGAGACCATAAATCGAATCCTGCTCAAAACCGCTCCGACATATTAATGACTTTATTATAACCCTGGAGCGGAGTTATTCAAATTATATTCTAAGAACAAAATTACTTACAAATGTTGTAAAAGTTGTTCCAGAATAAAATTTAATCACCCCAAATGGTAATTTCAAGATTCTGCAGTCATTACTCGAGGGAATGCTGATTGTTCTTTTAAACAGACAACAGAGTAAGTCGTGTGGGTAAAGAGAGCCCTGCAGCTTGTGCATTCGGCTTTCTGGGGTCTCATTTCAAGCCCGGATCCGTGTAATAAGCCCACACATGCCCCATATAAGTGCCGCATGTACCAATTAAATAGCAGCTGTGCTTCAGCAGACCACATTGATTTCTTTACACGCGGCTCTTCTCTTACCTTTCTGCCAGAGACAGTCATTCGGAGCCTTCAAATCAGAAAAACCTGATGCTTAAAACTACTTTCTAGCTGTGGAACTTAGGTAATTTACTTCAGTTTCTTGGGCTGTATTTTCCCTATGTTAAAATGGGGATAGTAATAGTATCAATCTCATAGGATTGTTGAAGAATTAAAGGAAATAATATGTGGACAGTCCTCAGCTTGGCACATGGTGAGCACTCAGTAAATGGTAGTGGCGATCGTCGTTAATTGCATGACTGATGTAAAATATTCAGGAAAAAATGAAGAGCAAGGTCTTTCTGAAATATATCACTGGCTTAAAAGATGTCCAGTTTAATGTAGCTTTTCTTATGTGACTTTGCACATCTGAGGGCAAAGTCTCTGTAGCTGACGTTAGGGTCACCCCTGTCTCCTCCCATCTTAGGCTCATCTTGGGTCAGATAATTGACTTGATACATTGTTTCTAAGGGCATGTTACCTCTTACAGGCAAAACTTCTGTTATTTAAGTGATACCTGTTGGATTTCTATTGGAAACTCAATAGCGGGAGTGAGCAAACGTTTCCTGTGGTTCTGTCATATTTCGGATAAAGGCTTGCCTTTCATCCCATGGTTTTTGTGGTTAGCTGTCATCAAAACCCAGGGCTAATTCCCCAGGCTTGACAAAGTAAATTCAGCCACAGCTGACAGTGTATAAAGATAGAGGACAGGGCATCCATCTGACATTGACTCACAGAGTGCAAGCGTGCAAAGAATCATGTCCTTTATTTCTCACCGCTGTCCCTTCATACAGATGAGGAACTGCAGGCTCACCAGTTCTGCCCAGTTTAAGTTGGCAGCACCTGGACAGAAACGCAGGTCTGCTGGACCTCAACTCCCAGCTTTCAACCCTGAGACTCCGTAGTGTCTCACCCCAGTTGATCCTCAGAAACAACTGCCTGATTCACTGAGTATGATTATTCCAACCATTTATCTGACATTACAGAACAAAACTGCCTCGTGTTATCGATGAGCCCTTTAAGACTACTCCTGACTCAAATGTTGAACTGTCAGTGACAGGCCTTTTAGAAGCCAAACCCCTAATTTCCTCTTAAGTCTAGTTAACATGACATGACTTATCCCTCGGGGGCGATTTGAGAAATGTCAGAAGAGTGCAGAGGTCAGGCTTCTCCCAGTCCTGGCTACGAGGTCAGACAGCAGCAAGAGCGTGCTTCGGGACTGAATGGGGCGCGTTAAGATGATGCTGGAAAGCCCAGACCTTCCAACGGTATCCTCGGCACTAAAAGCCCCTTAAGTGCAGGCAGTATATTTGCCTGATGGGTCCTGAAAATTGAAAGCCAGCCCTTGTTTGAATGACCACTCGTGGCTGATCTGTTGTTTCAAAACTAAGTGCCTGGGAGGGAAGACCAGAGCCCATCGATTGCTGCGCTGACCTTTGAGAACATGAAGGTTTGAGTCCCTGGCCAACAACCCGAGACTGAAACTTTCCATCTGCATCTGGCACCGTGGACTCTAAGCTCCTCTCAAAGCCGCTGACCCAGCATGTTAGAATTCCCGCCGCCTTTGCCCCTAGAGGTTCCATTAGTAACATGTCCAAGGAGGTAGCGAGTTCTGTGAATTGCGTTTACATACGTTGTCCCAGGGAAACACAAGCCTCTGCTCTCCTAGCAGAACGAGTGTGTACATGGAAACATGCCTACACATGTGCCTCCATGTGTGTACATACAACCATGTATGTGCATACTGATTGTCACATCAAACATACTATTGTGTGTACAGTCAAAAAAAGTTCAAAAAGACGCTGTCCTAAAGGACAGCATAACAGTTTCAGTCTTTGACTTCTGAACTGATCTCAGAGGCCAGCGCATATCTTTAAGTGTCGCCTAAAGTCAAGCCTATTTCTCTCCAGAGATAAAAATCTAACAGTGAAGCGATAAGCGGTAAATATGGGCCTGTCTCCTGCCTGGAGGGCTAGTTAGGAATTAGTCACATTGAATCACAGACTGGCAGGCTCGGAGATGGGCTCTGGAAATAGCAAAGCCCGTCTGGCTCTCACCTTGCATCTTAACTCCTTCCGGAGGAAACGGGCTTTACAGCAGATGGTGGAAGTAAGAGGGTGGAGGCCCTGCCCTTGCCGAGAACCCCATGCAGAGGCAGGTGAGCTGTGAGACGGCCCACACGCTGGGCGATGCTGAGGTGCTACTGCTGGGCATGACCGTGGGGATAAGAAAAATGGACAATGCTTTTACCAGTAGGGCCTTAAAGATCTTGCATCTCTTTTCAGGCATCCCTCAGCCCATGAATACTACGATCCAAATGACTACATCGGGGACATCCATCAGGAGATGGACAGGGAGGAGCTGGAGCTGGAGGTAGGAGTCATTATTTTAGGAGTCATTATTAAGAATATGGAATGCCTAATAAGTTCTCTATAAGTTTAGTTTATAGATGCTGATGGAAAATGGCAAAAGCAGAACCACTTTTAATCATGCCGGTGGAAAGGCACAACTGAGCTTTATCTTTCCCTGCTCAAAACAGAGCTTAACAATCAGGTCCCAAAAGCAGAAAATTCGTATTTTTTTTTTATTTGAATCACTTAAGAGATGGGACAGTAAATCCTGTTGTCAACCTCTGAATCCACCTAACCCATACATTCTTATAACTAACCTGAGCCTCCTCACCTTCCTACCTTTTATATCACACTTTTTACTCAAAGGCAGGTGCTCAAGAAGAGGTGGATAAATTACCAGAGTGAATGCTAGCCCGGCCTCAACAAAAAGGGTTTGCCCACTCTTTCACTTGCTTCAAGTTTTCTGACACTGATCTTGAAAAATTAATCAAATCCATAACTCTCCTTAAGTGTTATTTGAGGCCAAATATGTCTCAAGATTCTAAGATGCCATATAATTTCAAATTGGCCTCTCTTAAGTTTTAAAATATTTAGAGGACACCAGGTCGCCAACAGAGTTTTATTCCTCATTTTCCTTTTAATAAGAAGGATAGAATATAGAGAAAACACCAACCTCCATAAGGTATTTATATTTTTGGGAAAACAGTTGCATATTTCAATGTGTTTTAAAAAAACACAAGAGTATTTTTGAAAATTGATTTTGTGGAATAAGGCAATAGGGCACCTTTTAAAAAGACACCTGATGTGGACAGGTAAGCCCTTTGGCACCATCAGAAGGTCGGCCAACATTTTATGCAATTTCACAGCCAACTGTTGTGTAGTCTGGGCTGCCCTAAGGATGCCTTTGAAGCTGACGAGTTGTTTAGTGGCAGTAGGTTCTGTGCAGTGACAGAAGCAGCTGAATAGTAGAAAACAGCTATGATCCTCAACTTAAAGTTTAAATTTAAACTTTAAAGTTACCAAAAGTTCTCATTTCAAAACAGAAGATGAAGACCAATAAAAGTGTGCAAACGACAACTTCACTGACTGCCCACTTACAGCCCGCTGAGGTCAAACCAAAGTATTTGTCCCTAGAGGCATGATTGACACCATGACAATTCTTTGAAAATTTAGATTTTTCCATAAATGCATCTGAAGAGGAATAGCAGTTATTCTAACTATAAAAACCGTTGGCTGTCTCTGCTTGCTGTCAACCACCGACCGAAGCACTTGCCATCCAATAATTGCTCCAGGATTAAACGTAGCTTTGTCCTTTCCAAAAAAATAAGGATTCTGCCTCTCATGTACATCGTCCTGTCTCTCCATGTTCAGGGCAGGTTTATGAAGCAGCTGTGACTCCTTCAGGACACTTGTTCAAGTTAATACACGTTCCTTTCCATGGGGGTTCGTGATCAAATGCATTTGGGAAATGCCAGGTTGAACAAAACTAAGCGGATTTCTTAGAGGACTTCTCAGACACTGTTGACTATGTAATTGGCATGGAAAATCCCCGGGGGGCAGAGGGGTTCAGTAGGCAGAATTTCCCACACCTCTTTGGCCAAGTACTTGTTTCTATTTCCTAGTTCTCTGCAACACTGTTAGCAAAACACCACTCTGCAAAAATAAGGGCTATTTAATAATCTTTACAGCAGTGGTCCCCAACCTTTTGGCACCAAGGACTGGTTTCATGGAAGACAATTTTTCCATGGATGGGGTGTGGGGAGGGACGTGGAGCTCACAGTGGTACCAGCGGTGGAGAGAGGCTGTAAATGCTGATGACGCTTCCCTCACTTGCCTACCCACGGCTCCCCTCCTGCTGTGCACACTCTCCCTCCCAAGTGTCATGGAGGACAATTTTTCCACAGATGGGTGGGTGGCCGAGTTCTGTGGCCCCGGGGGTTAGGGACTGCAGCTCTATGGGACAATATTGCTTTTTGATGATACAATTGTGAAAAAATAGAGTTCTTTTAAAAAGCTGTCAAATATCTCAAGCTAGATTTAAGTAGTAGAATAGACTTTCCAGTCTTTGATATTTAGTTAAACTTGACTTTATAGCAGTGGGTTTTTCAGTTCTTTTTTTAGTTTCTGATACCTTTGAGAATCTGATGGAAGCTACAGTCTCCCTGGAAAACATGCCCCTGTCTATACGAGCTTCAGTATGGTTTCAGGAGACTCACTGGGTCCCCACAGTGGTCCCCAATTTGGGCCATTCTATTTAGAATTTTCTATCTGAATATCACCAGAACTGTTATTTGCTTTCTATTTCCCTTGGACTCAACTTATTTAAACTAAGGTAATTTTATTTTAAAGGAAACACTATACCATTGCCTGAAGCACAAAGTCAGCATCAGTTGCCATAAATAGAAAGTCCCATACAATTAAATACAGTGGACACAAGACAGTGTTATTAAATCCTGGTGCCTACTGAGGGCTGGGAGCCCGAGGCCTCTACCTCCTGCTCTCTTTCTCTTTTTCTAAGGAGATTAGCTTGTATTAAACAACTGTTGAGAGTAGCCAGACTGAGTCTTTCTCCCTAAAGGAAGTTAACTTTCTCAGCATAAACTACCTGAGTGCATCCAGCTTTTGGTAGGAGCAAAGTGTGGGGGCGGGTGGCAAGGACAGCAGCCTGGCTTCAGCTGGGAGAGGTGGGAACCGCGGAACCCCGACCCATGACCTATGGAATGAGAGTCTGCACTTTTGCAAAGTGTCCAGGTGCCTCAGTACATATTAAAGTCGGAGGATCCCTGCCCTACATAGAGGCCACAGACCCAAGTAAAGAAGCCCAAGCTGCCATTTCCTCGTGTTCTCATGAGTCACATCAGTGAGGCTTTGCTTGTGCGTTTCATCCACTAGAGTGTAGAGCTGTGCTTCCAAGTCATTAATATCGTCCACACTGCCCACACAGAATAAAGTTTGCCCATGGGCTAGGAATGACTGGGCCCCTTGTAGACATGTGACACTGTGCTCATAAGACTGCTTCTTTCTATGGTAGAAACAAAGAATACAGATGTTTAGAAAACTAAAATATTTTAAGTGAGACCTTTGATGCCACAAGACGGCATCCACACTTATTTTCAATGCTACTCATCTTACTGAGTCTCTGTTCTGTGACATATACTGTCTGGTGCTAGAAATGCAAAATCGGGAATCCACCACCCCGCCTGCCTCTGCGGGGCTCATGGCCATTAGGATCATGAGCCATTAGCGTTTCATTTCTAAGACATTCTCCATCCCTAGCTCCTTTGAATGGTTATCACAGAGTACTCTGAGTCCATACCAGACAGGGAGTCTGCTTTAACATTTGGTCTTTTGTCCACAGCAGCTTAGATGTCACCAGGTTATTCTG
Organism: Eulemur rufifrons; assembly: GCF_041146395.1. Classification (NCBI taxonomy): domain Eukaryota; kingdom Metazoa; phylum Chordata; class Mammalia; order Primates; family Lemuridae; genus Eulemur; species Eulemur rufifrons. The sequence continues at coordinate 177,406,760 of NC_090989.1, read as the reverse complement.
TTAACAAGCACCATCTCATAAAGTGACCTGGTGGTTGGGGTGAACGGCCATCCTAAATTCAGAGGTGGTGATGGCTGAGGTGGTGATGGCTGAGGAGGCCTAGGCTAGGGGGATGCCTCAGCTGGGTCTTTCTGAGTCACCAGCAGGGACTCTCCATTAGAGAACAGTAGCTGGACCTCCATCGTTGCTCTGTTTCAGAGGTGTGTCTTTGGAAGATCACCTGGTCAGTTCAAGGTTAATAAACAAACCCCACTGCTGAGAAGTTTCCTAAAGCAGACCCAGTTTTCAGGGACAATGGCACATAGCTGTCATCCCTGCTTCTTCATCCAATTTCTTAGAACAGTCCACAGTCTGTTTTCTAGGCTCCAAGGATCAGGCTATTTTTGAGTAAGGAGCCAATCTCAGCACACCACTCATCATCTCAATTGAATTAGACCAAATCAGCACCTTCGAAGAACAACTAGCGCCATGGATATTATATATGATGAAAATATACATGAGTGTGTTGGGACATTATTGAAGCACATGCACAGAAAAAAACAGATGTTCTCTCCTTTAAAGTACACAAAATGATCATATTTAGGTAAGTGTCAAATCCCTGTTATTGTAAAACTGCTTAGAGTTAAAGGAATTATACTCAAATATACCCCAGGGTTGAACAGCCAAATAATTACCCATAAATTTTCAGATACTGAACACCTGCTCTAGATCTTCCTGGAGGCAATTAAGAAAGAAAATGGATGTCCAGAGAAAGCTCTTTCCTTTATCTATTGTCTTAATTTCCCAGGTGACTCACCAGTAGCATCCTAGCCAGGCTGTGAAGCTGCTGTCACCTGTATTGTGTCCCGATGACGTAACTAGAAAGGAACGCTACAGTTTCAACAGAGACTAAGTGATCTCCAAACCCAGTTTCATGGAGTAACCTACGTCTATCAGAAGGGAATTGGGATTGACTTGGAGATGATGCAGGATGCTCCAGCCAGTGTAGGAACTGTCCTCTAGCCTTTGAGATACGGGCTAAAGGGAACTTGAGGTCGCCTCCTCATGACTTTTCTGGTGCCATTGAGATCTTTTCCACTCTTTGTACCACGACTTGCAAACCAGGATCTTCGCCCCTGCGGGTATCTCAGCCTGCACGGCACTACCCTAGACCTTTACATACCTCAGTTGTCTGCCCAAATGTCACCTCTTTCCCTGATCACTCTCTAAAGCACCCCTACGCCAAGGGTGTCATTATCTATTTACTGTCTGTCTTCCCTGCTATAATACAAGCTCTGTGAGACCTGGGTCCTTACCTAACTCATGCACCGTTTTATTCCTCATGCCCAGATAGTGTGTGTCATATAGTAGGCATCCAGTAAATATTTATCAAATGTCACCCCATCTCAGACTTCAGGTCCTTGAGGGAAAACAGTCTTTAGAGATCTCTCTACACCCCATATAGTGCCATGACTACATTAGGATAATTTAAAGGAATGTTCACAGCAACCTGGACCATCAAGTGAAGAGTTCTGCCTCCGTGAACAGTTTTCCTGGAGTTGGATAAACCACTGAAACCAGTTGGGCTCCCCTTTGATTAAAGTGGCTGATGCTGAAACCGAGAGCTTGAGTCACCGAGGTAGAATGGCCCCCTTCATACTTTTAATTGGAATATCGTTTCAGTTTCATCTGAAACGTCAGGCTTCGCTGTTCGTTTTTATCAAACAGTCCATCTAGAGCAGAGAGCAACAGGACACCCGTGGTGGGGTAGCTGTAATCCAGATAATGCTGATATATTATTCATACCAGTTTGATTAATGGTCGTCTTTGAAAGCTTATCTCCATCATCACAGACAGATATGCATTGATAACCTCCGTGCTTTCAGCAATATGCTCAATTGTGTAAGGCCAGCTCAAGTCAGAAAGAAATGAGAATTTACAAACCAGCCAATAAATGTAAAGAATTTTAATTTCCACTGAGCCCCAAAGGATTGTGCCTTATGTTAAAACTGTAGAATGGCTGAGAAGTTGGTTGCAGAGACTTGCCCAAGGCAACCTCGCTCGTTAGTGACAGAGCCATGCTGATTTTGCATTTGGATCTTTATTCTGCCTGGGACTCTCAGGTTCGTTCATTCAGTCTCATTGAGCACCTACTGTGCACAGCATACAAGGCTAGACATTGCTTTCATTATATTAATGCAATACATTATCCAACTACGATTGCCTTACTGTAATCTTCTTTATGAGCAAACAAGGTAAACTCCAAATCTGTAGAGATCCAAAGACGACAGGAGCTCCTACCTTGTTGTTTTTCAAGAGGTCTGAAAACCTATCACAGGTTCACTCCATTAGCAATCAGATTCTTCTCTGTGATCTTGGACCATCCCTTGGGAATTGAATGACTGAGGCCAAGTCGTATCCTGTGCCTTCTAAAAAGGTCCAGATAAGGCAAGGAAATATTACAGCCACACCATCCTATCCAACATAAATGTCAAGTAAATACCTTAAGTAAGTTCCAAAATACCCTTTGCTTTATTATTGAAAATGTGCTTCACTAGTATTCATCCAGTGCCACTCGTCCTTTGATAACACAGACTACTTCCAAGATGGAAAACTGCTCCCAGAGTCCTGCCCTTAAAGTAGAATTACGCTGCTATTCTAGTCTCTGTTTTATGGAGCAGGTCCTAAAGTTTGACTGCACAACCAACTGGAATTGGGCGGCGACAGAAGAGAGCGGCTTTGACATACTCAGGGCAAATGTTTCTGATTACAGTGGGCTCTTCCTCTGTCTTCCCCACCCTCACACGTGCCGTGGGCCCCTCATCTACATCAAGGATAGAATGTGGCCTTTGCAACATTTAAGTCAAATCTAGTCAAAATGAGACTGTGAGCGTCCCTACCACAGTCTGTCCTGGGAAGATCTGTGGTGGAGTCACAGGCTGCTTGCGGTGTTGGTCTCTGTACTGTTGCGAGGGAGCGTGCACTCAAAAACTATCACCAACTGGGAACAGACCTAGGAACGGGACCCTCTTTTTGCGCATGCAGAAATGTCAAACAGTGAGCATTTATGGAGACTCTATTACTAATGTGCTAACCACATGTGGGGGTAATGGCAGCGTATAAAAAGTGTTCCAGTAAGGAAGCATAAGCCGTTCTTGATTCAATTGTCAGTGATTCAGGTGAAAATATTTTAAAGCAACAAACATTTTGGATATCTTTTGTTCAAGCCTGAAAGAAACTTTTCTCCCTGGTTATAAAAGAAGTGCAGACTTATTAAAAGAATTGACAGATTATAGAAAAAAGAATCATCCCACGTCATCCCACCAGTAGGAACGTGAACTAATATCAACTTTTATAGCTTCATAGTTCTCCAGATCTCTGTCAATCAAAATATTGACAAAGAAGAGAGTAGAAATGCTTTTCAAGTTAGATTTTGATATTAGACCACCTACATGTGTGGTACAAAGCCAAATCTAGTCCTTTTCTATATAGCAGAGCATCAGCTATCACAATCCCTATGAGTAAAGACCCCTGGTACATTATGCCAGTCTTTTCCAGGCATGATTTCCAGATGTTTCAGTTTCCTAGGCTCTCAAATGGAGCCCTGCACTCGCATCTGCACGCGTAGTACAGAGTATTGCTTGTCAGACTATCTATGGTACCAGGTTGCCTGGTTTTTTTACTTTTCAGTCTGTCTCTGATGAGTACGTGGTTCTACCGTGTACGACTATGTAACTCCCCCCATTTATGACACATTCAACCATACCTGAACCGGTCTACACCTGGATCAGTGAGACAAGCGTGCTAGTCCTGCCCTTGGCTATCGTGGCAATGTCCGGCTACTGTAGAAGTTTCTCAGCACTTCCCTCGTCATGACCACGAAGGCACACTTTGAGTAGTACTGGAATAAAGCCCAGTGGAACTACGATATCTTTTGTACTTTCTTAGGAGATAATCACCTTGGCAGCCAGTCATTTGGAGAAAGCTACCAACTTGTAGTGTCGTTTTTAATTCTGTTAAAAGTAATCATGTTTATTGTCTTTCCCCTGTTTCCCCCTACAATCTTCCCACCGACCTCTCCCTCTGCTTTGGCTGCACAGGGACCTGTTCCAGGGCCACACGGCTCCTGCAGTGATAGCACAGGTCTCAGTGGCAGCATTTGAGCCACGTTTGTGTAGCTGGACCTAAACAAATAGTCATGAATTTCTTTGATTCGGATTAAGAACAAGAAAGTGCCAACACCGAGACAGTCTTCCCTAAGCTCAAATGAAGGGTACCCTTAAGAGACATACTTGAGGATGTGTTTGAAAGAAGATGATGTATGGCTAGTGTATCTGTGGTATGTAAACTGGTTATTCCAAAGTATTTGGAAACCCAAGTATTTGGGTTTGCCCCAGTGGTTCAACATGACCCTTAAACTCATGCTTAGTCTATTTCTCAAACATGAGGAAAGAAATTTCCATCTGATTTAACTGAGTTATCAAAAATTAATGTGGTTTCCTTTAATGAGAATGTACCATATTTCCAGAGCTATAATTAGGAAACTTGAATTAATTAACATATCAATGTTCAGCAAATAAAGTTATCTTATGGAGGGGGGCATTGAAATACACCCACTCTTATGACTTCAGGCAAGTAACCATGCCTGCGCCTACTTACCACAGGCTGTCGCTGGGGACTTCCTGTGGGCCAGGCACGTGCTAAGAGCTCTGTGCGCCTCACCTCAGGACCCCTTACCCTGCTCGAGGAGGCAGGATGACATGTACTAGTGAGGAAGCAAAGACTTAGCTATAACAAGTCCGTGATCAAGATGCTAGGAGGTAGAGTTGGGATCTGAACACAGGTCTACCTGTCTTCATAATCCCAACTCTACACCACCATGTTATACTCCTCATATCAGCCAGAGAGACCGCTGAAAGTCAATCAGATCATGGCAGCTCTCAAAACCTTTTGACAGGTTCCTGCGATGTCCCTGTCTGGCCTGGCCCCACCACCTGGCCACACTCAGCCCACGTCTTTCTCCCTTGACTACAGGGTTTGGCCACACCAGCTCAGGGCCTTTGTACCCACTGGTCTTCTGCCTGGAAGTATCCATGGTGTTGGGCACCCTGCCTTTCACAGGGGAGAGCTCAAGAAGTCTTTGCCACAATTGAGCTTCTCCACAGACAGAGCTACAAGAAAAGCTTCTAGAGGCACCACTTGGAAGTGGTCCCCAGAGACAGTGGCACAAAGACCCTGTCTCAGAGCCCCTCCACCCTCCTGGTTGGTGACCAGATAACACTGTAAAAATCAGACCAAAGGATCTGCCAGAGAACTTCGTATCAGGTGGCCCTTCAAATAGGCCTGCAGCTTACCACTACAGAAACTTGCATGAGTCACAGGCAGAGTGGGTGGAGAGACGCCTTGGGCCTGTTAACTTTCTGAGGTCCCCAGGATGTCCCCCCATAAGGCTCCAAAAACTCAAAATTCTGACTTCATTCTGAAGTGCAGGCTAATTGGCAAATACAATAGCATTCCCTGTGCTCATGTTTCCCGCGTTTGGGTTTGCTTTGCTTTTATCTTATTTAATTTGCAGTAATAGCAGCTGAAACTAATTTCTTGACTGTAAATATCACAGCTGTTGTGGAAGGCATTAATTGCACACTATCGCTTTACCCTCCTCTCTTGGATCAATTTATGTGTAATCTGTTTGCAAGTTCTACAACTGCGAATATTAAGGGAGCGCATCGTGAAATGATCTAACCAAACCCACTGGAAACATTTGTACTGAAATGGCTGGGTGGTTTGGGGTATGGAAATATTCTTGTTTGTGGCAGACAGTGAAAGAGTGCTTTTTCAAAGCCCTACCCCAGAAGTCTTGACGCTGAGTGAAATATGGGTAATTTTTCTTTGGGGGATCAATGAAATAACTATTTTCAAAATGACTTTATATTGACTGAAAGGTCAAAAATGACCCAGGCATTGATCCTGCGTCCATAATCACTTTTTGTTTAGTAAGTTCACTGCCCCTACACAGTTGAATGCAAAGAAATCCAGTTTATCATTTAAACAAAATATTTTTTTAAAGCATTTGATGTCCTCTCTCACTCTCATTGCCTGCTGGCGTCTTCCTGGGACTGCCTTTCTTTGTCTAGGAAGTGGACCTCTACAGGATGAACAGCCAGGACAAGCTGGGCCTCACGGTGTGCTACCGGACAGATGACGAAGATGACATTGGCATTTATATCAGTGAGGTACAAAGGCTGATTTCTTGTAACTATCATAGCAAGACCAAAAGCGGTTTTTTCTTTTCTTTTGCACATTCACCAACCTTAACTCTAGATCATCAGGAGTCTTTGGAAAGACACAAATTACCCTGTCCCCTTCATCACACTCCATGGAGTTACAATCTTCACATGGGGGTTAAGTTCTAATGTCAGTACTTAAGGCAAAATTACCCTTGAGAAGCCTGCAAACCAGCCATAAAATGGAGCCGTTTACATGGTTTTGTGTGTTCAGCCCTGAGGAAACAGCAGATTACATTTTCCAATTCATGTTCATTGAGTGGAATGGTGGATGGAGTCACTTACACTTTTTAAAGTCTCTCTTGATTGCTCTCTTTTTTTTCCTTTTGGTGGAGCATATATAGTTGAGTTCGTATAAGTTAAATGTAACTTACACGTACTTAGGAAAGTAACGTTGGAAGCTGTTTGGTCTTCCTAGAGAAAATAATGCAAAGCAATTGGTTTTCAATATGGAAACTGCCATGCACACCCATCCTTGCACGTACAGACACCCAGTTTTGTCAGGAAATAAAATCTGTCTCTACAGGATGAACTACCAGGCTTAATAATTATCCTTTTGGATGTATGTCGTCCACCAAACTTGAGCTGACCCAAAATTACTGCATTTGGGGGCATCCCCCTCTTCTCAGTCCCACTTCTCTCAATTATATTTCATTTTAAAGTTATTTTCCAAAATTTAATACAAGCATTTGGTATAAAATAATCAAGGTATGGTTGCCAGTCAACATAATGAAGGGTACTTGTTAATTAACCTGTTCTACATCATTGATTTAATTACTGTGTGTGCAAGAAAAGTCAGCCGCGCCTCTTCAGCCCCCTCAGGTCGGCGGCAGAGCCTGTGCACGGCTGTGTGACAGGTTTGCCATGCAGGATGCACGAACAGGCCCTGCAAAGGCTTGGAAGCAGACCAACACGTTAGTGTCTGTCCTTGCACGACACTAAGTCTTGTTTATTTCTGTGCAAAACAAACACAGGGAACGAACATGACTATGTGTTAGAGTATGGCTTTGGAAAGTGCTGTTGTTTATTTTCATGCCTGTCTGGGTTTGTGCTGAGATGTTCGACATGTGTTTCAGATCGACCCTAACAGCATTGCAGCCAAGGATGGGCGCATCCGAGAAGGAGACCGCATTATCCAGGTAGGTCCGCTTCCAACCACGAGCCTATCACTGAAGACCAAACAGGTTCTAACAATAGCTCTAGGGTCGAAAATGCAGGAGCCGTTAAAGAAGAGGGATCACAAACTCAGATGTATAGTGAGGCCGGACAGGTTAAATTAGAATGAGATGCAACAGGGAATGGTAGGGACTGAGAAAAATTGGAGACAAGATGCCCCCACTGAAAAGGACCTTGCAGAATATAAGCAAGTTCACACCTCGTTTTCTTTAATTCTGTTTGGGCCAAAGACATTCTATCAGTGGGACAAATCAGGCCAACAATTGGCAAGTTATGAACCAGAATAACTGTCATTTTAAATTTCTCTGAAAGATGGTGTATCTTGTCCTTAAAATGGGAACATATTTGGCAAATTTAGCAAAATTGATTGAGGAGTTTTTTAAATTTCATGACTCAACATTTACCATTCTGGAACCACTTTGAAGGGTACCTGTACCTTAAGCCATGTTGTTCCTTGTAGTCCAAATGAGGCTCTTTCTTTCTCTTTTAGCTACAACCTTTTTTAATCTCACAGAAACAGATTCTTGGCTTCATTGTATCCACAAGGTTTAGCTCTCTACCTCTTCTCATTCCTAGTCCCCACCATGTTTGTTTTTCTCATTACGTACCTCACCATGACTCATTTTGATTTCCTTCTTCTGCTGCTTATCCTGTGCTTCTCCAGCCTTGAGCCAGAACCCTCAGCTGCTTGGGGTTCAGGCAGCTGAGGTTCTGAGGCAGTGGCCCAAACCTTCACCCCTGAAGGGTCAGGATCCTCAGGGTTGCTGGAGTTTTCCATTACCCTTCACTATTGAGAAGGGAGGTACTCAGGTGCCCCAGGGAATCCCTGGGTTCCAGACATAGTCCTCTTTGCCTCCACTGTGTCACAGCAACCCCATGTCCCCTGGATCAATCACTCCAGCCAGTAGAGTCACCTCTTTTGCTACTTGTTGGTTCAGTGACATGGGGAAGCCGAGCCTTCCACGTGACTCCTCCTCAGTGGGACCATCTCTCTGTCCCCCTCGGGGAGGCATCTCCCCAGGACTAAGACCTCCAGACTAGCAGCACTCAAAGTCACCAGGACATACCCAGCAAGAGGGTTATGAGGTGTTAGAGTGAGCATCTGTCTGGCCTAAAGAAGTTAAAAGTATCAAACTGGGCACACAAAACACCAGGTATAATTCTATCCCTTTTTCCCCCCTCAACTTCCATCATGTTCATCTCAGACATGTTCCTGCCTTTTATATTATCCAAAAACGTCATAATAATTGCTTTAGCATATCCCATTTATACTATTGTGTCTGATTAAATTGCTTAGATGTTCTCTCTGCACAACACTGTGATTTTTCTCAGTGCCGTCTTCTGGGGTTCCGGCCCTTTCTGTTCACACAGCCTCCACCTCACAGTTGCCTCATGCACTGCACCCATAGAGGCTTTGCCGTAGACCAGGGAAGCTGCATTGGTTTGAGCGAGGCCTTTCCTTCCTCGAATCAGCATTCTTTTGAAGCTCCATGGAAGTTCTGTGTTCCAGCTATGAGTAGATGACAGACACAGGCCTAAACAATATGGAATGATTTCGCACAACCCCATCATGCTATTTTCTACCCACTCCCACTTTTTTTTAAAGATAAATGGGATAGAGGTACAGAACCGTGAAGAGGCTGTGGCTCTTCTAACCAGTGAAGAAAATAAGAACTTTTCACTGCTGATTGCAAGGCCTGAACTCCAGGTGAGTGGACTTCCTGCAGATGAACCTGGGTCTGTAGTTCTCAAATCAGAACCCCAAGTCCCCAGCCCTGTAAAACAGCACCTGAATATTGACTCTGAGCTTGAAGGTGCTTTGTACCCTGGGAAGGTGATCAAACTTGCTGTCACTTAAAATCTACTTCATGATTTAACCATTTAAGTTTGGTGCTGACACTGTGGCGTCTATACTGCAGGCCCGCCAGGTTCACCAATGCAGGGATCCTAAGGACGGAAAAGGAAAGAAAACAATGAAATAGGAAACACAGCCAGGGCCGTGACCATCAAGATGTTTGACTTGCCAGGGCCTGACAGATATTCCAGCCTTGATCAGTGCAGGTTCTGTTTATAGTAAGACAAGGTGGGAAATTAGAAATTGTTCTTTCAAAAATTAAAGAAAAATTGATGATAAATAACAACACTTTGTGACCACCTAATAAGGGCCAGGCCCTGTACAGAGTACTTTATCCATAGGGTAAGCCTTCCTAGGAGACTGAAGTTCCCAGAGGTGTGAAAGTTACCCAGAAAGACCTAGAAGGAATATGATGAAGAGAGACTCAGGCCCAGGTAATCTGATTCAGAAACCACCATGTTACAATAACTCCTTCAATGGAGGGGATCAGGAACTCATACTAGGTAGCACTCTTTATCTACTTAGAGTGGCTCTAGGGAAATGTCTGGGGCAGTAGATCTCTTTAGGTGTGAAACCCAAGTGAAAAATAATCTAGAGACAGTGACTTAAAGGGTGTCTGACTCACCACAGGTGGTGGCTTCATGAGCTTGAAGGGAACTTCAGCAATGATCTCATCCAGGGTCACCGACTTTTTCTTAAGGGGCCAGATCATAAATGTTTGACTTGGGTGGCCATGCAGCCTCTGTCACCACTGCTAGATGCTGCTACTGTAGTGCAAAAGCAGCCATAGACAATATGTAAAAGAATGGGCATGGTTGTGTTCCAATTAAGCTGTTGTTGTTGTTCTTTTAACAAAAACAGACAACAGGCTGGATTTGGCCAATCCCTGAATAGTCTGCTGTTTTTTGGGCAAGATGGATAAAGCCCTGATGAAACTGATTTCCTTGCCCAAGCCAAACAGCTAGTTAGTAAAGCTACTTGCTTTGTCAAAAAGAACTCTTTCCACTAAAAATTGTTTCTCTTTGGGGCCTGCTAAACACGTGGGAGCCAGCAAGCAGAGGCACAGCTAGACCTACCTGACCCTCCTACACAGGCAGCCTGCTGTACTGAAAGCAGCTGATGTGGATGAAGGAGTTTTACCCCACAAAAAAAATCACAGATACTAGAAACTTCCCCAAACATGGCATAAGGTCGGAGGTCTCTAATGTGAGGATGTGACCTGCAGCAAAACATTGGGCACGTTGCATTTTGATGACTCCTGGAGTGAGCCCTAGAAATAGTTTTCCCCAAGGTAATGTCCTTTCTTTAAAAAAATAAAAAGGGAAACAAAGTCTGTTCTGAGGCATGTGTCTCCCTCCCCCCACACGCCCAGCTGGACGAGGGCTGGATGGACGATGACAGGAACGACTTCCTGGACGACCTGCACATGGACATGCTTGAGGAGCAGCACCACCAGGCCATGCAGTTCACGGCGAACGTGCTCCAGCAGGTAGCACCCGTGGCCACCCCGACCCTTCGCCCTGCTGAGCTGGAGCAACATCTGCTCCCCCCATCTCCCTTCGGGATGCTAAAGACTGCGAGAAGCCCACCCACCTAGAAGACAGCAAAAAATCAGCCTAAGTGCTTTTCTATTTGAGCACGAGTGAAATGCAAGCCGACACTCTCCCTAACCAAGCTTTTAAAGCTGAGCAAAAATGCCAAGGCATAGCTGACCTTTTGATATTTGTTGGGAAAACACATGTGCCAGCATTACATAGAGCTGGAGAAAATAAAGTCTTGCTTTGGAAAGCAAAAGCAATCCGCTTTGTTTAACCGGAGCTGCTTAGAGTTCTATAGCACCCTCCTACCATTGTCAGAGTCATTAACAACCCACTTATTGAGTCCTACAGGAGTTAAGGCCCTTTATGCATCCTCCTACCCATGAACTGGTTCATTTAATAGTTAGTCACTTTACCTCAGTGAATGATTCTATTATCATCCCCATTTTACAGATGAGAAAACTGAGGATAAGTGACTCTCCCAGGTTAGGTTGCCCAGATAGACGGAGGGAGGTGTAGCTAATTCCCAGCCCCTTGACCTAGTCCTAATGAGATGCTGCATCTCAGCCTTAGAAAGGTAAAGCCTACCCTATCAGGAAACACTGCAAAGAAAGGTCGAACACGGGTACCTGTGAGGCCTTCCTCCCTGTGACCTTTTGTTCTTATGGTTTTCTGTTGTGTAGAAGAAGCATGAGGAAGACGGTGGGACCACAGACACAGCCACCATCTTGTCCAACCAGCACGAGAAGGACAGCGGTGTGGGGCGGACCGACGAGAGCACACGCAACGACGAGAGCTCGGAGCAGGAGAACAACGGCGATGACGCCACCGCGTCCTCCAACCCGCTGGCGGGGCAGAGGAAGCTCACGTGCAGCCAGGACACCCTGGGCAGTGGAGACCTGCCCTTCAGCAATGAGTCCTTCATCTCGGCCGACTGCACCGACGCCGACTGCCTGGGGATCCCGGTGGACGAGTGCGAGCGCTTCCGCGAGCTCCTGGAGCTCAAGTGCCAGGTGAAGAGCGCCGCCCCCTACAGCCTGTACTACCCCAGCGGCCCCCTGGACGCCGGCAAGAGCGACCCCGAGAGCGTGGACAAGGAGCTGGAGCTGCTGAACGAGGAGCTGCGCAGCATCGAGCTGGAGTGCCTGAGCATCGTGCGCGCCCACAAGATGCAGCAGCTGCGCGAGCAGTACCGCGAGTCCTGGATGCTGCACAACAGCGGCTTCCGCAACTACAACACCAGCATCGACGTGCGCAGGCACGAGCTCTCGGACATCACCGAGCTCCCGGAGAAGTCCGACAAGGACAGCTCCAGCGCCTACAACACGGGCGAGAGCTGCCGGAGCACCCCGCTCACCTTGGAGATCTCCCCCGACAACTCCTTGAGGCGAGTGGCCGAGGGCATCAGCTGCCCGGGAGGCGAAGGGGCCGTGGGGACCACGGAAGCTTACGGGCCATCCCCAAAGAACCTGCTGTCCATCACGGAAGACCCCGAAGTGGGCACCCCTACCTACAGCCCATCGCCCCAGGAGCTGGACCCCGGCCAGTCCCTGGAGAACAAAGAGAGGAGAGGCAGCGACGGGAGCAGGAGCCCCACGCCCAGCCCGAAGCTGGGCGGTGCCTACCTGCCCACCTTGCACCACTCCCCGTACAAGCACGCGCACATCCCGGCGCATGCCCAGCACTACCAGAGCTACATGCAGCTGATCCAGCAGAAGTCGGCCGTGGAGTACGCGCAGAGCCAGATGAGCCTGGTGAGCATGTGCAAGGACCTGACCTCCTCCAGCCCGTCGGAGCCGCCGCGCATGGAGTGGAAGGTGAAGATCCGCAGCGACGGCACGCGCTACATCACCAAGCGGCCGGTGCGCGACCGCCTGCTGCGGGAGCGCGCCCTCAAGATCCGCGAGGAGCGCAGCGGCATGACCACCGACGACGACGCGGTGAGCGAGATGAAGATGGGGCGCTACTGGAGCAAGGAGGAGCGGAAGCAGCACCTGGTGAAGGCCAAAGAGCAGAGGCGGCGGCGCGAGTTCATGCTGCAGAGCAGGTTGGATTGTCTGAAGGAGCAGCAGGCGGCCGACGACAGGAAGGAGATGAACATCCTCGAACTGAGCCACAAAAAGATGATGAAGAAGAGGAATAAAAAGATCCTCGATAACTGGATGACGATCCAAGAACTCTTAACCCACGGCACAAAGTCACCAGACGGCACTAGAGTATACAATTCGTTCTTATCGGTGACTACTGTATAATTTCCACTTCTGCGTTATGTACATAAAAGAGACCACTACCGTTGGGGTAGAAATTCCTGCCTCGTTCAATGCGGCAAGTTTTTGTATATAAGATAAATACGGTCATCATGTTTATAGTCCAAATTTACACACCCTACAACTCCGGGTGTCATAGGTCTATTTTAAGGGGAGGGGGGAAAAACACCCTTACTTATCTCGGAAGGCAATATTAACAAACAGAGCTTTTTTTCAAATAGCAATTGTACTTTTTTACCTGTACCCTTTTACATAAAGTGTTTAAATTTCAAAAAGATCTTTTATTAAGCATACTTTCACAGAATAATTTGTTTAAACTATATTCATATTAAAAAAAAAAGTTAAACACGCTTTTTTTTCCTGCCTAAAACACAAATGCAACTGCCAGTATGTATTTTTAATGGAACCCTATTTTATAATATTACTTCACTGAATGTGTTTCATATGAGCGACCATTAATATTAATATATTGTTTAGGTCAAGGTTTCCATTCAAAGCTACCAAACTCTGTGATTAATGACTTAATACACATAACCAAACCAGCAGTGTTTAGAGTTGGCATATATATGTAAACATTTTTCTGGTTAAGGTTCCCAAGAAAGTGTAAAGGTTTGAACAGAAAGCAAAATATCATGGAGTGTTATGGAAGTTTAAAGCATGTTTGCAAATATTGCAGCCAGTTGAAAGAATTTGCATGTACAGAAAGTTGTGGATGGAGACGGTTTGTGGAATTTTAAGTGCTCATTGTGATAAACCTTTGCTTTTGTAGATTTGAAGGTACAGACTTATACAAGCGGCTTCATGAAATCATGATTAGTTAAAAACATTAAATGGAAGTTAAAATAAATTATTTTCTATTTGATACGTTTTGACGTGATTCCTCATTTTGCAGTGGTGCCTATAAAATAAAAGCTTTTTGCAGTGTTCATTTTTTTCCCTTGTTTCTATTATCTGCTACTTTGGAAGGATTTAAGTCTTTCAGACCATCTGATGCCTTCATTCAGCCTTGAGCCCAATGACAGATATAAAACCAAGGCCTAACAGCAAAGAATAAGGAATCAAATGTACCATACGATCCTGTATTCTGACTGCCTGTCTTACAGAAAGCTTCAACCTGGCCCAATACCCTATAAACAAGAATAGCTATGAGCAAGTTTATCAATCAGGGTCATATTTACAATGAAATCTCTTTGGTTTATTGCAACCATTCCTTCCTGTCAGTAATAACTATAACAACTCTGGGTGGCTAGGTCCAGCTTTCCATTTCTGAGGTATATCTGCAAATCAGGCAATATTTTTGTAGAGTAACAGTAGCCACTAAAGTGGGTGGGCTTCAAAACTGCTATCTTTCAGACTACAACCACCACCAGGATCCTAAATAATGAATTTGCTACAAATTGCTTCCTGACTGTAATGTTTACACCAATTTCAGCTGTAATACCTACTGAAAAAAATAAAGATAGGATTAGGAAGGGTGTCATTTTCATTTGCCATGATGCTATATATCTGGTTTACTCACTGATATGACTGAAATTTTGATTGAAATGACCAGGCGTTTTAGGCATATCAGACATAGATTCCTCCCACAGACCCTGCTGAAACCAAAATCCCTCCTTCGGGGCCAGAATCTTGAGACTAATTAGTAGGTACACTTGTAATAAAACAACTTAATGAAAATAAAACACTGAAATACTTATTCCTCATTATTATCTGTTCATTACCTCTTCTAGAACCAGGCATTGTTAAGATAATTACATCTGCACATTATTCTAATCAGCCCTCCAAGGTGAAATCTTTGCAAAGAGTATACTATTAGGGCCTCAGCTTTCCAATACTCTGCAAGTTCAACTTTCAACAGAATTGGATCCTCACCTCCCAGGAGAAGCTCCCCATCCCTAGCACTCTTACCTCATACCCTGTCTCCCTAGTTAATGTTTCACAGTGAAAAAAAACACCAGGCAGATGAATTATTAATTGCTGCAAATCATATAAAAGCAGTGAGTTTATTTGGAGATATAGCTTTTCTCCCCTTGTGTGTTCTCATTAAAGGCCAGAGGGGTGTGTATATGGTTGCAAGAACAAAGGGCTTTAACCTAAACAGTCATAGGATATTGGGGTCAAGGAGAGGAGTTTATAATCAGGGTTCCCTGTGTGCCTCTGTATTTGGGGGTCAGCCTGTGCACTTAGGAAAAAGTGGAGGTAAATAGGAAAATACATTCAAATCCAATTCTAGATCCTTTGAGTCCAACTTATTTTTAAAATCACTATCATCCAGATATACTCGGTCACAACATGCAATGCATTAATAAATGAAGTTTCCCAAATCTAACTTAGCCAAATAACTCCTACAAGGAATTGGAAGAGATCTTAGGAATTATCACTTTGTCGATGAGCAGGGGAGTCAAGGAGGCAAAGAAATGCAATGCAGCTCATTCATAAGCAAACTGGGACTTGCATTCAGAACCCAATACCTGGTCCCACAGTTCTTACTACCTGGTACTCGGGGGAGAAAAGCCCTCATGTGCCCAGTTAACTTAGATGCGTTAAATCCTGTGTCTTCAACCAAAAAAATATTAATAAATGTGTTTCACCAGTGGATGCCCCAGAGTGAGCATAAGGCAAAAAACATGAATCCATCACTTCTTCCATGAGTCTGAGCTCCCAAGTGCCTCCCGGTGCTCTGAGCTGGTGTTGAGTTGACAATTTCCCTGGGTAGCAGTGGTGAGGTGATTCACAGCTTCTGGTCTCACTGACATGAAGCCCTAGCTTCCGTGTAAACAGAGCATCCACCATCACCAGCAGGTCTTTCTACCTCTCCTGCCATGTATACTTTATTTCCTGGACCCATTTTAGAATCTGATGGAAGCCATGGATTCTATCCATAGAAAAAAGCAGTTATAATAAATAACACCTAAATAAACTGCATATAATTGTGGAGGCTTTACATGCCCCCAAAGTCCATTCATGGACCCCCTTTAATGGTATAAGAACCTCCCAGTTTAGACCAACTGAATTTGATCACTCTGTGGGTTTACTTTTCAAACTTTTTTTCATTTGCCTTTTATAGCACTATTTGATTCGAATGCCCACTTTTAATATCAAGAGATACATTTTTTCATATTAAAATCATACTGTTTAAAGGCAATTAAAATTTAGCAAACCACGAGTACCTATACTCTTCCAGTCACTGTGCTAATGGTTTTTCTCACAGCTAAATAGATTTAGGAACTACGAGTGCACATTCCCGATTCTCCATAGCAGCTGCCCCACCGGCTGCATGGCTCAGGTTTAAACTAATTCTAAAATACAAAAGAAAGGAGATGAGAATTTATTGACCATCTAGAGCTACACTGTCCAATACAGTAGCCACTAGCCACATCTGGCTATGAAGCTCTTAAAATATAGTTAATCCAAATTGAAATGTTCTGAGAAAATGTATTTGAAAGGCTTAGTATTTTTAGAAAAGTTAAATATTTCAATAATCTCTATGCATGTTGAAATGAAAATATTTTACATATGTTGGGTTAAATAAAATATATTATTTCATCATTTTTTACTCTTTAAGGTGTATACTATACGATTTTTAATTACGTACATGGCTCGCATTATACTCCCTTTGGACAGCGCTGATACAGTAAGTATCAGGGCAAATATGTGCTAAACACCCTCATCCATCTCATTAAATCCTTAGGGCAGTTCTGTGCCTTATCAAGAGTTTAGACTCAGATTAAAAACTTTGCCCAGATGAGTGTAGAGATATGATTTGAATTCGTATCTGCCTGATTCCAAACCCTTTACTTCTCACCACTGGGCCTCTATGTGCTCCTCAAGAAGCAATTCAAAGTGTGTTCAGGTTATGTTAGTATTTGTAATATATTCATGATCACAATGAAAAGAAATTGCATCAAAGTGACAGCCATTTCACTCAGTTCCCTTTGAGTCTTAAATTATAAAATATTCTAACTGTCCTGGCATGAACATATGACAATGCATAAAAATACAGGAATGTGAGGCACAAATTAAGTTTTCCATCTTTTAAATGAAAACCAGAGATCCCAAATAGCAAGAAGCACAAATACGATGAGGTAGGATTATACATTGCCTAGGGAATACTAGTTGGAGAACTAATTAGAATTATGAACTGAAGTATGAAAATTAACCAAGTAATTACATACTTGTAGCCTTCAGAAGTAGGTTACAGGTTACTTGTTAGCAAAATTGCCCAAAACCAAGGAAGCAAACACAATTCTGCCATAAGCAATTGCAACTCCCGTTTTTATTTCTGTTTCCCAGTTGTTTTAAGTATTTTAGGATTTCTGTGGAGCATCAACTAATTAAAAAGAAATCACTAAAACTGAGATAAAGATGCAAGAATTCTGCTGGAAAATGCTGTCGTCTTCAATTTTGATTAAATGTGAATTCCCTAAAGCAGTTATAAAACAAAGTGTGGTTCTTGGGTTTCATTCAGGTGGGTTTTTCTGCTTAAATGGTTCATTTTTCTTTCGCTTCCAGTTGCAACTAATCCTGAAAGGGCATGGTCCACAGGGGCATGTGATTTGCCTGTAACATGGTTTTGCCTTTCAATGGTAGAACGCTGACCTCCGTGCACTCAGCATCTTTTAAAAATGAAAAATGGGGAACTAATGACCCTTCCTTCGATGGAACTATGGCAAATTTAAACTTGCTCACCAATTTAGTGAGTCCTGCCAGAATCCTAAAAGCCAAATGAAACTCCCTAGACCTCATCAGAGTCTCTCAAAAAGACACTAGGATTAAAACTGAATTGTGTGTTTAGTTCTCCTCTTTAGCTGCCATCCCAGACATGGTGGCTTTGACTGAGCAGTTCCAGCTCTGAAGAATCATGTCAGGAGCCATGTCAGGAGCCACCAGGAACTCCTTCAGCCCCCAGTCGCTGTGTGCAAGCTTGGTCTAGGGCCAGGCTGAGTTCTCTGGAGCTTGCAGTCTAGTGGGAAACAAAATAGTAATCTGATCACCACACAAATAACTTATGAATGTCACTAGGATTGGAGTGGGGGTCAGACAGGAGAGCCAGTGCCGCAGATTTCAGAGAGCCTCCCTTAAAAACTCATGGTTGAGCTGACTGCATGTTAAGTAGACAAAGAAGGTGGTTAAACAGGCAGAGAATACAGCACACACAAAGACCCTGCCTGTGGTGAGAGAGACCTGGCTAATTTGAAACAAAAGAAAAAAGACAGTGTGGGCTGGGCACGGTGGCTCACGCCTGTGATCCTAACACTTTGGAAGGCCAAGGCAGGAGGAGTGCTTGAGCTCAGGAGTTCAAGACCAGCCTGAGCAAGAGCAAGACCCCTGTCTCTACTAAAAATAGAAAAAATTAACCAGGCATGGTAATGTGCACCTATAGTCCCAGCTACTTGGGAGGCTGAGTCAAGAGGATGGCTTGAGCCCAGGAGTTTGAGGTTGCTGTGAGCTCGACTGACACCATGGCATGTTAACCCAGGTGACAGAGTGAGACTCTGGCTCAAAAAAAAGAAGACAGTGTGTCCTTGAGTTGAAAAAACAATGGAAAAGAGAATAGAGAGCATGGTATGTGAAAAGATGGGGGAGACAGGAAAGAGCCAAACTGTCCACTTGTGACTGTATTCAATATGGCCAATGTTACTGAGCACCTAATACGTGCTGGAAAGTATGCTAAATGTTTTACATGTGCTAACTCCCGCAACCATAAAAGCCTATGTGATGAGCAAGACTGGTATCCTTATTTTGCAGACACAGAAACAAAGCAGGCTTAGAGAAGTTACCAGCTGGTACTTGGCTGAGGGGAAAGCTAAAGCAGTTCTTTCTGACCCCACTTACTCACCGTGTGGGGAAGCAGAGCCTCCATGGCAGGAGCTCACGGATTTCCACCCTGGGAGAAGCTCATAATATATTGCAACAGACACTGAATCTGGATACCTATGGTGACCACTTTGTGCCTTCCCTTTTTCTACTCAAGGCTGAATCTGCTTATAACTCTGTTGCTTCTCATTTTGCTGCCAGAGCAGATGAGAAACTTAACAGGCCTAGTCAACCCACTTGTGCAAATTCAACCACACTGACCACTGGAGAGAACATATTCCCTGATCCAGGGCTCCATTTCCCCATCATCCACCACGAAACACGCAGACTAGCAGCTTGGAGAGTTTCCTTTTCCCTTCCTTACCAGCTGAATTTCTTACCGCCAATGTTACTACTTCTCACCCCTGAGAAGTATCTGATCTCATGAGATGGTCCCATGAATGCATAATGAAGGCAATGTCAGTGGTTTTAGGGCCACACGGCGTCTCTGATTACCCACGGCCTTGAAATACCTCTCCTAAATTGGGCCTTGCTGTGTAAATTAGCGTGAGCGACTCACATGGAAGAGGGAGGTTTTGCAACCCCTGCTGCCACCCAATCAGATCTTCCTTCCGTAAACGATCTCCAAAGCCTCGTAACACAGGCCACAAGGTTTCAAAGGCACTAAACAGCCACTCCATAAAGAAGTTTCTCGGCACTGATAGGAACTGGAGGCACAGAGAGGCCGACTAAGTTCCTAACTGATGATAATTTAAGCTTTTCCATTTTCTGAGAAGGAGGTTTAAGACATTGAATGTGGGTTTTATAAACACCTACCAGTTACCCCAAATAAAGAAAACCTGCCCATTGGGTTTTAGGGTAGAGTCATAATGAATAAAGGGGATTAGGTTCTGACTAAAAAATGAAAATGAATGATTTCAACTCGTTTAAAAAAAATTTTTTTTAAATGAGATTCTGAGAACCACCTTCTGTATGACCTGTGCCTTCAGAAGTTGCCAGTTTAAACTGGGCCTTGTCACCAACATTTATGGACTTTGTTCCCTTAAGGGCATGGACGCGCCCACTCTGGATTCCAAGCCACCAACGTTTTAAGTGGCACTTTTTGGGGAAGGCTAACATTTGACCAATTTTAAAAATTGACTGCTAAAACTTATGGCTCTTTTTGACCCAGCCTTTACAGGAATGTAACCTGTTTCTATTTTCTAGTCCATCAACTCTCCTGCTATTTCCTCCCCCTTAAGAGGGTCACTTTTTAAATACCTAAGGTGTCATGATGCTTCCCTTATGAACGATAGGTACAATTTATAAACCAGGCTTGGAGTTTATTCCTTCATTCAGCATCAAGCTTAATTCCAAAAGAAGTACATACATTGGTATATTGTTTTCCACTTAGAAACAAGGCCAAACATTGAATATGTTTCTTAAAATGCACAAGAGCTCTGTGAATACTCAGTCTATATGAAAAGATCTGCAAGTATAACGGATCCACCACCAAATTCAATCAACATGTTCAAGGTCTTACCACGCATTGAGCTAGTTCACATGCCTTTCCACTAATGCTTTGGGAAAAGTCAGTTTTTTTTATTTTTGACACAGAGATACCTTTAAAACTCCAGAGAAAGCTACAAAGAATGCACACAATTTTGCATGTAATTGGGAGAGATTTATAGAACCAATGTGCTGTCTGAAGCAAAAACATGGTAAATATTGACTTGATTCTCCTCTTCCAAAGAACTTCATCTGCCTTCATGACCTTGGATTTGGCAATGGATTCTTAGATATGACACCAAAAGCATGAGCAACAGAAGAAAAAAAGGATAAATTGTACTTTATCAAAATTAAAAACTTTAGTGCCCCAAAGTACATTAAGAAAGTGAAAAGACAACCTACAGAATCGAAGAAAATATGTGCAAACCATGTATCTGATAAGGGTCTAGTCTCCAGAGTGTACAAAGGACTCCAGTCATATTGGATTAGGGACCCAATTCAACAACAAAAAAAAACCTAATTTAAAAATGGACAAAGAACTGCAGTAGACAATTCTCCAAAGATGATATCCAGATGGCCAATAAGCACATGAAAAGATGCTCAACATCACTAATCACCAGGGAAATACAAAACCCCAATGAGATACCACCTCACACCCACTAGGATGTTTATTATTAAAAAAAAAAAAAAAAACAGAAAATAATAAGTGTGGTCAAGGATATAGAAAAATTGGAACCCTTGTACATTACTGGTAGAATGTAAAAATGGTTCAGATGCTCTGGAAAACAGCTTGGAAGTTCCTCAAAAAGTTAAACATAGAATTATCATATGATCCAGCAATTTCACTCCTAGATATATACCAAAAAGAACTGAATCCAGGGACTCAAACAGACACTTGTACACCAATGTTTATCACAGCATTATTCACAACAGCTAAAAAAGGCAGAAACAATCCAAGTGTCCCTCAAAAGTTAAATGGGTAAACAAAATGTGGCACATATACATAATGGAATATTATTCAATCATGAAAAAGAATGGCATTCTGATACATGTCACAACATGGGTGAACCTTAAAATATGCTAAGTATAATAAGCCAGACACAAAAAAAAATTATGTGATTCCAGTTATATGAAATATCTATAATAGACAAATTCATAGAGACAGAAAGTTTAAAAATTATTATCAGGGGCTGGAGAAGATGTAGAGTTATGCTTAATAGGTACAGAGTATCTGTGTGGAATAATGAAACATTTTTGAAACAGATAGTTGTGATAGTTGCACAATATTGTGAATGTAATCAATGCCACCAAATTGTGTACTTAAAAATGGTTAAATAGCAAATTTTATATTTTTATATATATCTCACAATTTTAAAAAAAAATCATGCTTTTTAACTCAAACCGCATTCTGTCTGCTTTGTTGGGAGCATTGATTGTCTCAAGCATTGTGGAGAACTATGGAGACTCACCCCCAAAATGAACACATGTACCACATTTTATTTGCAATCCCAAGGGGTTCATAGTTTTTCCAAAACCCTTCCCAGACATCAGGTTAGATCTGATCCGAGGTAGAACAGATCCAAGACAAAATGAGTCTGGTGTCCCTTCATCTGCACTGAGAGTTCTTTTATTAACTTTGGTGCCCAGGAAGTGAATTATACCCATGGCTCCTAGGCCCGGAGACTGTTTGAGGCATGGATGAAGGCTGTTTGGGGACCTCTTGGAGGAATCATCAATTACAAATGGCACCAAAAAATACCAAAAGGTTTTTTAGAAAATTTCTTCCAATGCCCAGATGTGAGGTCCAAAGACACTTTGGGCTCTGCTGTAACTGGCAGGGGACAGGGGTGTCTCCAGAAATGAAGTGCAGCTGACTGGTTTGTCTCTTATTGCCCTCATAGGGAGATTGCATGGCAAGAGTTCTCCAGGTCAACTCTAACCTAAAAAATCTAGGCATGAAAAGAGCTCTCAATGAGAATTATCTAACCGCCCAAATCATTGGGAACCCTTTTAAAAATTGCCTATATGTTTAAATGCCACAAGGTCTCTGACTGCAAAGCCTTCCCTCCACCACTGATCCCATACCTGTGGGCATCCATGCTTACAGAGTCTCATTCACTCTCTCACTCACCTGCTCTAAACTCTCACCCCCTTGTGGCATTAAGCCTTGTTTGCTCTGCAGTAATCTGACAGAACACACGAGATTTTCACTGGGGATGACAGGCTAACCCAAGTTCTGCCTGCCCCTCCTGCCAAGATTTCTCATGGGAAATGGAAGTGGCTGAATTAAGAAGGGCTCACACAGGGAGGAATAGGGAGGAGAGGCTTTTCCTTGCTGCCAGCCTGCCTGCCTTTGCCCCTGCAAACATTTAAGGAGCACCTACTATGTGCTAGGCACTCATATGCAATGGGAAAAAGGCAGAGGTGGTCTCCCCTTCAGAGAGTGCCCATTCTGGTGGGGGAGGCAGAAAAAGAAACACAAGTAAACAAGAAAGAAAACAAAGAATTGCAAAGCACAATAAGGAGACATGCATAGGAGTGAGAGGAGCATTACCCACTAGACCAGCGGTTCTCAAAGTGGGGTTCCTGGGCCTGCTGCACCAGCATCACTCGGGATATTGATGGAAATGCAAATCCTCAGGTGCTATCCCAGACCCACTGATTCAGACACTCAGAGGAGGGGGACACTCGATCTGTTTTACCTAAGCCCTCCAGAGGCTTAGAGGGGTGCATGCTAAAGTTTGAGAAATGCTGTAAATATGCAGGGATCGTGACCAATCCCCTATCCCATCACTATACCCCCAGTCCTTAGAACAGTTCCTAGACGTAGTAGGCACTTTGCAAAATATGTTAAATAAATGAGTGAGCAATTAAGTGAGCGGGATAATATGCTTTAAGTTAGGTTATCAGAAAAGACCTCTCTACAGAGTTAAGCTGAGACCAAAACTTGGAGAAAGAGCCATGCAAAGTCTGGACAAGAATGCTCCAGGCCAACTAAATCAGCAAGTGCTGCAAAGGCCTTGGGGTAGGAAAGCACTTTCTTTGGGACCAGACTGCCTGACAAGCCACGCTTTGCAGTTCAAAAGTCCCATTTCTGACTCTGGGATCCAGAGTCTTAACTTAAACACCAGGGTAGATGTCCTCTTAGCTTAACTATCTGGTTAAAAACCTGCCTTTTCTCTGAGCACAATTGCCTTTCTTGTTTGGCTATGCATGTAAAGCCACCAAGCAGGGCTGTGCTGCAGACAAGGGCATCGTTTACAGAGCTTGGCTTGTTCTCCCGTCAAGATGAACTCTCAGTGACCTTGGACAAAGGAGCTCCCAGGTGTCTTCCAGTGAGCAAGGAGGGTGAACCAGGGTAGCATGCAGAGGCTCTGACTTTCAGCAATTTATTCTGAAGCTAGCCCGTCCTCATCATTTCAAGACAATAAACAA
This sequence comes from Eulemur rufifrons, assembly GCF_041146395.1. Lineage (NCBI taxonomy): Eukaryota > Metazoa > Chordata > Mammalia > Primates > Lemuridae > Eulemur > Eulemur rufifrons. Next base: position 177,382,921 of record NC_090989.1, on the reverse strand, counting down.
AGACTGCTCCAAGACAAATTCAAGATGGCATCATAAAAAGTGGATGAAAGGCAGCACATGAGAGAAAGCAGTGACAAACACCACTGGTAGTGATTCAAGCTGCCTGGAGCCAGAGCCACGGAGCCGGAGCCAAGTCACAGCCGGTGCTTACTACATCATTAAGACCCAGTCCAGGCTGGGCAACGCACAAAGCCAGCCGGCCAGAGAAACGCGGGGGAGGCCGCTAGCTCTTTGCCTGCATTTACCTTCATCCATAAGAAGTAGGCTTTGTTCTAAATGACACCCACTGGGAAGATTTTCCTGGTTTCATTTTTTTAACATTAAAAAATATCTGCAGAATATTAACAGAGATATTTTTTAAAGTTATAAGGGGAAAAACATTGTGCAGTTGATACCTTTAAGATTAGAACTTAGACAAGGAGTCAGCAAACTTTTTCTGTAAAAGGCCAAATTATATCATATGTAGGTTACGTGGGCAAGAGACAAAATCAAGGCTACTATGTAGGTACTTATGTGAGAAGAAAGAGAACAAATTTCCACAATTTTTTATTGATGAATTGTAAAGTATGTGAGTATAATTTTTAGAGGTCTACTAATGAGAAGAATAGAATTGGGGAGGGATAACATTTTGTTTACTTGGGGCTCAAAGTTAGTGTTCTCTATCATCAACTTGATTACAAATAATCATTGGTAAAAAGCCATTTTTAGCTCTTGGGTTATACAAAAACAGGCAGCAGGCTGGATTTGGCTTGTGGACCATAGTTTGCTAACTCCTGGCTTAGACCAGGTATTAGTGTGCAAGAATGCACGCCCACACAAAGATATACACATACATACACAAACACACACACATACACACACAGGAGAGAGAGAAACAGGGAAAGAAATTTAGTATAAGCAATTTGCTCTTATGGTATGCAGGCAGGCAAGTCCCAAATCTTCACGGTGGGTCGGCAAGCTGGGGATTCAGGAAAAGTGATGGTGTAACTAACTCTCTTACTTTGGGGAGGGTCAGCCATTCTGTTCCATTCAGTCCTTCCACTGACTGGACGTGCTCCATTAAAATAACAGTGTCATTGCAGGGTAGAGGGGTACACAAAACAGTTCTCAAATGTCATCCAAAATATGCATTGCTTCTGGTGCCATGTAGACAGGGGCCTCCTGCAAGCCACATCAAGGCAGCATCCACAGCCCCCTTCCTCTGGCTTTCCGTCAGGCGTGGAAGATGCCATGGTATCGTCACCATTCTGGTGCTCCCTAAAACTCGTTATAGGTTAAGTTGTGTTTCCCCCAAAATTCATATGGTGGAGTCCTAACCCCCCAGTGTTTCAGAATGTGCTCTTATTTGGAAATAGGCTCTTTACAGTGGTAATCAAGTTAAAATGAGGTCATCATAATTTATTATGACTGATACCCTTATAAGAAGGGGGGATTTAGAGACAGACACGCACATACATGTACACACACACACAAACACACAAACACACACACACAAGGAGAATGCCACGTGAAGATGTAGGCAGAGATTGAGCGGATGCGTCTCCAAGCAAGGAGTGCCAAAGACTGCCAGCAAACCACCAGCTTCTCTCTCATAGCCCTCGGTAGGAACCAGCCCTGCTGACACCTTGATCTTGGACTTCTGGCCTTCAGAACTGTGAGAGAATATATTCCTGCTGGCTAAGCCACCCAGTCTGTGCTACTCTGTTACGCAGCCCTAGACAGCTAAGACTCAAGCACAGAACGGAGCGAGATGTCTGCCTTGGCCTCTCTTTACTCTGAAGTTTCCTATCCTCCTTCATGGTTTCTCTCAAATAGGATTATTGCCTGATGTTATGGGCATCTATTTAAAAAATAAAATAAAATCAGAGCCAGTTTCTAAGAGCGAGGTACAGGTACCACCCCAGGCCAATACGTCGGGGAAGATGCTGAGGTCTGATGAGGAGGAGGCTGGGAATGTCACATCTTTAGGCAGGAAGCAGAGGACTCGGATGTCCCATGTTAGAAGATTTCAAGGGCCAGAACCTCTGCTGACCACTGTTCTGTTCCACATCTGCTGGACAGGAAGGAAGGTTCTCCTTCCCTCATGTTGGATCCTAGAGGCCTGGCCCAGCCACACAAAGGCCTAAGAAGCAGGGGAGAGAGATATCTCACAGGGCCCCAAAAGGTGCTCACCACCTGGTAGGCAAAGTTGGAGAGTGAACATCGGCAAACGGAACTCATGCAGCGGCCCCTTAGCTAGGTGCTTGGTGGTCAAATTTATAACCCTTCACAAGTATTCTCCTAAACAGAAGCCACAGTTAGCATTCAGCTCTACTCAAGGGGTCAACAGCACAATCTATAATATTTTCAAGATATTAGTTCACCAAGATGCTAAGAAGTGTTAAACACAAAAGAAGCGTTATTCACAAGATGCTAAGAAGTGTTATTCACAATGTATCCATATTCTGAAAAAAATATGGATACGTTGGATTAAACTAAGTAGAAAATGTTAGAGTTTAATATGCAAGGTACTTTATGAATCTCCAAAGAAAATCCCATGGATTTTGTTTTATTGTCAACTTTGTTTCATATTTCTTTTCACAACACCCAATCACATCTCTGAAAACAACTTATTAAGAAACATAGTTGGGAAATGCCAGTCATGAACTTTAAATGGCAGATAACTGTTTAGAGAGACCAGCCAAAAAGTCAGCCAACATCTAGCCAGCCCGAGCCGGAGCCAAGGCCCACAGCCCTGCAAAAAAAGGAAAAGTTTATCACTGACATTTTTTCCTAATAGGTCTCTCCCTGGGGCAGAAATAGCTGGAGTTTTCCAGAACCATCTTCCAGTTCTCCTACACCAAAGAATCAAACTATCACTTAAAGTTTTGTTAGGCAGTAAAAGCAAGCAATTATTCGAAGCAGAAAAACTCAAAGAGCTTAAAATGCGATTAGCTCTGCCGATAAGAGCAGTGCATTGAGGTGACCATAAATTGTTGATAACAACCTTAAACAGGCCTATCAGCTGGAGCTGCAGGATCAGGAAGCAAATAGAGAATTTGGTGGTAATAGTGCCCCAAAGATCCCTTCTGGCCTAGGGCACACAGATAAACAGCCTATACCTGGAAGCTGGAGCTAGATATTTGAACAGGCTTTATCTGGTCCTTAGACCATGCAGTTGTAGAATTAGAGACGGAAGCTTTCCCAGTCTAACTTTCTCTCCTTAAAAGAAATTTAGCCCCATGGGGCTGAGTGGTGACAAAGGTCACACAGAGGGTTCATGGACAACAAAGAGTAGAAACACCCAGTCCCCTTGCTTACAACCCATCCCCCTCTACGCCACCCCCCTTTGAATGCAGCCCCCAAAGGCTGTACATAAAAGCCAAGTATGATCGAGGGGAACCTGTCAAACACCTGGGAGCAGGCAGGTGCTGAGAGGCAGCAGTAATGGAGCACGTACATTTATTGAGCATCTAATATATGCCAGGTACTTGAATTTACTGCATACCTAGTATGTGCTAAGCTCTTGAATCTCAGCTGGCTCTAAGCAAATCCTCTGAGGTTGTGTGCCTTTGCAAAGGTGAGGATGTCACGCTTCTGCAAAGCCAAGTGGCTTACTTGAAGTTGCACACACAGCAAGAAAGAGAGTTGGGTGCATGCGCAGGACACACTCCAAGGCCAACGCTCCTAACCACTATGTGGCCTCCATTAATACACCTTAATAGAAGGCGCCACTTTAAATAAACAGACTTTGAGAGTTTCCTTCAGGGTGCAAAGACAGTCCTAAAACCAACAGCACGAAGGCAGATGACCTCATCAGGTCACTTTGCCTCAGTCCTTATGTCATGACAAGTGACCACCTAAGCCTTCGCAAAAGCAGTCTTTTTGTTTGTTTCTTTCTCATGCCTAAGAGCAAGCTATGGAGTTTCTTGCATAAGAAAATACTTGAAGAAGAATTTCTATGCTTGCCTGGAAGCTGTAGCATACTTTTCTGTTTATCTGCAAAAATAGGATGATAATTCCTATAACCTTCCTTTTTGCTTAAAAAAAAAAAAAAAAAAAAAAAGGTACTGTGGACATTTTTCCATGGCAATGGGTAAATATCTGCATCATCATTTTTCACAAATGCATCACATAGATATGCCATGTATCCAATGATGCCATGAGAAGGGCATTCAAATTGCTGCCGATGTCTACCATGACCAGCACTGCAGTGCACTTCCCAGCTGAACAAGCTTTATACCCTCGGTCGATCGTTTCAGCATTTTACCACAAGCAGAAGTGCAGTATCACCTTGCGTTTTGAGAGATACCATCTCCAGGAAGGCTGTGCCAACTGATACCCTGGCCAGCCGCGTAAGCCTGTGTTAGGAGATAACCTTCACTTGACAACTACAGAAACACCATTCACACAAACGTCTGTCATTTCTCCCAGAGTGTTTTTTCCCCACTCAGGGTTTTGCACACTCTATTCCATTTTCTAGCATGCCCTGCCCCACCTCCTTCCCTGGCAACGTCTCCTCTTCTAGGTTCCAGGTAGGATGTTACCTCCTCAGAGAGGCGTTGATATTCACCACCCCCTCCAAACTCTGGAAGGTCTTCCATTGTAAACATGCATAGCACCTTGGAATTTTCCTTCCTAATCTTTATGAAAGTGATAACAATTTGTTTAATATCTGTCACCCCTTGTAAACTCGAAGCTCCACAAGGACAGGGCACACGGTTCTCTTGCTGAGCACTAGGCACCTACTACCAGCCCAGCACCTGTGAATGACGTGGTGAAGGGTGGAAATGAGGGAGGGAGGGAAGGAGGAAGAAAATGATGCAGGAGTGGGGCAGGACTTAGATTTTCCACTGAGATCTTCCAAGGAAATGGAGGAAAAGGAGGAAGACAGGAAAAGAGAAGAGGAGGAAAGGAGGGAGGAAAAGAGGGAGGAAGAGGAGCAAGGAAAAAATTTTCCACCGATCTCTTCCAAGGAAGTGGAGGGAGGTGGGAAGAAAAGGAGGAGGGAGGCAGGAAAGAAATTTTTCCAGAGATCTTCCAGGGCAATGGGAAAGGAGGAGGAAGAACTCATTGAGTGAGGAACTAGAGATGGAGAGCTATTTTATGATCTAGAACTTGCTCTAGAGTCAGCCATTGAATAAATATTTATCAGGATCCTATAATGTACCAGGCATTGTTCTAGATATCAGGGGTACAGCAGGAAACGATTCAGAAAAGGTCCTTGGCCTCCTGGAGCTTGTGTCCTCGTGGGGTGGGGAAAGAAAGAGCAAATGGACAATTAACAAATATCTGCACAAGACAGGGTACAGGTGCTAGGAAGACCGTAAAGCAGGTGAGGTCAGAAGAATGATGGTGGACGCTGCTACTTCAGGTGGGGAGGTCGAAGAGTGACATGAGAGAAGACAGCAACAAGAACTGTGGGCAGGGTGCTCCAGGGCTGACAGACAGCAAGTGCAAAGGCCTTGATTTAAGAACTGGAATGAACTAATGAACTAGAAGGGGATTTTAAAAACCAAGATGGAATCAACATCCTCTAAAACTGAGGGAAAATGCTTCCAATTGGCAGAAACAAGCTGTCATAGAGATGACCTCCTTAGTACTTGGATTCATTTTCTAGAGCTGCCATAACAGTGTTCCGCAAACTGAGTGGCTTAAAACAATTGTTTGAAAGTTATCATTTCATTGTTCTGGAAGCCAGAAGTTCAAACTCAAGGTGCTGGCGGGGCTGCACTCCCCATGAAGGCGCTAGGGAAGCGTCAGCCCAGGCTCGGGCCTCTCTCCTAGCTTCTCGTAGCTCAGGCATGCCTTGGCGTCTTGACTCCTAGATGGAGGGGTCCAATCCTGACTCCAGTGTCACCTGGCCACTTTTACATCGTCTTCCTTCCGTGCGTGTCTCTGTGTCCAAACTCCCCCCGCTTTTCATAAGGACAGCAGGCATACAGGATGAGGGCCCACCCTAATGACCTCATCCAAACTTAATTGCCTCTGTAAAGACCCCATCTCCAAATAAGATCAAATTCTGAGGTACTAGGTGTTGGGACTTCAACATATCTTTTTGGGGGAGCTACAATTCAACATACAGCAGCACTCATGAGTCCAATATAGCCTTATGATGTACAGAAGCCAATCAGATATAATTTTAGTACCAGTAAGACTGCCTGGGTGCATCTGTACGACCAGTGGGCTGAGTTACGGAGACCCTGGTATGGACTAACAATTATGCAGAATGATGTCTATCAGGACCATGATACGAATCCAGTCTGCATTCCATCTGGTGTCTCTGGTCATTGGGAAACTTCAGCAATCTGAGAAAACGAGGTCAAACTTTTTTTGGGGGGCTAACCTTTTCTAGAATTGAAAAGGTTAGGCCCCCAAATTTTGAAATGACACCTGTTTCCCAGGAATATTTTAAATAAAGATTGAGAATTAAGGAATATTTATGAGCAACAAACCAGTATAATGTTTCTAAATTAGAGAATCTGTGCTCATTTCTTTTCTTATAGAGTTATACTTTTAAGGAGAATTTAGCCTGATGGAGTTAATCAATCACCCTCATAAATTCCAGTTTGAATTGTATACTTGAGTAACTGATGTAGGCTTGCAATACTTAAGTTGCACTCACTACTTTAAAAATAATATTGCAACATTTAAGAGAACTTAATACTCACCATATTGACATGGTTTAATTTATTAGAGTTATAAAAATTACTAAAGGACGTGAAAAGTTCTGAAAACTCATATAAATAAAGTAAATCAAAATTCTTAAAAAGGAAATTGAATATAGTAAGTTAATAAATGCACTTTAAAATGTTTAAAAAGGCTTAATTAAGTTTAATAAATAAGCTCCAATAGTAAACAAAGTCTCCTTTAATGAGATTGTTAAAATGTGAGATTTATAAATAGCATAATGAGATTTATAAATTGAAATTAAAAGTTTAAAGAAAAATTAAAGTGTAATTTTAAAAAATGGAATACTTTACTGAATAGTTTTCATACCCTCCAGGATGTCACAAAACTCACATTAACAGAAAGAAACAAATCCCAGCTTGCCAAAGATTGGCATAGAAAGGATTGAAAATTAACCCTTGTTTTGCTGGGTCAGAATTTCCTCATTATGATAGGATGGTTGCTGGGTGGGGATATGTGCGTGTTTTGTTTTTTCTTTTGCTTTTGAGTCATTGACATACTTTATTTCACATCGGTCTAAATAGCTGAAGGATTCTTTAAGTTCCTAGACACACTGAAAACCACAGAATCTATAAGCACAACCTCCGGGCTACTGACGGGGGACCCAGCGGTCACACACTCTCGCCTTCAGCACTGCCCTTGCTGCCAGCCCTCCCAGGTTGGAAGCGCCTTTGACATCGGAATCCCTGGTTTTTGGTCACAGGGACCAAGGCCCAGGCTGGTTAAATGGCCTGGCTCAGATCACACAGGCTGCTGGCAGATAAATCAGAGAACAAACACATTTCCTCCCTCTCTGGAGTGAGTGGTCATGTTGGCAGCTGCCTGGCCCCAAACAAAGCAGAAGTGCCAGTGCTCGGGCCGGAGGGCCAGAGGGGCAAAGATTCCAAGGTGAGCCGCAACATATTTGCCCTTGAGAAAGGTCAGTTCGTACCCTGCATTTTATACACGTCCTCTGCAACCTATGAGCAACTGTCAGGGGAGAGGTAAAAACTGGTTGACTTTAAGCCCTGAAAAGAGAGGATTAATCCTAACAAATGAGGTGGGGGCCTTTGATAATGACCAGGACGCGTTAATGGTGCGTCTCTGCACACGGAGGCGCAGTCCTTTATGGCCCTGCTAGGGCGAGGATAAACCACAGGCCCCGTAATAGCTCCCTCCGAAGGGTTATGATAATCCTCGCTGTTGTCTGAGCAGAGCGGGTAACAGGGAAAATGGATGAAAAGTGTATGTTTATGTCTTTGCTATTAAATCCAAAGCCATAAACACGGAGGGCACTAAAGTTGATAGTGTCACTGACAAATGCCTCCTTTTGAAGAGCACAGAGAAGTTCAAAACAACAAAGGAAAAGGCAGCAACTCTCGGACCTGAAATTTTCCATCTAACCTCCTCCCGCCCTTTGCCCTTCGCTTCTCCCTGCATTGAGTTTAATTCTGCAAATACACTTTGTGGGTGAAGCAACATACGGGAAACCAAATTTATTCTCTCCTGGCCTTGGAATTTAACCTTCAGGTGACCCTGAGGCAGTTCCTGAAGACTGGCGCTACCCTAAAGTGTCACATACGTCACAGATTAATATTCTGCATCCTCCGGCTAACTGGGAAACCCTTAGCCCCAAGAGCTCTGAGGTCAGTGTATGAGCGAGAGTTTTCTGAGATTCTTAAAGAAAGAAAACATCCAGGTGTGGGAATAGGGTGAGACCAGTCAGGCATTCACCTGGGCTGTAAAATTTAAGGAGGAGGGGCCAAAAAATCAATAATAAGGATACATATTATTTTAATGCAATAATTTTAAAATATATTTTATCATATATATATTTAAGGTATACAACATGATGTTCGGATATACAGATGGCCCTCAACTTACAATGGTTCGACTTGCAATTTCTCAGTTTTACGACAGTGAAAAAGTGATAGACATCCAGCAGAAACTGTACTTTGATAACTGTTCTGTTTTCCACGTTCAGTGAAGCATTCAGTCAATTACATGAGGTATTCAACACGTCATTACAAAGTAGGCTTTGTGTTAGATGATCTTGCCCAACTTGTAGGCTAATGTAAGTGTTCTGGGCATGTTTAAGGTAGGCTATGATAAGCTATGACGTTCATAGTTCAGATTAATGCAATCATTTTCAAAAGTCAAGTCATCCAGCTCTGGCTGTTTGTCAGCTACCTACTTTTGTAAATAAAGTTTAGTCGGAAGCTCAGGACCAGGATTAGGGAAGGACAAGTGAGGCAGGATGGTCAGAGCATGTCTTGAGTTCAAATTTTATTTATCATGGATTCTGATGTTCTAAAATATCAGCGCATGAAAGCACTGCTTATCTTGACTACTGAGCATTGTGACACTCCCTTAAATCTTGCACCCCAAGTGACTACCTCACACTCCTCACCCAAGGCTGGCCCTGCGGAGCCCACATCCCAATTTTTCCATGGGTTTCCTATAACTTGATATTACTGAGCTCTTACTATTTTCAGGCACTGTTCTAAGGACGTTGTTAATATTTATATTCACTCTTTGAATTCCCTACTTTGTGTGTAAATGGAGGCACAGAGAAGTCCAGTAACCTGCCCCAGGTCACACAGCTCATATAGCAAATGAGCTGGGATTCCAACCCGGGCAGGCTGGCTCTGCAGCTCGGCTCAGACACGACTACATTCTTCCTCCCTAATTTTTTTCTTTTTGTCTCTTCTCTTCCCTTTCTAAATTTATTCTGCTCACTTTCTCAGCACATAGTGATTTCTTAATCTAATTTCCCCAGCCTTTATGCTGGTAAGTTATTTCTACCGTCAGACACAGATGGCTTTATAGGAGACCAGCCAGCTAAGTGCACCGCCTAAGAATGCAATAAAACTTGTATTTCTAACCAGCTAGATTGGTTTACGTGGTGAGATAAATATTGCACTAAGAGCAACTCCCAGCACACCTCGGGGAAAGAGTTGTCGCCCCCACTCCGGCTGGTTGGTAGGAAACACAGCACTCCCTTCCCTGGATGCTCCAAAGCCAAGGGCATGAGGTGGTGGCTTCTCTGCCTTGTCTGAATCCTGATAACCTTGTTTTGGCCTGCAGGCACTGGCGGCTGGGAACTGGCTGCCACGGTCCCCCAGGTATCTGCTGTCTCCTTGAGTGGCTGCCACAGACACTATCTATGCCTCCAATTCCCGTTCCTTTTCTGGAGAAGAAAGGTTGGAGGCGATAGGCTCAGCGCAGTAATTGCAAGTGGCGCCCTAGGAATAATTATTATGAACTATCATTATCATCCTCACCACCAACATTTGAGGGCTCAGGATGTAATGAAGCAGGTTCTCCTCTTCTCCATGCACAGTGCTCTATATGTGCTATGCCATTTAATCATCTTCCAGGACAGCATTTCTCAAAGTGCAGCATACAGACGACCTGCACCAGAACCTCCAGCGAAGCAGGGGAACAAGACAGCGCCAGTTACTCCAGCTCTGTGAGCGCAGAGCCCTGGGCATCTGCATCTTTAACAAGTACCCCAGGCTTCTTTTGTGCATCTAAATTGAACACTTACATACCATGCCTATTTTGTAAATGTGGAAATAGGAATCTCATAGAGGTTAAGTAATTTTGTCCAATGTCACGTTTAGATGTGGGCAGGGTCTACTGACTGACCCCAGGTCCGTCTGACCCCACAGCTCAAGCTCTTTGACCTCGTGCTACACTGCATCTTGGGCTTTTATTTCTGCTCCGTCTGTCCCTTGTCAAATTCAGTTCCCCCTTCTAGAAATGTAGTCAGTTTTGAAGGAACTGCCCCAAATGAATCCTTGTTCAAGTGAGTGACTGTCTTTAGTGTTCCTGAAAAGAAGAGCATAGGACAAGGACTTGGGGACAGGTGGCTTATTTCGGGGGGCAGTCCCAGAAAACAGGAGAGAGAAGGCAGAGAAAGTGAGACAGGGGTTAAGAAAAGGCCAGTGTAAAGGTCTGCTGTGAGCATGGCACCATTCCCCTGGGACCTCCTGAGCAAACGGAACGCCTCCCAGAGTGGCCCAGAGAAACGGGAGGGCTGTGACATTCTGGTTGAAGGCCGGCTCCAGGGGCTTTAACACGCACACTTAGCCTACTTCTGGGTGGTGCATGTGCCAGCTGAGGGAGCTCCCATGGCAATGCTCGGGGGCAGAATTCAGAAAGACGGGTACACTTCAGGTGGGACATAGGTGGCTCAAGGTACTTTTCAATTTGTACGGAATGGCCTGTTTGGCTTTGGCTGAAGCCAGGCTAAGTGGATGCGATTCAGGTACCAGCGTTGCCTGCTGCCCTGATAGATCGAATCCCCTACTGTTCCCATCCATCGAGAGCGAACGCAGACAGATGACACAGTATGCTGAATAATCTCCGAATCGCGTGCTAACGTGCTTGGCAAACCGATCCTTTACAAACAGTAGCCAAATAAAGGTGAACTCCTCTGGTGTTCAGACTTGGAAGGAGACAAGTCAGCTCTGCTTCCTGATGGAAATCAAGAGGGGCCCTTCTCAGATCAAAAACCAAAAAGCACCAATGTAAGGAAGTCACCTGTTCCCCCTCTGCGCGTGCGTTCTGTCTCTGTGCTGTGACAGTGGCTCTGCAGAGCAGGGTGTGTGCTGCTTGTAGTGTCAGGTGGGCCTGGCTCTCGCTCCACCGCTGGCAAGCTCTGTATCTCTGGGCAGCTGACTCACCCCTCCTAGGGTTGCTGCTGGGACTAAGCGATGGCATGTGTGGTGTGCTGTCCACCTGTGCCTTGCTGGCACCCAAGCATCTGAACGTGGCTGGCGGAAACAAAGTTACAATCATGTTCATTGGCCTCATTTGAAATTCACACGTGCAAACCTTAAGCAGACTCCAAGCACTTCCAGGCACACTGTACCTCACTGGTATGTTTACTTCCCAAATGTCTAGAATTTTTTTTTTTAATACCTTCCTCTCCTTCCTCAAACCCCCACACCTCTCTCCTCTCTGTCCCCTTCCCAGCCCATGCCCTTGCCTGATACTTCGGGAAGAAAATGAAAGCAGTTAAGGTGCTCCACCGCCGTGGTCGCCAGCTCACCTGCGTGAAGACCCTCCCTCTCTGCTCACAGTTTGTTATAATTTCCTTATTCCTTAAATTTGCTCTCTGGACCCTTCCCTGGGACTTAGACTCGCTCTCTCCTGTGTCATCCCTTCCACTGGGTCATTCCCCAGAGCATACAAACCTGTACGTGTATCTCCCATCTTTAAAAAAAGTGACCCTCCTGGTTAATCTCCAGACCCCTCCACACACCATAGCACGTCTCTGTCCCCTGCACATCAGTTCTAATTCTGTGTCATCTTGCTGTTTCCACGTCCTCACATCCTACTTTCTTCTTCACTGATGCCAGCGGGCATCTGTCCCCCCATAGGTGAAATTACTCCTCAGTGTCACAAGGGACCCTCAGGCTACTCCCCAGGCCAGAGGATACATCTCTGCCTCATTTTAGTCAATCTCTCAGCAGCTTTCAGCGTATCTGATCATTCTCTCCTCAAAACACACTCTTGCCTTCCAGCTCACCATGGAGCCACCATCCCTCTCCTATCTGATGGCTCTTATTCAGTCTCCTAACATGATTCACACCCCGACTCCGAAGCCGGCTGTCCATACCACCCATGGTGCGGCGGTAAAGAAACCAGCCAGAGTGTCTTCCTCGTTAATTTCATCTAGGTCCGTGGCTTTAAATACCACTTACATGCCAAATAGCTCCCAAAGTTTTTCCTGTACTTTGTCCTCCAGACACTTACTTAATATCCCTACTTGGGTACCTAAGAGACTTCTCAAACTAACACACCCTGGGGTCTACACAGTGCTTATGTGAACGTGTTCACTCAGTAAAAATTCAGCACTGGTGATGGTTGTGCTTTTCTGCATGCCATTTATACTTTGAATGAAAAGGCTGATTTTTGAAAATTAATATTTCAGAACATGCTGCCAATTGCTTTTCCTGTAAACTTGCTCCTCCAGACTCCTACAAAGAAACCCCAAGTTTCAACATGCTTGATCCCTCTCTTTCCACATCCAATCCAACTGTAAGTCCTGCCTTCTGTACTGCCAGTCAAATCCCACCCCAGCCCCCTCCTCGCCATGTGGTGGAGCCACCAGCATCTCTCCCTGAGTTACTGGAACAGTTTCCTACTGCCTTTGTGGGTTCCACTCTAGCCTCCTGTTACGGACTGAATTGTGTCTCCCCAAAATTCATAGGTTGAAGCCTTAACCCCAATGTGACTATATTTGAAAATGGGGCTTTTAAAGAGGTAATCAAGGTGAAATGAGGTCATAAGGATACGGCTCTAATCCAACAGGATTGGTGTCCTTATATGAAGACGACACGAGGAATACACGCACAGAGGAAAGACCACGTGAGTAGGCAGAGAGAAGGTGGCCATCTGCAAGCCCAGGAGAGCCTCCCCAGAAACCAGCCCTGCCAACATACGTTGATCTCGCACTTCCAGCCTCCAGAACTGCAAGAAAAGAAATGTCTGCTGCTTAAGCCACATAGTCTGTGGCGTTCTGTTATGGCATCTTGATACACCTTCTATCATCCACTCTACTCAGAGCATCCAGAGTAGACTTAAAAAGTTGCAATTAAGTCATGCTACTTCCCCTACTTTCCCCTCAGCAAACATTGAAACTTATACAAAGATTTCCCACAGCACTCAGGGTCAGATTCAAATGCCTCACCCGGCCTAGAGGCCTACACAGTCTCATCCTGGCAAATTCTCAACCTCTCCTAAAACCGCTCTCCCCTCCCTGAGCCCCAGCCCTCTCCTCCTTTTTGTTTCCTGGATGCCATTAGTTTCCAGTTTGGAGCTCTTGCTCTAGCTGTTCCCAAGTTTGTGTTGCCCTTTCCCTGGGCTTTGGCATAGCTGGTTCCTTCTGGCTACTCAGAGGTTATCTTAAATGTCCCCTATCCAGGGAGACCTGCCTTGACGACCCAATCAAAACTAGTCCCCTCGTAACTTTCTAGCATTCACCTGTTTCAGTTTCCACATAGCACCTAACACCACCTGACAATGTTGACTTTACTTACCTGTTTACAGCCTGTCTCCCCCGACCACCGCCCGGGATACCAAAGCAGATGTGTTGCCTGCTAGCCTCTGCATCCACCTCCCACCTCCATTTAAAACAATATCCAGCATATGGCAGGTGCTCCATAAATATGTGTTGAAAGCACTGAACTTGTACAGTCCTACCATCGTGCATAGAGCCTAGCAAAAACAGAGCACAATAGCCACCCCGACTTTCTATCACACTCCTCAGAGATGTGGAGACTTTAGGATAAGTCAACAAAGAGCAATGGAGACTTCTAGAAAGCACTGATTGAACGCATGCAGTTATTTCTGTCTCATTCCAAAATCTCATTAAAATATCACTAAAGGTACAAAAAGGTATAAATTTACAAAGACAAAGAGATGAAGAGATAAAATGCCAAGAGCTGGAAAACATCAGCAAACGTTTTTCTGAATACAGAATGCAGAGACCTAAATGTGCATGGGTCGGGGGGAAGCCAATTTGTGCTGCCGAATCCCAGAGAGATTCAGGATTTGGAGCACCAGATATCGCTAAAGGGAGGGGCAAGGGATTAGGCTAAAAGGAAGAGAATTCACTGAAAGCTCATGAAAGGAATTGTCAGACTTCCAGGGGACCTCTCTCAATACCTCGCAGCTAGGTTAGGACCCATCCTGTCCCCAGGAGTTACTGGGGTTTTTATGTCTGGGGATATCAAACCAGACATGTTTTCCAAACACGAAAACTCAAGGCACAGTGAAGATCTGGGTGAGGCATTGAGCAGAAAATGGGGACACAGTACAAATCTGCAAACCAAATAATGAGACCACCTGTCCCTTCTGCCCATCGCAGCTCCTAGAATCATCCCGGGAGCTGAGCTTATACTTCCTGAGGCAGGAGACAGAAAGACTCCTAGGTTGAGAAACTAACTGATCCAAGAGAGGAAAATCTCCAGACACTGACATTTGAGGCATATCATGACAAAATGGCTGGAATGTGCCAGCTTTCCTTACAAGGACATCACCAACCTCTCCCTGGCAAACACTCCAAACACACCCTGAATCCACATACACCCCCAAAACACGCACCCCCAAAGACATATACAGTCATGTACTACATGATGATGTTTCGGTCAATAATGGACCACATGTATGACAGTGGTCCCATAAGATCATACTCTATTTTTACTGTACCTTTTCTATGTTTAAATACACAAATATTTCCCGCTGTGTGAGAATTGTGTACAGTATTCCGTACAGTAACATGTTGTACAGGTTTGTAGCCTCAGGACAATAGGCTACCCCATAAAGACTAGGTGCGTAGTGGGCTACACCATCCCAGTTTGTGTGAGTACACTCCATCATGTTCACACAATGACAAAATCTCCTGACAACACATTTCTCAGAATGTGTCCCTGTCATTAAGCAATGCACGACTGTGTATGTACTTGTCCCAAACACACCTACTCCTCAAATACATGTCTCAAACACACACACACCACACACATATCCCAGACATGCACACATATTTCAAACACCCCAAACATACACACTCAACTTTCAAACAGCTTTTTTTTCTGCTTCTTAATATATGAACAGACAATAAGAAATAACCAGATATGTGAATAAATCTTCTAAAACAAAAGATCAAAACCAAACACATAGATGGTGGTGAGTTAGGGTTGGAAGGGGAGAAGGAACACAAAAGGAAAAAAAAAAAAAGCACAGGGAACAGAATAAAATTTCCAAATACCATAATCACAATACTTAGATAAAAAGATATTGCATCCCTGAAATAAAAACAGGATTCTATATAAGGAAACACTTTGAGAATAAAAAAGAACATCTAGAAATTTAAAATACAATCATGGGGAAAAAATCAGTATAAGAAATGCTAGAAACAGTTGGAAAAAATCTCTCCAAGTATAACAAAAAGACAAAATATATGGGAAGTGTAAGAGAATAAATATAATTAGAGGCTCAGTCCAGAGAGTCCAAAGTGGGTTCTTAGAGGGAGTAAACAAAGAAAATTATGAAAAGGAAACCATCAATGATATAAAACAATAAAATATTCCTGGGCTGCAGAATATGAATCTCCAAAATAAAACAGCCCTCTGTATACACAGCAAAAGGGATTTGAAAGTCTAGTGTAAGGTGTATCAGCAGGATGTTTCAGAACACTAGGAATAAGGGTTTCCTAAGAGACAAATATACACCACGTTACCCACAAAATATCAGGAATTAGCATTAGGCTTCTCAACAGCAAACCTGAAAACCAGAAGGCAATAGAACAAGGCCTTGAAGATTTCAGGAAAATAATTACTTCCAACCCAGAATCACACACCCCAAATAGATCATTAAACAAATGTAATAATAAAATGTCTTCACGTCTTTGCATTTTCAGACATATATAGTCTTCACATTTTATGTTTTCCATGTTTCCTTTCTCAGCAAGTTACTGGACAATGGGTGCCACCAACATAAGGAAACCAAGAATAATTTCTGAGCGATCCAGGAGGAAAAATGTCAATCATAAGAGGGAAAGGAAATCTCTGAAAGATAATTGTGCAGCTGACTTTTAGGATGACCAGCCCAGGTGGGTACAGAAGGAAGGCCTCCCTAGAAATAAACTGATGTTTTACCTGGTGTGCTGGCCTACAGTGAGAAGAGTCTTATAATTTTATCAGAGTGTTTAAGAAAAAATTAATGACATGAACATAGAAAAGTAAGCAAATTAAGCTGGGAGCAGTTGCTCACAACTATAAGGAAGATCTCTTGAGGCCGGGAGTTTGAGACCAGCCTGGGCAACACAGCAAGATCCCATCGTTACAAAAAATTTAAAAATTAGTTGGGGTTGGTGGCACAGCTATTCGGGAGGCTGAGGCAGGAGGATCACTTGAGCCCAGGAGTTTGGGGTTGCAGTGAGCTATGATGACACCATGGCACTCTAACCTTGGTGACAGCATGAGACCCTGTCTCAAAAAAAAAAAAAAAGAAAAAAAGAAAGAGAGAAAGAAAAATATTAAGCAAATTAAAATAAATAATCAAAGCAATTATTAACTCCAGGAAAAACAAAAGGTGATGCAAGAAAAGAAAAGTTACTTATAGGACATTCCACGGCTCAGCAGTGAACAAAAGTTATGTAATAAAAAGAACACAGAATGGTAATTTGACCCACAATTATGATATAACAATAATGGAAGAATGTGGAAAGGGGAAGCTTACATGTAGGCTTATGTCTGTATGGGAGGGTATATAAGAAAGCAAATCTACCATCTTCCATTTTAGTCTAAAATAAATAAGAAATAGCAATGCAAGTATATTTTTTAAAAATATAGAAGTAAATGTCACATACAAAACAGCAAAAAGTAATGAAAGTGGTTTGCCTTTGGACAGATAGACCCGGGAATGGGAAAGAGACTTTTGTTGTACATTTATTACTTTAGCAAGTTTAAAAATTAAATTAAAAATAAAACAAAACATAAAGGAGTCACTTAAGTAAAGGTGTATCACAGAACGGTGGAAAGCTGGGCGTACCATGCATAAGCTTCACTCTGAAGAGGCCAAGCATGAATAACTGTAAGTAGATCATACGGGGTTCAAGAGCACGAAGCTGAAAGCATCCTCACTGTTCATGCTTGCCTCTTGCCATATCATAACAGTAAACACCGCAGCTAACATTTGCTCAGGGCTTACTGTGGACAGAGACTAGACTAATATTAGCTAATCCCACCCACAACCCCTGAGTTAGAACAAGATTCTGGCATTTTCCCATTTTCAGATGAATAAACTAAGGCCCGGAAAGAATAAATAACTGATCCAAGGTCAGCGCAATTCTCTCTTCTCCCTGCACAAGAAAGGAATGGGAGAAAGAAACTATTTGTACCTGATGTTCTGCCTTTCCCAAAAATACACGGCCAAAGACACACAGGTTGGAAAAGTTGGTGAAAGACTAAGCTGACTTGGCCTGGAGAAAGTGAGGGCACTGTGGACCGAGGGTGGGACGACACGCTACAGAAACAAAGAGCCGAAAGCCAGACACAAATCTGTCCAATCATTAAGGGGGAAATTGCCAGGCTTGAAGCATTTATAAATCACCCCCAAACTAATCAGCCATTTAAGGACAATCCCATAAAAAAATAAAAGGGACCACAGCAGGCTGCTCTTGAGAGATAAATGGCTTTGCAGCCTCATCTGGGGTATGCAAATTTGAGGCTATCAGCAAGCGTTTTCTGAGTGATAACTTAGTTTATTTTCAAGGGCAGCTCATTGGGAAACGGAGCTGAAAACCTGGGGAGAATTCTGAGGCTTCGAGGTGAGCTACGTGTCAGAGCAGTGCCAAGGTCGCTTCTCTAAGAGACCCTTGTGCCGTGGGCGAGGAAGGCAGAAGGGACTCAGGCAGCTCAGCTTTGGGTCAGACCCTATGATTGCAGCTGGTGAGACCAGGGGACTACAAAAGTCATGGCCGGCACAAGTTCTTCCTTCCATCTCGGTGTCACTCACATTTTTCTTTCTCTCGCCTCTTCCAACACCACCATCCTAATGCAAGTCAGTTTCAACACTTTAGAACTGGCTAGAAATGTCAATGTTACTGACTGTCTTCCTTTTCCAAATAGGAAACAGAGACCCAATGTAGCGGGTTGAATGGTGGGACCCCAAAAGATCCCCATATGCTAACCCATGAATGTGACCTTGTTGGAAAAAGAGTCTTCACAGATATAATGAAGGACCTGGAGGTGAGATCATCATGGGTCACCCAGGTGGGCCCTGAATATAATAAGTGTCCTTGTAAGAGACAGAAGAAGAGACATAAGGAGGAGCCATGTGAAGACAGAGGCAGAGATTGGAGTGACGTGACCACAAGCCAAGGATCAGCTGGAGCCACCAAAAACTGGAAGGGGCCAGGAAAGATTCTCCCCGAGAGCCTCTGCAGAGAGCATGGCCCTGCCAACGCCTTGATTTTGGACTTCTGGCCTTCAGAACCGTGACAGGATACGCTTCTGTTGTTTTAAGCCACCAGGTTTGTGGTAGAGTTTTAGAGCTCAGAACAACTTGTCTAGTTCCCTGATTGTAGAAGGGAGGATAATGGAGAACAGAGAGTATCGTGGCTTTCCAAAAGTCACACAGCTTCTGGGAATGGACCTGTTCGACTTTGAGTGAGCTACTTAACCTATCCACCTCAGTGTTCTCACCCAGAAAATCAAGATAACACCACTCGCCAGATACGGTTGTCATAACGAGCAAATGGAGGAAGGAGAGTGTAAAACCTATTACACTGCCTGTCCCAGAGCAGCCCAGGGTGACAGCGCTGCCTGAGGGCTCCATCATTTCATTCTTGGTTTACTGAACAAGCCGCTTCTCGTTCCGCCAATCCACCCCACAGTCCTCTCGGGAACGCCTTCCTTAAACACCACTCCTGACCCGAGAGAACCCACTGAACGTGGCCCCCACTGCCCGTCAGACCCATTGATGGCGCACACACGGCACTGACATCGCCCGTGGGCTGAGCCGTGCGCTGGCACCCAGGTTTCAGGGGTACGAAGACAGTACCATGTCACCTCACCAGCTGTTACCCACCAGCTGTGCCCACCCAGTGACTAGCTGGTGTCACAGGCAGGGCAGGTGGTGTCCAAACAGGGAGGAGACTGAGGAGGTGCTGAGCCCTGAGTGCTTGGCTCTGTTTAACTCCCAAAGTACAGCGAGAAAGTTCATGGCTTTTAGGCCAGTGATGTTTAACAGTGGTGGGCAGGGTCTTCCCCCCGCCTGGGAATACTCGGCAATGTCTGGAGACATTTTGGTGTCACACGGGCAGGAGTTGGGACATAAACAGGAGGTGCTACTGGCATCTAACAGGTAGAAGCCAAAGATGTTACAATATCCCATATCGCACAAGACAGCCCCCCAACAAAAAAAATAATCCTGCCCTAAATGTCAATCATCCTAAGCCTGAGCAACCCCGCTGCAGGCCCAATGGAACCCCCTGCTTAACACAAGGTGGCAGTGGGAAAGTAGACCAGCAGGCCGTGGTGACAGAGCCATGGAACGTGTCCCACAAATGACCAAAACTCTAAGTCATGCTGTTTTCTCAGCAAATGGCTTGCTCCTGGGGGATGTGGCAGCTGACAGATTGTACCTGTGGGGCTGACTGTGAGAGGGAGCTTGGTCTGGTCCCATGGGCACATGTGGGGACCAGATGAGGGCAAAGGACTGTCTTGGCAATGAGGGCCCCCGCCCCACCCCAGTCTCACCAGCTGCCTCTTCCAGACCCACTCAAATCAGGCTTGAGAAATAATAATTGGATTGAGGTGATCAAATCTGGAAAGTGCTAATCAACATTTAGTTGGGGGTATGTTGTCTGGCATAAACCACTTCCCCACATTTTGTGAAATGAGATTATTCTTTAATCTCGTGGAAACAGATAGCTCCTCCGTCTGATTTCCCTTGTAGGACAAGGTAGGCTGCATTCAGGCACCCTTCCCCACTGGGTGGAACCGGTCCCTCTGCACGGCCCATCAAATAAAACTGAATTCAAAGTAGAGAGAAAGCTGCTTCCTTTTTGATTCTCTTTCAATCCTTCTGGAGAAAAAGCTTCAGATTGGTGCAAATAGGTCCTTAAAACTTTGGTAATAATTTGTTATTTTTTTCTAACTAACAGAGGTTGGACCTGGGGCTTGGAGCCCTCAGACAACAGTATTTAGCTAGACCACAATGTCAATATTTTTTTATAGCTTTTTTAAATTGTTATTGGTATTATTTTCATAAATGGCCATGTAGAAATTATTACAAGAATATGAAGGTGGTTCAATATCAAGAAATCATTAAGTTAAAGGAGAATATCAGATGATCATCTCAATAATACATTTAATGGACATTGATAAATATAGCAAGTATGCCTAATAAAAACAGTAGTTAAAACAACCTATAAGAAACTGTGCATATAATTTAAAATTTTTTAGCTCTGTATTTTGAAATAATTTTGAAACTATAAGAATTGAAAAACAGTATAAAAAATCCCCATATACTTTATATCTAGATTCTCTAAATGTTAACCTCTTACATAGCCACGGTACCGTTAATATCCATACAATACTATTATCTAGTCTCTACACCCGATTCTAACCTTAGTATTTGTCCCACACTTGTGCCCTTTTTGTGGCTCAGGATCCAACCCAGGATTGAATGCTGCATTTACTTGTCCTGTTTCCATATTCTCATTTAATTCTCATTTAAACACATTATCAGTTTTTCTTTTAAAAATTTTTTTCCATTTAAATAGACTTAATTTTTTAGGGAAATTTTAGGTTCACAGCAAACCTGGGCAGAGAATTCCCATATATCCCCACCACCACCCCCATGCACAGCCTTCCCCATTATTAATACCCCACGGGACTGGTGCATTTGTTACAATGCATGACCCACACTGATACATCATTAGCACCCAAAGTCCATGGTTTACATTAGGGTTCACCTTGGTGTGCACAACCTATAGGTTTGGACAAATGTATGACATGTGTCCATCATGATAGCATTAGAGTAGTTCCACTTCCCTAAAAATCCTGCACTCCACCTTCTCCTCCCCAACCCCCGGCAACCCCTGATCTTTTTGCTGTCTCCATAGTTTTGCCTTTTCAGAACATCATAGAGTTGGGATGATAAAGTGTGTAGCCTTTTCAGATTGGCTTCTTTCACTTAGTAATAGGCATTTAAAGTTCCTCCAGGTCTTTTCATGACTTGACAGCTTTTTTTTTAAACGCTGAATACTATTCCAGTCGGCGTCCTGGATGCACCACAGTTTATCCATTAACCTACTGAAGGCCATCTTGGTTGTTTTCAAGTTCGGGCAATTATGAATAAAGTTGTGCAGGTTTTTGTGTAGACATAAGTTTCCAACTTATTTGGATAAATACCCAGGATCCAGTATGATTGCTGGACTGTATGGTAAGAGTGTGTTTGGTTTTATAAGACACTGCCCAACTGTTCCAAACTGCTGTACTGTTTGTACTCCCACAAGCAATGACTAAGAGTTCCTCTTGCTCCACAACCTCACCAGCATTTGGTGTGGTCAGTGTACCAAATATTTACAAAAGACATCTTTGCTTTTTAATGGGGATACTTATTTTCTTATTGAATTTTAAGAGTTCTTTATATATTTTGGATGAAAGTCCTTTATCAGATGTATCTTTTGCAAATATTTTCTCCCAGTCTGTGGTTTGTCTTCTCATTCTTTTGACAGTGTCTTTTGTAGAGTAGAAATCTTTAATTTTAATGAAGTCCATCTTATCAATTATTTTTTTGTGTGGATTGTGCCTTTAGTGTTGTATCTAAAAAGTCATCACCATGTCCAAGATCCCCTAGATTTTCTCCTCCGTTATCTTCCAGGAGATTTTTTAGTTTTGCATTTAGAACATAATATTTGCTTTCACAATTACCTCCAACATATGGTAATTAATATCTATTTTCCATTGACAGCTGCAATTTAGAGTTTTCTTCTCATGTATGCTAATTTAAATTTTAACAGTTTTATTTTTAAAATATTAATTAATAACAAAGGTGGCAAGTGGATATGGAAAAATAACATGACATGGAATGGAAATGACTCAAGTTTGAAGGAACATAATTATAGGATGTGGGATCTTCTGTTAATAGAACAAAAGCAGAGCTTTATAATGAAGGTTTAAGTGGCTTCCTCCTATAGCCTAGCCCTAGGAGCTTCTGAGTTCTCTAGTGACAAAGCAGGGGGTCTTTACTTGGCCCAGGCTAAGGAGGAGGATGGAGCTAGCAAAAGAATATATGCTTTTTTGGGAATTAAAGAAGAACCTGCACCAAGACCTGTGGTTCTTTCTTCATAGTTTTTGGGGGCAAATTTAAAGGAGTGAAAAGACTCTCACATGTAAACTCAGCTTTGAACCAGGCATATAGGTTGGATTTCAGCCTCACTTACCCTCAAACCTAGCACACTTGGTCAGTGCAAAACCCAAGTGATCATACTAAGCATGCCTGTCAAAAGAAATCTGCACCCATTTGATTGTACAAAAGTATCATGAATGGAGGAAACACAGTAAGACTAAGCAAACTTGACTGCTCATGAGCTCAGCACAGCTGGAGCTAGATATTCAGTTTATAACCTTATAAATTGTCATCCTCCTAAACAACAGCATTTGGGACACTGTTGCACTTAGGGCTAAAACAGTAGATATGTTTGATCTCAGATATCCATGAATTGGCAATGGCTATTTGAAACTCTTTTTAAGAAGGTCTGTGGGATCACATCTATCTATGTTTAGAATTCTGATTAATAGTTAAGTCTGCTCTGGGCATGGGATTAGGGAAGGGCAGTAACCTGGGCTGTGTGTACCTGCCCGTCCTGCCTAGGAGTGTCACTGTGCCAGCTCAACAGAGTGACAGGTAGCTATAAGACTGAGAAAAAAAGATTTGTTGGGAAGATCACAGACCTACCACACCTCTTGCTGACATCCTCCCCCCAACTTCCATTCCTGGGGAGCTCTACCTCACCCTTCAGCCCAAATGCCATCTCCTCCACAAAGAGCTTCCTGACTCCCTTAGATGGGTAATGTCCCCTCATCCCTGTCACAATCACTTAAGACGACAGTAGATGAAGTTCTTTCCCCCTTGATCTCAGCTCTATCTGGGTTCTAAGGAGAGAATCCAAGGATCCCTGAACTTCAATGTAAAACAAACCTACACCTCCATTTTCACTGATGTCTAACTGAAATTGAGCATATCCATCAATTACAAATTAAGACAAGTTCCTGTGACTTGGCCATTAATAGAAATTGCAAATATTTTCACACCACATCATGGTTACTGTAGACATATAAAAATATTATTTATACAAATTCCTAATTTGAAATTAGTTATTAGATCCATCACTAGCTGTAGTTATTGAATACATTAATAAAGAACCAAATTTAATACTATATCAGCTGTTTTAATATTTTGATAACTGTTGACATCATTTATTTCCTTTGTAATCTTATGTTATTTAATGCATTTTCCAGCTTTACTGAGGTATACTAGACAAATAAAAATGGTACATATTTAAGGTGTACATGTGATTTTCCATATATGTAATGTATACATTGTAAAATGATTACCACAATCAAGCTAATTAACATCTTTATCACCTCATATAGTTACCTCTTTTTTATGGTAAGATCTACTCTCTTAGCAAATTTCAAGTATATATCGTTAAATATTAATAACTATAGAGCTCACTTATATGTGGAATCTAAAAAAGTCAAACTTATAGAAACAGTAGAAGGATGGTTACCAGGGATTGGGGGTGGGAGAAAGAGGAGATGTTGGTCCCTTTTTAACTTTCACTTAAAAAGATAAGTAAGTCCTGGAGACCTAATGTACAGCATGGTAACTATAGTCATTTCATGAATTTTAAAAGTGTTCTGAGAAGGGAGACTAAGGCTTTATCACATGGCTAAAGGAGTCCATGGCACACAATAGGTTAATAACCACTCAACCCCTCAATACTCCAGAGGATGAGCTCCTTGACCAGAAGGTAAAGTCCAGGCTCATTCACCTTTGGATCCCTGGCACCCAGCAAGGTGCCTGGCACATAACAGATGCTCAATAAATAGTCCCTAACAGAATGATCATCACATCTCTGCTAACGGGGCACGATGAGTTTTGTGCCACTGAGCAAAAGACTGCATTTTAGAGACAAGGTGGACCCAACTGGGTTTTCTTAGCTATTTCTGTGCTTGAGAGAACCAACCACGTCTCCTGCCTCTCTCGCCTCTCCTTGCTGATCTGCACCTGTTTCGGCATGTCAGGCAGGGTCTGCTTCCCCTGCCAGTTTGACATTTGGTGTCTGTGCTAGAGATGGACAGTTGGACGTCTTCCCACAACCTACACGGGGAGTCTACCCGGGAAGGTGGGTTCTGAGTACGCTGGCGTGACAAGGGCACGGGTTCAGTGCCCTTGGGAAAGCATGTGAATTACCGCTGCCCGCACGGCCTTCAGATCACAAATGTCCCCCCACACTCTGGGTGGTCTCGTCTCCACCTGATTTTTGGCCACTCCCATTATTTAGCTCCAGATCTTCTCTTAGAGGACAAAAACGACCAGCAGATACCTCACGACTCAGAAAACACAGCAAGGGCCGACCAAATTCCTGAATTTGACTGTGCAAGGGGATAGTTTGCACTGAATCCTTTCCTCCTGCAACAGGAGCAAGCAGAACTCAGGAGAATCTTCTCTGCTGTTTGCAGCAGGCAGCAGGCAGCAAGGCATAGCCTCACTCTGAATGTGCTCTGCTTCTTTCTACAAATTTCCTTATTTTAGGGTTACTTTCATTGGCTAACGAGAAGTCCAAAGCGTAAGCGTAATCAATGCAAATGATAACCTCAGCTGTGCTTGCCTCGCAAGAGCCTTCACCACCGGCACCAAAAATGTAGGCTTTCCCTACAATAAACACTTTTTATAATACCAATAAGACCACTCCAGGGAGTGCTGCTATCATGAAATAATCATGGCCCTATGGGACCCAGCCTGGCCGTGTTTCATGCCTCATGATGCTGGAAGTGGGGGAGGGGAGAAAGGCAGTGCAGAGGTAAGGGGTGATTATAGCAACATAACGGCACCCCCTATTGTGCCTCTTTGCTTAAAGCCTTCGACCCCTCAGCTGAGAACATGTGCCTGCGGATCGTACCGGGTTGGTTGAACAGCTGTGACTTCCTTGCGTACAGCCATCTGCATTCATGTATTTTTAATGGGCCATTTTGGGGCTGTCAACCTGCAAACAAAACTTGGTAGGTTAGGTTTTGAATCCTGGTCAACAACACTGAATTTTAGCCTTTGGTCAGTTCTCCTTGCCACCTCACCTCTGCGGCAAGAACTATGAACAAAACTGAAGTTGTAAGAAAAACAAGAAAAAAAGAACATGGAATCACACATCTCACACGCACAAAAGGGGCTCTGACAATGCATGTGAAGAGTCTCCAGGGTTTGTGGCTCAGCCCATTTCACTTGATTTGGACCCATTTTGATTACATGTGAATTTCCTTCCCTGATTGCCAATGTGTATTTTTGGATACCACAGCAAATTAATCAGGTTTACGTGGTAGACAGCTACACGAGTGCTTCATAGCTGTTTATAATAATGCAAAATGACAGCCAAAAGCACAGATAGATCTTTGTGAAAACTACTGTCAGGATGTGTGGTTTTAAGAGGAACATGGCACGTGTGTGTGCAATACATATTCTGCTCGTAATGACAGTGGATGAAAGCAATTCTTTACAAAAACATGACTTCTGAACTTAGATTTTCTCTACAAATTCTTTTATTACTGAAGCAGAGAATGCTATATTTCCTTGCAGAGGCATTATAACTTTGAACTCATTTAGAATCAAAGGTAAATTTTTAAAATTACGGTAATTTTATAATCTACATAGACCAAGGATTTGCTTTCTAATGACAGCTGAACTATCCCCTTCAGAGGGATCAGGCTGATGGTTTGTTTTTGTGGGGGCTGTTGTTTAACATCAGTCTATATTATAAGGAAGTCTAAACATTACTTAGGTACAAGGGTGATTATGTCCATATCTCTTCCTACTAAAAAGGAACCACACATACGTACAAAAAAAAAACTCAAAGAAATAAATGGAAACCAACATTTAGTTGAGACAATTTTCCTCTTTCTCAATCCTTTAACATTAATTCAAAATGGCATCTAATTCAAAAGAGTCAAATTGGACTCTGAAACACCCAGAAAATTATTTTGCAAGAATATGGACACACCGGATTGGCAAGGAAGTAACGTCATCAAATGCTCCCGTGCCCAGCCCCAAAATCCCCTCCTAAAAAATAAAGCAATTTTTTTGTCTTCACATAATAATTGTTCTCACTAAGCAAATATCTCTTTTTAAAGCTCCTTGAAATCATTCCATGTCTAAAGCATAGAGGAGCAAAATGGTTTTGATCTTTTAGTGACAGTAATTCAACCTATTCAGCATTTGTTGGAGACTGGATATTCCTCTTTTTTTAATTTCATCAGGCTAAAATTGTTATAAAATGTCCTCTGTGAAAGAATATTCCGTTTTAATCATGATTTCTCTTAAGAAAAAGAAACGTAAACATGTCAACATGACACTAGAGAACCACAATGTGTCTTCCTAATACAATAATGGCCATAGGTTTATGAACCATTCGATGAAACAGCCAAAGGAGAAATGAGATCCTCTGGCTCTGGCTGCCGGTTGTAATAGATCTGCCCTCAGTTAGATAGCTGGGAACAGGCCGAGATGATTAACGGGAAAGCTTCATGGTGTAAAAACTGCTTAATGGAAGAGCACAATATGGCATGCAAACCAAACTAAAACAACCATAAATATTTTAGGCACCTTATAAAGATTTAAGAATATTTATTCCACATATAAATCCGTCGTGTAGTATCAGCGAAAGCCCCGAATCCAGAGGTCTGGCAGCCTGAAATACAACGCAGTAGATGAGGCCTGTGTGCCTTCTCTGTTTGCATTTTCCTGCCATGATTAAACCAAATTAGTTGGCTAACTGCTTCCAAAATGAGGTGACATTCCCGAGTGCCAATCCTTTGACGTCTTTGTCAGCACTTACTGCTCGGAGAAATCTGATCTTCAAAGCTTTGTAGCAAGGAATGAGGCTGAGGCCAAGAGCGTCTCCTTGGGAGTTTTATTGCACTTCTCAAGTCTCCTGCATCTTTGCTAACCGAAGTGTGGTCTTGCTCAGCCACAGGGCCACACGGCCCAGACGCCTGCACTGGAAATGCAGAGTCAAAGGCCCCAGCCCAGACATAACCAGCAGCTACCTTTTACCAAAATCCCGAGGTGATTCGCATGCACACTAAAGTTTGGGGTACCCCAGGTCACACCATCATCACTCTCACCCCTCCCATGCCTGCCTCTATCCCCGAACTCCAGACGGCTCTGGGGTACAGTTCAAAGTGCAGTTAGTGAGATGGCAGCTTTGCCCCCGATGAGCTAAGTGAACTTACTTAGATTCTTGTAACCTCACTTAGCTCCCCTGAGCCTCAGTTTTCTCATTTAAAAGTAGAGGTAAATAAAAGTAACAATTTCAAGGGGGTGATGAAAGGACTAAATAAGATACTGTATTCAGAAGCTGACAGTGAGATGCCTGGTACATAGCTAGCCTAGCGCTCAGTGAGCAGTAAAAATTCAGGGTGATAAAAAGGCACAGATGGGACCAAGTTTCAGCTTCACAAAACTGTTAAGAAATCTTTTCTCGACTTCTTTATCTATACAGTGGGGTCAATAAGGATCTATAAAACAAAGATGTTTTGAAGATGGAATGAGAGCTGAGAAAAGTATTGGTTACCAAAGGAGAGAAAAAGACAGTCACAGGAGTGCAACTGTGGATTAGATATCTTTTCATGTGTCTCAAATTACCCTAAAACTTAGTGACTTAAACATCATCCTGTAGTTTCTGTGGGTCAGGAATTCAAGACCATCTCAGCTGGGTGGTTCTGGCTCAGGGTGTCTCACGAAGGTTCGTTCAAGAATGAACGTTGGCCTGGCCTGCATCCGAAGGCTGGACGGGGGTGGGAGGATACTTTCCAAG
Source organism: Eulemur rufifrons (assembly GCF_041146395.1). Taxonomy (NCBI): domain Eukaryota; kingdom Metazoa; phylum Chordata; class Mammalia; order Primates; family Lemuridae; genus Eulemur; species Eulemur rufifrons. The sequence goes on along the minus strand of NC_090989.1, from coordinate 177,354,654 downwards.
ACGGTTCATGCACATGGTGCAGAACGTTATCAGGAGGCCTCAGTTCCTTCCCTGGTGGACTGTCCATGGGCTGCTTGAGTGTCCTCACAACGTGGTGGCTGGCTTCCCACACAGCAAGTGACAGAGGACTAAGAGGAAGCCACAATGCCTTATCTACCTTGGCCTCAGAAGTTACACACCAGACAGCCTCTCTGAGGAGCATCCATGGTTGTGGCCTAACAGAAGGCTGGGGGTACCTTTGGCCCTTCATCTCTTGAGACCCCAAGCTCCCTATCACAAGATAAAAATAAGATCTCAGTACAAATTTTTCTTCTTGTGCAAATACTGCTTCAAAGCAATTCTCCCTTTCAACCAAATTGTTACTCCTGAACCCCTACCACATAGAAATACTGGGGCCCCCACGGTGTGTCTACTATAATTTTTAAAATAGCTCCTAAGGTGTCATAAATCCAGGTAGTCAGGAAAGTCTTCAGTGATTAAGTCTCCAGCTCAGCCTGAAACACTCTTCCCCGCTCCCAATACACCCCTTCATCTAGCTCAAATCTTACTGATTATTCTAGGTTTAGGTTAAATAGCCCTTCCTCTAGAAGGTCCTAGATTAGATAGGGTCCTCTGCGATATCTCCCAGAACTCTCTCTATTTCCTTTATCATAATGCTTTTCACACATTTGGGAAATCATGTTCTTGTCTCTGTCTCTCTTAATCGACCACAAAATCCAAGATACCAGGGAACATGTCCAATTTTGTTAAATTTGTATATACTGGCCCTTGACACAGTGGCTGGCACATAATAGGGCCTCAGTTAAAATCTTCTGTATGAATTTTATTTACCCATTCACTCAATAACTATTATTTGAGGGCTACTGTGTGCTGGGCAGAGTTCCAGACACAGCAGATACAGCCATGAACAAAGCCAACTAAGTCTCTCCTCTAATGAAGCTTTCATTTTAGATGGTCAAAGACAGACAAGAAAAAAACCTAATAACAAAACAAAAATCCAGCACGTTGGGATATGACAAAATGCTTAGAAGAAATATAGCAAGGAGCAAGAGGACAGAGTGATGGGGTGGGGGAGGGGTGGTTCTATGTGGTTAGGGGAGGCCTCTCTTAGATGGTTACATTTGAGCAAAACCTTGAATGAAGTGAAGACACAGCCATGAAGATATCTATGGGAAGAGTGTTCTACCAGGTGGGAACAGCCAGTGCAAAGGTTAAGGTGGGAGCATGTTTGTCCTGTCCAAGGAACCGTAGGAGGCCCACATGCAGGAGTGAAACAGGGCATGGTAGGTGACAAGGTCAGAGGGGTACAGGTGGGGATGGCAAACCATGCTGGGCCCCGTAGGCCACTCCACTGGAGGCTTGACCAGGGGACAACATGATCTAAAGTAGGTGTCATAGAGATCCACCTGGCTGCTTTGGGTGGAGAAGATCGTGGGAGCAAGGGTGGGCGCATAGAGTGAGGTTGGAATTCGGCCCACTACTTTGTTAGATACTGAGACAGACAGAAGATGAAGCTGACATTAGATGCTCCTCTAATGAAGGCAAGAAACATGTAAGCAAATAACTCAAACCTGCTAAGCAATGGTACAAATAAGAGCCACAATTCTGACTAAGCATTAGCAACTGCCACTGAGCAGTCCCTGACTACCTGCCTCACAGTCGTCACATGGTCGGATTCGTCCCTCCAAAAGGGTGGGGCGCTATCCACAGGGCACGCTCCCCAGTTTCTCAGCACCCACTGTTGTCCACAGCATGCTAAGACACATGGAGACCCCAAGAGGATAAGCAATCTTCTTAGAAATCGAGCTCATCATAAGTGGCAGAGCTGGGATTTGAACCCAGGAAGCCTGACTCCAAAGCAGAGCTCTGAACCAGGTCACAACATTGCCACCAAATGTGTTCCCTGTAGGTATCTGGGCTTCTGACCGCTGGTCTGAGGAAACAGAAAAACCACCAAGGAAAACACAAAGAGCTCTTAAAATGATAAAGTACAGCTTTATGGTGCTGCGTATGGTTGTAAAAGCAGCAATAGGCTTTAATGAGCTAAGAATTCTTATAGCCCAAGAAAGTGATTTGTATCCTTCCCAATTCTACAATCCCAAATGATGAAAATCATTTTTTCCCCAACCTCCTACAAGTTGCTATATCTTATTTATGCTGTTCTCCACACAAGTGGAGAAGACTCTCTTCTTAAAATTCAAATCCATTCCTGCTCAGTTTCATTCCCCTTTTATTATTTTGGTTTTTGTCCTTACAGAGATATCCCTCTGCTACTTGGAAGGGCAGCTGTGACAGGCATCCACTAACCCCAGAGATGGTAAATGCCTGGCCATTGTGCCATCTCTCACTCTAATGTCCACAGCAGACATCTCTAATGGATACCAGCGTCCTCTGCCTGCTGTTTGTGAGATTTCACAGTGCTTTTCACAGCACTCCAGCGTCTCAGACATTACCAATAGATCAACGTTAAACCCATATGCCATCTTTGAAATTAGTCTTTCTCAAGGCCTTGGGATCATGTCACTCAGGGACACTCTACGAAATACCCCATCAGGGTTCTTAACATAGGAGTCACATTGACTGTGGATATCTGACAAGAGGAAGCACATGCACAGTAAGGAGGGGTTGGTGGGTTCTCTTAAAAGTAACCTGGAAGAAGGTGAGCTCAGAAGCACGGACAGCAGCTGGGGGGCTACTACCTCATAATAATCCAGCCCAGAGCGGAAGATGGCCAGGTTGCGGTAATAGCAGTGGAAATGGGAGATGGTTTTGCAGTGTTTTTTTCAAGCTGTGGGTCATGAAATCAATTTGCTGGGTCATAACCACCATTTCTTAAAAATGAAGTAATAAAATAGGATAGAATAAGTATTGCTTGCTGAAACTCATTTCAGCTGGCCATATTACATGTGTGTACAGGGTTGCAGTGTGAAAGCAATGTCTCACTATGGGTCCCAGCCCGTGGTAAGCCAAATAATGGTCCCCTCCCCAAAGATTTCTGTGCCCTAATCCCCTGAACCTGCGAATTTGGTACATTACATAGCAAAAGGGACTTTGCAGATGAAATTAAGGTTACTAATTAGCTAATCTTAAAATAGATTTTTCCTGGATTACAGACCCAGTGATTTCAGACTTGTGGGACCTACATCTGAGAAATCCGCCAGGCCCGCAGGACTTTTGACCTACAGAACTGTGAGATAATAAATGGGTATCGTTTCAAGCCTTTAAATACGTGGCAATTTGTTATAGCAGCAGTAGAAAACTAAAAAAGGTCAAAAAAGTTTAAAAGTTTCTGCTACAGTAGTTTAGAACTAGAGTCAGAAAACTGGGTTCTATTACTAGTTCCTCCTTGTATTTACTAGCCTGTGACCTTGGACAAGTTATCCAACGTTTTCTTAGGTGTAAAATTGGGGCATAACAGAGCAAACTCACTGAGTTTCAAAGAAATCAAAATTAATGGGGGTAATACAAATGTTAATTGATAATTGTTATTGATTATCAATCAATTATTATCAATCATTATCAATTGTTAATTGATAAATGTTAACTGATAATTGTCATTATGACCTGTATTTAGTAGAAAGGGAAACTTTCTGAACTTCAGCTTCCTATCTGGTAAATGGAGATAATATACCTCCTTCATTTGGTTGGAGGCAAGAACTAATCGGGTATAAAATAAGGCCCACAAAACTCTCTATTTAAGGATTCTAAGATAAAAGGAAGAAACTACTAGTTCTCTACCTCGATATCTGATCTCCCCCCTTCATCATTAACAGAACCTCCAGTTTTTAGCGGGGACATGACTGCTCAGAAAAAAGGAAATGCCCCCTAGTCTCCCTGGCAGCTTGATGCAGACATGTGACTAAGTGCTACCAATCACATAAGCCGAACTGTTACATGCAACTTCTAGAGAGTCTGCTTAAAAGGCAGACCCTTCTTCTACCTTCTTTCCTGCTGACAGGCACATGGACGTGATGGCAGGAGGTCAAGCAGCCACTTTAGACCAAGAGGTAGAGAATGGCAGAGCAGCAGTGTAGAAAGAAACTAAGTTCCTGGGGTTATGGGAGGCCACACAAGCAGCCTGGATCACCTATGTCAGGGTTTTGCTTACATAAGAGAGACATAAACTTCAACCTTAATAAAATCACTGTTATTTTATTAATATTTATTATTATTAACATTTAAAAAATGTTATTTAGGGTAATCCTTCATTTGAAGCTGAACCTGAAGTTAAATAAGAAATATAATTGAGGAGCCGCAAGAATCCCAGGTGGCATTCTGGAGACAAGGGTGTCACAAGCAATGAGATGAGCTAACAGGTATTGTGGGAAATTAAAAGCTCAGGGAAGTGTTCAATGCAGTGCCTTGTGTACATCAGAGCCCAGTAACTACAGGCTGCTAGCAGTGCTATTGGAAATGATAATCACAGTGACACAACCCTGGATCTTTTATATGCTTCCCATAAGGGCTGGATCCAATCTCCACCATTTTAACTTAGGGCTTGCTGATGGAAATAAGGAGAAACCCTTTTTGGAAGATAGTATGAAAACCACAAAGAAGGCAGTCATCAGACACTTGGGTTGCAGAACCTATAGAGCTACAGTTCACAACTGGCTACTCACAGCATCAAGCAACCCACAAGTTGAGGCTCATTAATCAACAGGTTTATTATATTAAAGATGCTTTAAAACTTTGCAAACTGGCTGGGTGCAGTGGTTCATGCCTGTAATCCTAGCACTCTGGGAGGTTGAGGAGAGAGGATCCCTTGAGCCCAAGAGTTCCAGGCTGCAGTGAGCTATGATCCTGGCACTGTACTCCAACCTGGGTGACAGTGTGAGATCCTGTCTCTTAAACAAAAAAAAAAAAACACCTTTCCAAACTGCTATACACATATGCAAAGAACTCTCAAAAAGATCCCAAATATTTGTGAAACAAATATACAGATTAATTTGAATACCAAACAAAAGTAGGGCGAAGTCTTTACATGGAAATGTCTTAATCCAGTAAGACAGACATTTTTCAAATGGCTCAATCTGTCTTATGAATCAGCCATCAGGAAAAATAAACTAACCTGGCATCTTTGTGTAGATTCATAAAGGAAATTAGTTTGTAGTCCACAGGGAAGTTGCTTTTCATGCACCCCAAATGTGTTGTGTCAAAGGAATCAATAAAGATGAATGATTTCAAGATGAACATCCCAACATAATCTATTAGAGTGTACAGGCATTTGCATTTTCTAAAGACATGAATAATGAATGCAGGGTGAACAGTAATCCAGAACAATTCTCCATCCTCCGGAGAAGCCAGTGTATACAAGTGGAACGAGAAGCTCCCTCTCGTGTCATGCAGAGCAGAACTCTGCCCCAACCAGTTCACCTCACTCTGACTCCAAGATTCCAAATCCAGAGGCATTTGCAAGTTCTGAAATGAACTGGCCCTTCCTAACAGAAATGTCAAGCCAATTTTAATCCAAAAAATACATCATCATATGATGTGAGAGAAGAAAAAGAGCATTTACTATGGGTAGTACAATTTATGTTCATGATCTTAGTCCTTATAATATCCCTGGGAGACAGATATTGTTCTGTCTTGTGGATGAGAAGTGAGCATGAGATATAAAGCAACTTCTACAAGGTCAGAGGGAGACACTGGCAGAACTAAAACAGAAACCAGAGTCTGTTTGATGCAATAGCCTAGCACAGAGCTGTCCAATACAATTCTAGCATGATCCACACATGTAATTAAAAATTTTTAGTAGTCACATTAAAAAAAAAAAAAAAGAAAGAAAGAAACAGGCCAGGCATGGTGGCTCATGCCCGTAATCCTAGCACTCTGGGAGGCCGAGGAGGAAGGATTGCTTGAGGCCAGGAGTTCAAGACCAGCCTGAGCAAGAGTGAGACCCCCTCTCTACAAAAAATAGAAAAATTAGCTGGGCACGGTGGCACATACTTGTAGTCCCAGCTACTTGGGAGGCTGAGGCAGGAGGATCACTTGAGCCCAGGGGTGTGGGGCTGTAGTGAGCTATCATGACACCTCTGTGCTCCAGCCCAAGCCAGAGAGCAAGGCCCCTTCTCAAAAAAAAAAAAAAAAAAAAAAAAAAAAAAGAGAAAAAGAAAAAGAAAGAAAGAAAAAGAATAGAAACAAGTGAAACTAAAGTTACTACTCTGCTTGATTTTGACTCAACAGATTCAAAACATTGTCATTTCTACATGTAATCAATACAAAAATTGAAATATTTCACATTCTTGTGTGTTCTGTCTTCAAAAGCTAGTGTGTGTTTCACACTTACACCACATCTTCATCCTGACCAGCCACACATGGCTGCTGGCTTCTGTATTGGGCAGTGTAGGCCTAGACTAGAGTAACAATCAAAATTGCTATCTATCATTTTATTTTTTACAGTCAGCAATGAGCCTGAAATGCTTGAGTTCCATAGGCTTATAAAATTTTAAATACTCAAGGAGGCCATAGAGGGTTGCCCGTATTTAATTTTGCCAAGTACGTCAGTTTGCTTAGGCTAAGTCACACTGCCGTAACAAGCAGCCCCAGATCTCAGTGGCTTGCAACAATATTTTATAATATTTCCCTCTTATGCAACATGGTGGCTGCCACTCTGCTCTTGGTCATCCTCACTCTGAGACCCAGGCAGATGGAATAGGTAATACCTTGTGGAAGAAGAGCAATGAGAAAGACACATATACTGTCCTTTAAGGATTCTACTAGGATATGACACATTTGGCAAACAAAATAGTCTAAGCAAGTCACATGGGCCAGACTAATATCTCTGGGGGCAGAGTGGGAAAGGAGATGTAGTTCTCCTCTGCAGATGGGCAACAAATACTTTGAATAACAACCTAATCTACCACTCCAAGAAAGGACCTAAGAAAATAGTAATTAACATCTATCATCGTCTCAAAAATGATATATTGACACCACAAAAGTGGAGGAGAGAAGCTACATTGTTATTTTCTAATCTCACCAGAAATTGGTGAGATCTCCAGCTTGGACGGATGGCGGGGGTGTGGTGACCACGGATCCGCCTAGCCACCGCACCACCTCTGCTCTGTCCCCGTTCCTAACTCTTAGGTTTTCTGACATTCTGAGCTTTCCAAGTCTTTCAAAATTCCATGTAATTTGACATGTACCAAGTAATAGCTGTTATTTCTAAAGGTGATTTATGCAGAGATTTGCACTGCTACTTTTTATTTCTGTACTTTAGAAAACATAGAGTTCTGTACCATATGATTTTTTAAAAAAAAATAAATAAATATTTAGCTCAGCTTGCAGAGGACCAGTGCTGGGGTTGAGGGCAGCTTTTGTGTCCAGGTGTGGGTGAAGCAAACAGCCTCCTAGACACCGCAGGGTGCCGCACACTCAGGCTAGGACGCCTTTCGGTTTGCTTTACGATGCAGTCTAGGACTTAGGAGATTGGAGGGGTTTAAATTCCTCAAAGGAGCCAAGCTGACCTGGAGGAATCATTCCAATAGCTCCCTGAGGGAAATGAAAACCAGTCTTCTCCCTGCAAAGCAAACGTTTGCCACAAATAAAACACCCAGCGAATACTACACCACTAATGCAAAGACGGCCATTTTTCTTAGGTGGATGAATTACAAAGCCTCAAACTTCCAGTTACAGTTCAATAAAGCCCTCATGAAATCATAAGGCATTTTCCTCTCTGGGAAAGAAAAAAAAAAAATGAAAAAAGTACAACCAAAAGTCATAGTACCTTGTATAGCCCCAGGAAACCAGCAGAACTTTATTAATCTTTAGATTAATATTTGGCCACCTTATTAAAAAAAAAAAAAAAGGTGGCTACCCTGGATGTCTCAAGCAAACTTATTAGATCTTTAAAATATATATATTTGAAATAATAAATAAATATCTAAACAAATAAATGCCACCGGCCCAAAGCCTCACAATTCACAGGAACAATTTTATTGCCCTTTTTACGGCTCTCGATATCACAAAACTTTACAATTAATAGCCACCAACAGGAAAGCAGGAAAAGATAAAGAAAATGTTTATTGCTTTAGAAAAAATGGTGCTTCCCTCTCTGCTCTGTAACGATTCTCCTCTTTGACTGTCACTGAGGAAAGGAGGCAGAATAAAACACGTCTGAACGTGAGCAGCGGGCACCTCACAGACAGAAGCAGACACGCCACCGAAGGCCCCGGCTCTGAGCAGGGAGCTGGAGCCGGGAGGGTGTCAGCGATGCCCCTGAAGCAATTACTGCCAATGACAGTCAGCATAAATTTCATATCGCCTCCGAGCAGGATAAAAAAATGTGCCCGAGGGGCATCTGAGTTTGAATTAAGACAATCAAAATGCCAAAGGGGAAAAAAATATCTGAAGTTAACAACAACAACAAAAAAAGACCGATCTTGAGAGTTGTGAATTTTTTTCTTTTACCTCTTCTGCATTCTTATTTCAGCTGTATCTGTAGTTCATTCATTCTTTCCTTTGATAAATACATACCAAGTATTGTATTCACTAACAGTAGTCAAATACTTTTAAAAAATCCAAATAACTTAGTATTCCTTAAAATAGTTCACATTTTTAATCTTGCCCCACGTTAACAGTATTGTAAAAAGCTTGTTAACCAGGATTCCGGTTAATTTGATGTTCATGATGACTGGACCAGGGGAGAACGAAAGCCAACTTTTATGACGTCCCCAATAAAACACGCACATGCACACGCATGCACGCATGTGATACTGCGGTGTGGTTTCTGACAGGGAATGGGCTGCTTTTGCATGTTTCAAAAGGATATTTTACTAAGTATTTTTCCTTGTGATAATTTTTTCCTTTTTATTTGCCCTTCAGCCTTTTGACCTAAGCCATGAAGCTCCTGCAGAAAGGAAAAGGCAGTTTCCTCCATGGCAATGAAGTCCACAGAGCGAAGGCATCAGGACATGTGAAGCAGCAGCTACAAGAGAGAAAAGCAGGACAAAGACTTAAGACCCCAGAGCCCTCAATTTGTTCCCTCCTCCACCCACAGGGCTGGACGTTGGGAGAAGGAAATGGTAGAAATGTCTGGACTGTCACTCCGCATCCATCCCCCTAGAATAAATGAAGGGAGATTTCTCCCCTCTGAGAGAAGTGCTTAGGGTGGAAGGGGACACATTAGGGTAAAAGGTCTGGGCCTGAGGTCCTGCTGCCAGTTCCACTCCACCCGTGTGTGCTCAGGTGAGAAGTTCCTGGGTGCTGCAGGAGGCAGCTGTGGCAGTTCTGAGAAGACTGGAGTGACCTCACCAACGGAAGGTATGACCAAGTCTTAGCTAAGGAGACCAGTGCAGACCAGAGACCTAACCGTACCAGCCTCAGGGCAGCATTCACGAGAATGAGGCCCCGGCCACCTGAGCCGCACCACAGCAGGAACCAGTCCAGCACGGAGGGCGGATACACACTGCAGAGGTGCCTCCGCCACCCAGGGAGAAGAGAAGGGGAAACTTGAGAGAATCAACATGTATTTCAAGGAGACAGAGTTAGCGTGAGAGTAGCTGTTTTAAATAGGAAGAATCTCAATGACCTTTACTTGTCAAGTCTGTTTCTTCCCCCGTGGTGGAATGTGGGTACAGCAAAGATGATTAAACAGAAGTAAGGCTCTGAATAAGGGCAAAATGTTTTATAAGTTGTCTCTTTAAAACCCCTCATCCTTTTTGAGGAATTAAAACCTACATTTCTGCCCGAGGCCAGTCATCAGAGGGACAGAGGAATGTTCTTTGTTTTCTAGTATTTGAAACCACAGAAGATGGGTCAACAAAATTATCCAGGCAGAGATCATGAGACAGTCTTCACCAGAGATGCTATAGTTAAATAGCAATAGCGCCAAGCTGAAAACCCCCTTTTAAAAACACTGTATTTCTGCTTGAAAGAGGATGGTGGTTCTTTAAGACAAGAGTCTGCCATCCTCCTCGTTTGCTGGCAAATGAGTAAACTTTTCTTTCCTTTTCCTCAAACCACTTGTCCTCGTTCTTCTAACAGAATCCAGATTTTTGTGATTTTCAGCTGGGCGTGTTGCCTACCAACTAAAAGATTAGATTTCCCAACCTCCCTTATCATTAGATGTCATCATGTAATTAAGTTCTGGCCAATAATATGTAAATGGAAATGTATCAGACTCCCACAAAGTCTCCTTAAAAGAATGTGGGCAGAGGCTTCTCTTCCTCTATCCTGCTGCCTGGAACCTGGCTGTGTTGCCTGGTACTCCAGCAACCATTTTGGGCCATGAGCCAATGATCACACTCTAAGGATGGAGAAAAAATGGCTAGAAGTAGCCAAGGTCCCTGATGACTTTAGGGTACTTCATATCAGCCTTGAACCTCCCATCTCTAGACTTTTTTTTTTTTTTAACATGAAAGAGAAGTTAATTTTAAGTCTCTATCATGTTCCTGTTGCTATAATACACAGCTGAAACAGTCCTGATAAAGTGTCTTTGAACAATATGAGCTCAGTAACAGAAAATAAGGAAACATATCTTTAGACACTTAAGATATTAACTATGAAATGTCTGATTACCTTAAGTACTAACTGACAGTTGATATCTCTGAGATTTCACTTTGGCACTTCTTGTTTTATTTTTATTGTGAAGCTACCTCCTCATTCTTTAAACGCACATTGGGAGCAGTTAGGTAGAGGTAACTACAGTAGGGGCCAAAATCTATGTTTAAAATAACTATTAAAAACTGAGAAAACAGGTTAATTTAGGCATTTGGGAAACAACCACGTTTGATCTTATTATCTTAAGAGGATGACAAACTGTTCAACTGATTGTATAGTATAATAAAAATGTAACTCAATTTTCAACAATTCTATAAATTTGTCAGCTGTGATAGTCTCAAATGGAACCTGAAAACTCTATGGCCACTCTGAAAACATTCCTCTGTCCCTCCCTACCCACCCCACTCCCAAAATTGCCTTCCAGCATCAAAGATAAAAGTATGAAAAGGGTTTCAAAAAACTTCAGTCATGTGGCCAGGTGGCCCATGCAGTGGCTCACGCCTGTAATCCTAGCACTCTGGGAGGCCGAGGCGGGAGGATCACTCGAGGTCAGGAGTTCTAGACCAGCCTGAGCAAGAGCGAGACCCCCGTCTCTACTAAAAATAGAAAGAGATGATCTGGACAGCTAAAAATATATATAGAAAAAAATTATCTGGGCATGGTGGTGCATGCCTATAGCTACTCGGATGGCTGAGGCAGAAGGACTGTTGAGCCCAGGAGTCTCAGGTTGTTGTGAGCTGGGCTGACTCCATGGCACTGTAGCCCGGGCAACAGAGCGAGACTCTGTCTCAAAAACAAACCAAAAAAAAAAAAAAAAAAAAAAAAAAAAAAACTTCAGTCACGTAATGATCGTTTCAAAACTGTATTTTGACATTTTTGTATACATCAGTCAGACTCAAGCCATGCATTTCAGAATTTGCTCATGCCTTTCAAAATTCAAGGAAGGCATAGAAGGCGGTTTAATGGTTAGCAAAATAAAAACTATTTCCCCCAGAGCTACCAAATCAAATAGTGGCCCAGATATTGCTGGTTATTTGGAATTATTTATGTTCCTGTAGGAATAAAGAATCTAAGGTGAGGGTATCTTTTTTTATCCTAATGATAAATATGGATAGATTGTAAAACTGCCTGTTGGGTGGCATAGACAATTGTATTAAAGAGAAACCTTATAAATTTCAAAAGCCTATGAACAAGATGTAGAAAATTGCCTACGTTTATGGTGCCATTTATCAAAAGACTTCCATAAGTGTTAGAAACTTATGTGTGAGCTCTTATGGGAAGAATTCACACTGAACCTAAAATGAAACAAAATTCTTTTTGGAAAAAAAAGCACAACATCAACTCTAGCCCATTAGGAGGGAGTTTCAATGGGCTAGATCCAAGCCTTTATTATTAAATGACTCACAAGAACATCAAAACGCCATCATTTACCCAGGAAAGGAGAAAAAGCGAGAAAAAATTTAACTGATTGGACTTGAAAAAATGCTGAGCAGCTATTTTGCAATATTGTGTTAAAAATACATATGCTTTCTGATTCTGAGCCTTATTTCGATTTCTGCCAAAGCAGTATAGAGTTTTTTAGTAGCTGAATTGCAATGCCCTGGAATTCAAAGTTTGGCTGCAGTAAAGCTCTTAAGGTGAGATCAATACTGGTAGAATAACAATAACAACATCAATAATAATAGAAATAAAAACAAAAAGTCGACATAACCTATCACCCCTGTGATGATGTGACTACACCCCCCTGTCACATTTCCTGAGGGCTCAAAGAATGGCATTCCACCTATTCGTACATTCTAAATCCCACAAGGCAGGGATTTGTATGGTTTTATTCACTGCAATATCCCATCCAGCCTCTAGAACAGTGCCTGGCACTTCGGAAGTGTTCCAAAAATATTTGCTACACAAAGGAACAGATCAAAAGCCTTCTCTTCAGTAGAGATTACCTAGCCCAGGTAAGCAACATCGGTTTCTCATCAGACCTCGCTGTACTTCTCAGGGTGGCAGAAGACATTGCAATTTAAAACCTGAGCTCTGGGGACACATGGCAGCCTTGCCGCTGTTTAGAGGAAAGACATCGGGTGCAACTGTAAACTTCCATACAGCTCAGGCTCCAACTTTGTAGAATGGGGAATAGCTGCTAGGTTGGTGAGTATAAAATGCTCTAATGCATATAACTCACTCAGCACAGTGGCTCTCAACTGGGGCCATTTTGCCTCCCAGGGGATAGTAATGTCTTGAAGGATTTCCAGTTCTCACAATTGGGAGTGGGGGTGTTACCAGCATCCAGTGGGTAGAGGCCAATGATGCTGCTAAACATCCTACAATGCTTAGGATAGTCCCCTACTACACAGAATTGTGTGGCCCCCAGTGTCATTAGTGCCCATCATGAGAAACTCTGACTTAGCACCGTGTCTGACTCAGAGAAGGGACTGAGTGCTTAATATACTTAAGTAAGGAGTAAATAAAATGGACAAGAAGAAAAGAACCAGGTGCTTGTTTGCAAATTGATGTTTTTTTTCCTAAGGTGTTTTCTTGGTCCATCTGGCCTAATCTCAACATCTACAGTCCCTGAGCAAGGCAATCACTCACACTTCAGCAGTGCAAATGGACCAACATCTGAGTCCAGGTTGCGGCAGCCCTGTGGCTTTTGTTAAAGATGCCTTCCTCCAAGTTTCCCCTGCTGATTTTGGAGAAAGATGTGCCTAGGGACAGTGCTCTTGCCTACAGAGTCACAGGCCAGGGTTTTAAATGGGTTCATAGGAAGACCAACTTCAGAGCAAGAAGTGCCAAGGAAACTAGGACCCTTCAGGCAAAAATGTTCATGCAGATTTCTTCTAGGAACCTTGATGTTTATCAATTTGGATGCAAAGAAATCATAAAGTGTAGCTTGTTCCAATGCATAAGCTAGAATAGTGACACCTCAATTGTTATGGGCTGCATTGTGTTCTTTCCCAAATTCGTATGTAGAAGTCCTAACCCCAGTAGCTCAGAATGTGACTGTTTTTGGAGATAAGGTCTTTGCAGAGGTGATTAAGTCTGTGAGGCTTTGTGTGTAGACATAATCCAACCTGACCGGTGTTGTTATGAAAAGAAGAGGTTAGGATATACAGAGGAACACACGTGCACAAAGAAAGGACCATGTGAGGACACAGCAAGAAGGTGACCATCTACAGGTCAAGGAAAAGAGCCTCAGGAGAAACCAATCCTACCTACACCTAGATCTTGAATTTCCAGCCTCCAAAACTGTGAGAAAATAATTTTCCTCTTGTTAAGCCACCTACTCTATGATATTTTGTTATGGAAGCCCCAGCAGACTACTAAACCAACCCTTGATGGTCCGTGGACATCCATGAGGCAAAGCTGACCAGAGCTGTGCAGCCCTGCTCTCTGGAAGGGCAGCTGGCTACAGGAATTTCACAGCCGGTACAAATTGCCTACCCAAGGTGGAGGGGCCAAAGTTCTACTTCCTACCAAAAAATTTTCTAAAGGTTTGATTTCTCCTCATTATAACCATCTATGTTAGTCCTCTCAGAGTCCAAGTAAAGCTCTTAACTCCTACTTGGCATAGACAAATGATCCAAGAGCTCCTGGGTTATGAGCCCTGCCACCTTGGCAAGTTATCTAATGTCTCCAGGCTTTACTAATGGCCTCTCTAAAATACTGATTCGTTTATGGATGCAATAGCTATTTTTTGAACCCATATTTGCTAGACACTGGCATAGATACTAGCAACATACTGGTAACTCAGCAGAAATGATCCTCATCGTCATGAAGGTTAGATTTTAACAAGGGTAAGGAATCAAAATAAAAGCAGACAAAATTGTTATAAACTGTAGGGATTATAATATTACCTCTTTCATTGGGCTATTGTGGGGATTAAATGAGATAACACATTAGGGCCTTAATGCAAAAGCTGTCCCCTGCCCCCACTGTCTGCACTCAATTGACTCAAACTATTACTAATCATTATTGTTACAATCTCACCCCAGGAAGAAAAGAACCGTCTTTCCAGCATTAAAAGAAGCATACTGCTAATGAAATAATGTCCACTTATTATTGTCTTGGGACAAGCATTCTCTCTAAAGCCAGAAGTCACATGTGAACTGGGGGAGACGGGGCATACAGGACTATAGCTAGGAACACAGGTGGACTCTGAAGTCCAAGAGGATTGGGTTTCAATCCCAGCTCACTGTGCATTAGCTGCGTGATCCTGGGCAAATTATGGAGCTTCTCCCGGCCTCAGATTTCTCATCTGTAAAATGGACTAATAATTATGCCACAGAAGGGTTTTATGAGCAGGGAATGAAATGATACATGTAATGCATTTAGCATAGTTCCTGATATGTAATAAACTCTGGCTACACATAAATTACCTGCTAAATTATAAAATTAGCATAGTCTAATCCATTTCTTTTTTTTTTTTTTTTTTGAGACAAGAATCTTACTCTGTTGCCCAGGCTAGAGTGCCATGGTGCCAGCCTAGCTCACAGCAACCTCAAACTCCTGGGCTTAAGTGATCCTACTGCCTCAGCCTCCTGAGTAGCTGGAACTACAGGCATGACCCACCATGTCCAGCTAATTTTTTCTATATATTTTTGGTTGTCCAGTTAATTTATTTCTATTTTTTAGTAGAGACGGGGTCTCGCTGTTGCTCTGGCTGGTCTCGAACTCCTGACCTTGAGCGATCCTCCCGCCTCGGCCTCCCAGAATGCTAGGATTACAGGCATGAGCCACCGCACCCGGCCCCCATTTCTAAACACACTTTGGATGTGCATTTTTAAAAATCTATCTGGATTCTTTTAACCTGTTTGTCTTACTTCATATTTGATAACATATTTAAAAAAAAAAAAAAAAAAAACCTGGCTAGCACCCCTCTTCCCTCTCAGGCCACCATATCTGGTGCTGGGTGGGCCCCACTCTCCCGTGGCCTTTCTCCATCACTCCACTGCTGTAGTCACTGCAGCCCACAAGTGGGTGGATGGTTGTCTGTAATTGCAAACAAAGTCTGTCTGTAATTGCAATAAACTCAGGATGAATTTCAAGGAGTAGGAGTATGGGGATACTTTTTAAAAAATATTTGTGTGAGGCTTGTAAGAAGCTATGCAACTGGACCCGGGTGAAGCTTTGATGACGTGTGTGTGTGTGTGTGTGTGTGTATAAGTGTGCGTGTGGGCGCACAGACACACAGCTGCCCCTTCCCCTCCCTGCAGAGTAGCTCTGCAGGATCCAGAAACCGAAAGACAAGCAAACAAGCCAAGAATTAGAGATCTACAAACATCCCAGGAGACAACGATCTACTGGGGGACTGCCTTTCAACTCAGATGTCACAACTGCCTGATTTTTATAATCTGTCATGTGCAGGTGATTTGAAAGCAGGCTTTGGTGACAAAATGAGTAATACCAGCTTAAATAAAATGCCATACATCAATCCCTCTGTTTTAATGCAGGAAGACCTTTAAAACAGGAACGATGAGACATTTTCCTGGAGAGTAAAGGGCCACTTGATTTATCTCTTGTTGCTGTTTTGTTTGGTTCATGGGCGGCTTTAAAGAGGAAAACCCCTGCCCACTCCATTCAACATACACTCCACCCTCCCCCCAACCTCCTGGGCCATGGCGGGCCGCCACCTGCCTGGCTTAGCACCCAGTTAGAGCCCAGGGGGAATCAGGCCGTCTCACAGGCAAGATTTCAACCCAGAGGTGGGAAGCAAAGAAATCTACAACTAAATTGTAAACTGGGCAGGAAAACTCATCAACACTTCCTCTGGCGGATAGGGGCCTCATCGCTGGGTCTGTGCCTGCCACTGCAGGGGAACAGGGCTCTAGACTAAAAATGGATATATGAGAGCAAAGGAAATCATGCCCAATAATGTGAGCAGCCTAACGCAAACTCCTGCTGCGAGAAAGCACCTATCAGGCACCCCGCGAAACTGGCATCCCTCGTCTGCTGGCTGTTGCTCATAAGCAGATTTTCTCTAATTGCCCGTGGGTTTGGGGAGAGGTGGGGGAAGAGTGTGTAATTTCCAGGCCACTACTGTCCTGGTCTCCTACTTTCCCATCCAAGGCAGAGCACACCCTTTGACCTGGCAATTCTTCTAAAAATTCATAAAGATACATGGATAAGGACAGTCGTTAATGAAATTGCTCATAACTTTGCAAATAACCTAAAATATTAATGGAAGGAGTAAATATGGTATGAAATACCATGTAGCTGTTTTAAAAGGTAGATGGAGATGTATACATAGTAACATGGAATGATATCAATAACATTCTAGTTAAAAAGGCAAAATTCTAAAAAAAAAAAAGGCAAAATATCACCTATAACACTGTCCCATTTACGTTAAGATGTGTGCGGGTGTTTGCACGTATATATATTTGTGTTTAAAAAAAAAGTCTGGAAGAAAGTATATCACAGTGTTAACAGTATTGACTTCAGGCAGATGGGATTGGGGGAGCTTTATATTTTCTTCTTCATGCTTTGTGTTATCCAGTTTTCTTTTTTAAAAATAAGGAATATTTATGACCTGAAACAAAGTTCATTTCTTCCTTAGGGAAAATAAGAAATGAGTACAAATACTTGCATAAATATAGCACATTTTCCAGGCATAACACAAAGTCCAGGGGTGTGACCAGGTTCCTGGTTAGATCAGGACAACTCTGAGTTGTGGGTACCAGATTGAAAGGGATGACATCTTAACAGCTCTGCTAAGTCATCACCAAGTTGTCTGCCAAAAACGAATGACCACTTAGGGGCATTTGCAGCCTTGGAATGGGTGGGAGAAATCAACATACAAAACTAACGGCGCAGACTCTTTCTGTGGTTCCTGGAAAGCTCCCCAATCCACAGGGATAGGTGCCTCTTCTCCCTGCCCCTAAACCACCCTGTGGATTCGGCAGGAGGTAGATGCCTGCCACTTCACTCAAAAAAGGCCGGTCAGCTTCTATCTTCCAGAGGGTTGAAATTTAGACAAAGGGTCAATCGGTGTTATGGGTTAAACTGTGTCACCCCACTGCGCCACCGCCAAAAAAAAAATTCATCTGTTGAAGTCAGAATGTGACCTCACTTGGAAAAAGAGTTGTTGCAGATGAACTAGTTCAGACGAGGTTATTAGGACGGGTCCTAATTCAACATGACTGGTGTCCTTATCAGGAGGAGAAATGCGGACACAAACACACGAACACAGGAGGAACGCCACGTGAACCTGAAGCCAGAGGTGGAGGTGACACTTCCACAGGCCTGCGAAAACCACCAGAGGGACACAGAACAGAATCTCCCTCACAGCTCTCAAAACCAAGCCTATGGACACCTTGTCCTCGGAGCCTCCAGAACTGCATGACAACAAATGTCTGTTGTTCAAGCCACCTAGTCTGTGGTACCTTATTATGGCTGCCCCAGCAAACTAATGACATGTCCAGAAGGGACGGGGGTCCCTGTGGCCAGCGGGAGAGTCAGTCACTGAGCCCAACAAGGAAGAAGACCCTGGTCAGAAGCAGACCTGGGCGGGTGCAGGAGAAATCCTAACGGCTTCCCGGGCCTGTTTCTGGTCCCTTCATGAAGTCTTGTTCCCAGCGTACTGTAATTGAATCCCACATTCTACTTAAGCTAGTTCTGGATGATCTCTGGTTTTCCTGATTACTCCAGGGACTGAGCATTTATCAACCTTGAAACTCCAATCCCATAATTATGGTAACAGAACAGACCACTAACACAGAATTCAATAAAAGTTTGTCGGATGAGAGAATCCGTAAATATGCAAATGAATTTATCTGAGACAAACTGATCGGTTAGCCACAAATCCAAGAAGATGGTTGATTTAAAATTCACAGGAATGTCTAGGCAGTATGAGACCTTTTCCAGAAATAAGAAGGGAATGACGTAGTATTTGGTGCCAAAAATAGATTATACCAGGTAAAGTACTTTGCTTTGGCTCTAAACTAAAGGGCAGAATAAAATGGAGCTAATCTGTACACTTTTGCTCTGCTCAGTATCTTTTGCCTTTTCCTTTGGTAAAAGTCACCCCCTTCCTGCACTTCTCCATTCCAACCACATGATTTTGGTGGAACTTCCAATAAAATTCCTATTCCCCCCCGCCCCCAACCACTGGTGGTCACCTGGCCACTCCTAAGTCTCATGCCTCCGTCCCTGGCCATAGTGATTACTTCAGGAGAGATCTATGGTCCAAGTCTGGCCAGTCAGACCCTGGATTTCATGAACTGTAAGGTTGCTGACTGATGTTGCCTCTTTTGGATGTACAAGATTGGAGAAAGAGAGGAAGGAAGAATCAGGTAGAAGACAGAGACACACCTGATGGTTTTGAAATTCCTGAATTCGGGTGTCTCCAGGCTAGTTAGATCACTGCCTTCTCTGTGGTTTGATTAGAAGAGAATATAAACTTCCCCTTTGCTTAAGTTAGCTCAGGTTGGGTTTCTGTTGCTTACCACCCAAAGAGCCCTGATTTGTAGAGAGAGGATAGATAAGGCTTCGTTCATGCCAAGAAGAATGAACGCTACCCGTACCCCTAGATGGCTGAGCAAACTGCCCCCTGCTGGGGAGCCTCAGAGCGGAGGACACACCTCTTCTTTGGGTGGCTGGAACCACAGAGGTTGGCTCCTCCACCCTGACTGGGGCTGCCAGCGGGGTGGGCCGCAGACCTGCCAACAGGCCGTGACCTAGGTGGTGGTCTGGCCTGAGAGCTCTGCCCAGCAAGACTGCTCCAGGGAATCAGTCTCCCCTGATCTGAGCCCAAAAGCTGCAGACAGAAGGTGTCTGTGCATAGTACCTGGAAGAGTAGCAACAGAGACAGACAAGAGCTGAGCCACAGTGACATGAGGGCACTAGAGTTGGAGCAGAAAGCCCAACTCCTGACAGAGCACCCTGCAGAACTGCTGCTGAGAGACGCAATACAGCACAGCAGCCACCAGGGCAGACTCAGGTTCAAACCCAGGCAACGCTGCTTCTAGATGTGTGATTTACGTCACACACCCTCTCTGAGCCCTGGTCTTCTCATCTATACAATGGGAGACCAGTGCTGACTTCAATGTACTATCACAAAAATTAAATGAAATAATGGTATATGATAAAGGCAGCATCTCTAATCAGTGCGAAAAGGTGGGTTTTCAATAAATGGTACTGAGATAACAGAATAGCCACCAAAGACATACAGAGAAGTATACCTACCTCTATCCTACACTAGAATAAACTGCAATGGATCCAAGATGGAATATGAAAATGAAGCCATGGAAGTACTGGAAGAAAACCATGGGAGTACATTTTCATAACATCACAATGGGAGACACTCTTGATACACCATAAAACACAGAAGATTCAGTTATATGAAATGCCTTAAAATTCACATAGCAAAACCACCTATGTAAAGCTCAAAGACCAATCAATGAACCCAGGTGCAGGGTGGGGCATGGGAATAACAGCAACTCATATCACAGACAGAAGGTTAACCTCTCTTGTAAATAAAAACGTGTAGAAATTACAGTCAAAGAGATAACCCAAAACAGAAAGTATAAATGCATAATGCAAATGACCAAACACACAAAAAGATGTTCACTCATAATAAGAGAAATGTCAGTTGTAACTAGACTGAGGTGGCAGTGTTTACCCAGCTTACTGACAATGATGCAAAAGTTGGATGACTGTGTCGTGGGAAACAGAGATGTCTCTGCTGGCCATGTAAATGGACGTGACTGTCATGCAGGGCACTTACAGCAATATCTACCAAAACTACAAAGGCACGTACCCATTGACTCAGCAATTCCACTTCTAGGAGTTTATGCTACCCATCTACTGGCAGAGGAACCTTCCTTACACACACAGTTTTCCATTGCAGCACTGTTTGTAAACAAATGGAAACAATTTCAGTGGTTATTGATAGAAGACTAAATAGTTCATCCAAACAATGGGACATAATGCTGTCCTCCCCAAAATAAAAATGAAGGAATTCTTTTATATTCTTCCCTCGAAAGAACCACAAGTCATAACATATTGTTAAGTGAAAACGCTTTCATTTGTGTTTAAAAAGTAAAAGATTGGGGTAAAGAATAAATACAGATATCTGCCCATGTATGCAAAAATATCTCTGCAAGGATAAATAAAAATAATAGCATACTTGTCCAGAGGACAGGAATGTCCATTTATGCTTTTCTGAATTGTAATTCTGATCTATGTATTTTAAAAAATGAAACGTAAAAATGAAATCAAAAAACAGGTAAGGATATATAGCTGTTAGCACAGCACCTGATTTATTGCTTATTATTATAGTCATGGGAGCCCTGATCAGACACTAGGACTCCTGCCGTGTCCTCAGGAACATCGCTGGCCTTGTGGGACCTGGCTGGATGTCCCTGTATTTCTTACACTAACTTCCCCCACCCTTGTCTGGTCCAGTATCACCTGAGCAAAGCGGTTCATCGCATTGTTCTCTCAACCTGAAGGAGCCTGCCATCTACGAAAGATAGATTTAGAGATGTTGATAAGTACGAGACAGTGAAATGCAAACCTCTGGGTTCTCTTGTCACCCAAACCCACATCAACCTACCCCTGCCAGCACACCAGTCACCCTGTGCACATGCCGGATTTCCTTCAGGGAAGTCCTGGCAAGGCATGATAGGGAGGGGAGGGAGTGGAGAGAGGGGAGAGAGCTCTGCTTCCCACCTACTTTCCATTCTGAGGTTCCTGTTCCGTGAAGCATAAAACTCTGCTAGCAAGAAGGTGCAGGTTTGCATAAAGAGAGAGTGGGCTTGTGGACCACTTTCTGATACTTCTGTTGATGCTCAGTTCCCATGCTTACAGGTGCGTGGCTCTCAAGCTCATATGAAGAAAAGGTATTTAAGAGCACTGTGTAATTTTAAAATACTGTGCCTTTGCAAGGTATTTATCACAGTAAACCCCTACAGAACATATGTATCTTACATGTCTTCTGTATTACTCATAGCAGGTAACACAGTGCACAATGCATAATAGTTTCTCAATAAATGCTATTTGGTTGAATGAAAGTACAGCACAAATCAGTTATGCACATATGGGCCACCTGGAAGATTCAAACATCTTTGCGTGGTCCTGGAAGATCTAACTGAGTAGAACATTTTTATGCAACATAAGCAATTTCTAGGTCTTCTCGGAAAACTGTTACATCTTTTTTATGTACACCCACTCATTCAGAGACTTGTGAATTAGAAATAGAGAAGAATGCATTCTCTGCTTTTTTGAGTATTAAGTGGCAGCTGGAGTGGAAGCATTGGTGACAATGGAGTCTTGTTCCTTCCTTCCTGTTGACTGGACTATGTCTTAGAGGTACTCAGGGGATCACTCCTGGAGGCCAGGTCTTGAAGCATGCCTTCGGCGCTTCCTGGGATTTTGTAAGCATCTGATTTCCCACATGAAATCTCTGCCTGCTTAAAAAACCTGGAGTAGTTCCTGTCTCTTGCGCTGATCCCTGATGGATCGTTTCTCAATGGAATTGTCCTACTCGTATTTGCACACTCAGTGGCCAGCACAATATCTGGCAGCAGGTGCTCGATAAATATTCCTTGAAAGCTAATGAAATTAAAATATATGTGTAATATCTTGGCAACCAGAGATTTATTAGGACCACAGACCATCCAAGCATGTCTGGTCTCCTACGTTTAGCTTTCCAACTCCGATCTTGGTACCAGATACCCTGCTCTTTGGGAAAACAATGTGACTGAAATTGACAAAAGAAATCCAAAATCTCTGAGGAACAAAGGGCATATTACCTTACACAAACATTGACCGTGGTTTATACAAGCATAGGCACTGATAACAAATGCTGGCATTATTAACAAAGGAAAATCCTATGATTCTGACATGGTCTCGTGATTTAGCAGCTGCAGGTAACTTTTATTCTGAATCTTAATCTACTACCCACTGGTGACCCTTGTGTAAAAATCAGGACAGGATAGATTTGATCTCGCATGTAGATTTTATGTTTTGTCTGCTGGCAGATTTATGGTTTGGGCTGTGCCCAATGCATTCAATGAGGGAGAGCCACATAATGGTCATACGTGTCATCACCCAGCACATTAAGCTGCCTTGCAATATCCCAGATTACAGTAGTACATTGCAAAGCATGGCCATTTGAAAGTAATTCATTCCAAATTCAACTCGGATTGCTTGTCCTCTAAAACTGACAGAGGGCTATGCAACAAGATCATCCGTGTGTGTCTCCTTCCTAAAAATGAATTTGCTGTTTTCAGAGCACGACAAGACGACATCAGGATATTCGATTCATTAAAATTATATATAACATATGTATAGATAGAGACTGACCTTTGCAAGATTGCTTGCCCCAAACAAAAGAAAACAAAGAAATGTCACAGGCAGCTGAATGGACGCTTGGGTCATTCGTCTGTGGGGTCTTAACTCTGTCACTCAGCAGGCAGGATGTGCTGTGGGCAAGTAACTCTGCTCCCTGGAGCCTCAGTGGCGAGTGTGCCATGTCCGTACTCCCAGGCACGTCGTGAGCATTTACGGTCTAACCCAGCATAGGTCCTCAATGGGTACCCCTTTTCCCTGCCTAGTCATTTCCCCTTCAACTTTTTCACCAAGCAACGACTTAATGGCAAAGAACCACCCATTTATTCTCCCGCAGAAGTGGACAGCAGCTTTTCCGGGGACAGAGGCTCTAGTGATCCATGAAGCACTCTGGGATTTGAAGTCTGATATTTTATATTTAAACATTAGAAATACTATAGGCAGTATAACTGCACTTACTTTAAAATGTGTTTAAAATCGATACTCCAGGAGTACTGGTTGTGCAATACAGTCATATGTTGAAAATTTGAGATGTACAATCACAGCGTGTACTTTTCTATATATACGTGTATTATACACCTCAACAAAAAGTTATTTTAAAAAAAATGACTCTCCAAGAAAATATACTGGGTATATTCTGGAGCTTTGAGGAAACCCTGGCACACTGCCCCAAGCCCCCAGGGTGGCCCTCCCTATTTGCAAAGCTTGTCACAAAAGCAGCAAAATCCGTGTTGAAGTGACAGTATTTCTGGGAAAACGAGTAAGGCTTCTTCACGTGATGGAGGACATCGCGGAGTCGGGAGTTTATCACAGCAGATGCGGACTTGTGCTGACTGCCAATTTCCAAACACTCATTTGGAAGCCCACGGCTCAGGCAATTAAGGCCGATTCTGTGCTGTATTTGAGATACAGGATTTTTTTTTTTTTAACCAAAACTCATCATCCACGACCATTGAGGCAACATGCTGCTTCATTTTTTCCAGTGGCTGACCTTTAAGTGTCCAATTACAAAGTTTTATCATTTTCATCCCCTTTTTGCCATTACCCCCTAGGGAAGGAAAAAATTCAGGGGCCAAGAGGAGTATAGAATTTGAGGCTGGGATTTGATTAGAAATTGCAATTATAAAATCTCTAAACCTAAACACCATAAACAAATTTCCAAGAGCAACATTAATATCAATAGCACAGACTCTTGGGCCTAAATGTGATTTTATGAAGTTCCTGAGATGATTTATAACATTATTATGACAGCATGGGGCTGCAGGACCTTTACCACTGCGTCTAGTTCTAAATATATCTGAATACATTGATCCTGAAATGATGCCTAGGCCACTGCATCGCATGCTTTATTAAAAAAATGAGGCAGTGGGTAAAGCTCATGTCAAATACATTTGAGAAACACAACACCTTATCTTCTGCTCCCAGAGCTTTGTGAGTCATATTAAAGGCTCTGAGAAGTCCTGCAGCAAGTAAATACTTTTAATTTTATTTAATCCAGAATTTCCCTAACTTACCTGACATGTAATACCAGAGAATCCTCTAGAAATTGGGGAAATGCTAAATTCACCCTGGTGCGCTGCTCTGGTTATCATAGTTAGTGTGGAACTTCTAAAGCAGGATGCTAATGCGTTGGCCTCCAGGCCCCACGGGGCACTTATTCATGCATCCTGTGGCTCTCTGGAGTTTTGAATTTTTACTTTTGAATTTTATATTACACTGAACTCTTCAGGGCAAGTTGTTATCACAGGACTCCTTGGGCCGACAGTGATTCCCCTGTAACTCCATAGTCCCATCAAAGTGGAGCTGTCAAGCACTATGAATAACAGGCATGCCATATCGGGTTGAAAGGGGGAGACAGGCCGACCTGAAGAAAAGGGTTCGCATTTACACAAACAAAACCTAGGAAGCTTTTGCATTCTGTTTCTCTCCACTTACCTTTTTCTCCTCACTCTCCTTCTAAACTTTCCTCTTTTTCTCCATTTCTCACCTTTCCTTCCCATCCTATTTCCCTTACTACATTTTCTTTATCAATGCCAGGGTGTGGCAAAGTTTTTCTGTAAAGGGATCATCAGATGGTGAATACTGCAGGCTCTGCAAGGCCATTTAAACTCTGCCACTGTATGGGGAAGGCACCCATAAATAACACACAAACGAGTTTGGTGGCGCTCCAAAACAACTTTATTTGCAAAAATAGGTAGTGAGGCTTTCCAGTCCTGGCTCTGTGCTTTTACCAGCCACGTTAAGGAATTCAAGCATGTTTCTTAATTTTCTTTTAACTTCTTGAATGATGTTACCCATTTCCTGTTGCGAATCCATTCCCAATGCTCTTTCTGTAAAACCGAATTCTCATTTCAAAGCTGATTCCAAATCCCGCCTCCATCAGAGCACCTCCCAGAACTGCCCCCAGCCTCCCAATCTCAATTAGTCTTTCCCCTCACACTCACGAGTCAGTGTAAATCAACAGACTCTGCCTTGCCTTAGAATTTAAAATATTTTGTCTTCTATTTTAAATGCATGCATCTCTCATTCCTGTAGCCCAAGCCCTACCACAGTTTTCTCACAGTAGAGCCATATATCTATGAAATTTTGATTTGTTCAAATTTTTAAAAGGAGATAAGTATTTCTATGAATAAAAATGAATCACAAAAAAATCTAAATGAGGTTGCTTTTTGCAGGGGGTGCTTAATGAGCATTTTTTTTTAATTGATGAGTACTAGGGGGAGAAGTAATTTAGCATGAGATGGAAAAAAATCTAGAAAAATATAAGAAGTACCTTTCTCCTCTCACCCTCCAAAAATACATGCCCTACTTATGCCTCCATAGCGCAAGCACCGGGGTTTTGAAGAAATACCAACTGAATTTATTCTAACGGGGACTCAGCCATAACTCCTAAAAAGCAATGCCTTCAAAGGAAAAGCAAGGACGCTCACCTTGTAAAACCATCAAAACTATACCCATAGATGCCACGTGAGCCCCCATTTATCTGACTTGAAAGGAGAAGGGTCTGCTGGGATTTGAATCCTCTGGTTCCAGAGAGAGAAGGTATTACCGAGACCTGCTTTAGCACGCGGCTTAAAGAAGCACGCCACTGGAATACGCCTTGGCCCACGCGGTTTTGAACTAAATCTTCTCCTCCCTCCCAGATGCAAATGAGATCATTACTGAGGCTCAGTTCTCCAGGATGGATGGACAGGCTGCTCGGGAGGTGGCGGGCACCGAGGAAAGAAGGCGGGCAGCCAGCTCTCCGAGGATGAAAGGCAGTTGTGGCCAGCCTGGATTAGGCTGTCAGAGTCACCAAAGGTGACCACATCACCTGTCAGATAGTGGTGACGCTGCCTCTGTAAAAATGCTATAGCCCTGGTGTGCTTCTAACAGTGGGCACTTACAGTCGGGCACGGTGTGTGGGGTTGGTGGGGCCACTGGAGGCCATGTCCCCTGCTTACTGTGTAACCCTGGGAAAGTCATCCCATCCCTCTGTCCACATTTTCCTCATCAGTCAAATGCAATGTAAACACCTATTCTCTGGGATTGTGTCGTATATGTAAAAGTGCCTGGAACTGTGCCTGGTACATGGCAAAGGTGATATAAATGCTTACTGTAATTACTAGTGATGATTGACAGGCAGGTAAACACGCAATGATCAAGAGCAGGGGTGGCTGGACTTTTTCTATATGTAGCTGGATAGTAAATATTTTAGGCTTTGCAGACCATGCAGTTTCTGTTGTAATTAATTACTTAACTCCACTGTGGTATGGCAAAAGCAAATAATGGAGGCCTTTTTACAGTAAAACTTTGTTTATAGACACTAAGATTTGAATTTCATATCATTGTCACCTGTCACAAAAGTTGTTTTTTTTTTTTATTTATTTTGGAGACAGGGTCTCGCTCGGTTGCCCAGGCTGAAGTGCAGTGGTGCCGTCATAGCTCACTGCAGCCTCGAATTCCTCAGCTCAAGTGATCCTCCTGTGCTCAGCCTCCCAAGTTGCTGGGACTACAGGTGCACACCAGCAAGCCCAGATAATTTTTAAAAATATTTTTTTGTAGAGATAGGGGTCGCTATATTGCCCAGGCTGGTTTTGAACTCCTGGTTTCAGGCGATCCTCCTGCCTTAGCCTCCCAAATTGCTGGGATTACAGGCATGAGCCTTTTGTATTATTTTTTAAAAGTCATTTCAAGAATGTAACAGGTAGGGGCTGGATTTGGCATGCGGGCCATACGTTACTGATGCCTAAGAGTGATAGCTCTGGAGTGATAACCTGTTACGTGACCTTGGGCAAGTTAACCCCTCCAAACCTCAGTTTTCTTAGCTTCAAAATGGGATAATACCACCTACTTCCTAATGTTGCTGTAAAACTCATCATGAGGCCTGGCACATAAGTGCTCAATAAATGTGAGCTGTCATTATGAACAAACCTTTAACCAGATTTAATGTGAGCTACAAGGCCACTTTCTTAGTGGCAACACCAAGACACCAATCTCTTCACAAGACCTGGATCAAGTTGTTGGCATTCCCAGTGTGGCTGACATTGACCAGGCAGCCTTGGTAACTGACAATTTGACAGCCCCAGGTGTAAATGGTCTGGGGGTGTCCATGGACTGTAACATAGTCCTTTAGACAGTCTGGAATTGGTCAGTTACAAAGTACACTGGGGACATTAACGGTCTACAGGTAATGAAAGTGACAGAAATCACTGGAGCACAAACTCCCCATTGTCCTTCTTTAGGGAAACTTAGAATTCCTAATACACCAAACCATGGGCACGCCACACAAAATATCACACAGCCAAGCAGCCAGACCATAATCACAACTCCTTGTCTTCCTGAGGTCAATTTTGGATTGTTCCTTCAGGTAGGAGCATTTTAGTCTGTTTGTTGTCTTTCAGATTTTTTGTTTGTTTTCTTTTTATCCCTTTGAAAACACCATAGCAAAGCCTAGCCTGGCCTACCACAGGGTCTGGGGGATCACTGGAACCTGATTACATGCCAAATGTTCCCCCAGCCTTTCGATGTTCAGGCAGACCCATTCTTTACTATCCTGTCCAAACTTGAGTGTCCGACGGAAAATTCATAATTTTTTGAGAAAAGTAAACCTTTTAAGATTAAAACATACTATTTGAAATCAAGCAGGCATTAGCACAACTGGGGAGGTGGGAAGGAGGGTCTGGTCTGTGGAAATCTGGACCCTGAACCCTCCTCATCAGGGGAAGGTGGCAGAGAGAGATCACCTGCTGACAAAGAAGGCTGAAGGAAAGCGTGGAACCGTGGAGCGATTATTTTAAGAAAGGCTTGAGGCCCATCAGATAAATTCTGTCTTCTGAGTCTCCTCCAGGAAGTAGTAATAAAAAGTAACAATTATACCTGATATGGACAACTGACATCACTAAGTCTTACACAGAACGTGAGTAAAGGCATCTTTCCAAATGCTTGCTACTTATATTTTATTTTGCCCATCATTAGGCATCCTCCTTTGCAACAGTCCTGCTATAAAAATCGCAGCCCAACAATCAGCCCCTGACAGCACCAGGCCGCCACACTCCACTCAGAAGCCCAGCCAACACGGAGGAGCTGGAGGACTGTCACCTAGTCCACGGGGTGGCGGGGGGCTTCCAGCACCTGGGATTCAGTGGGCGGCATCTCCTCTGGAGACTCACTCTCTCACACCCTCGGCCACTAAAGGGTCGCTCAGCTCCGCGCGTGGCTGCCAGCATCGCCCATATGCGAACGGACCCTAGTGAATCCTGACAGTTGCGACGGGCTGGACAGGTGTCTGATTACAAACCACACGGCCGTTGTTTACCAGGCCACATCTGAGCACCCCTCAGATTATGAAGGCAGGCAAACAAACACGAGACAAAGCAGATTGCCATTCTCGCAGGCGGGGCTTTATGTAAAAGCCATCTTGCCTCCAGAATTCGTTAAGCCAAAGCTCCCTTCGGGCCAGCTTGGAACCCTACGCGGTTATTACGGGGCAACTGCAGACCACGTGCTCTGACCCAATACGGCTCTGGATCGTGTTCCATTATTTAGCAGTAAAGGGAAAAAATATTCTAAAGACTCAGTTTCCCCATAACAGCAAAAAATTGGAAATAATATGATATCTGCTAACATGGAAATGATTCAAAGAGCTATTTACAGCATTTGCCAAGCCGAGGTTAGGAATGAGGAAAATCTACAGAAGTGCTGAAGACAAATCACTAAGACATGCAGTTAAAGAAAACTAAATTAAAATTGAAAGTGGGAAAAAAAGTTTAAGAACAAGATATTCTAGCACAACATGAACGTACTTATTGCCACTGAGTTGTATGTATATTTAAAAACACTGAATGGTAAATTTTATGTTTATGTGTATTTTACCACAATTTTGTCTATAAAAACTAAACCATATATTTTCGTCTCTATGACTTAAGCATATGAATGTATAGATAAATGTTGGCAGGGCCAGATATTGACTTCCAGAGAGGGGGCTAGAACTGAGGGTGCAGAATTTAGCTTCAGCAGCATTGCATGAATGTCTTATAACAAGAATGTAGTCATAGATACTACACTTAATAAATAATTTAAATGAAACCTGCAAGTGAAGATCAGATTCTTCTCTAAGATGAGGTTATTGAACGATGTCAGCATTTCAACCAGTTTTTCTTCTCTAGTGATACCCATGACATTACAAGATTTGTGTCTATGGAATTAGTATAATTACTAGGCATAAAATTGATCCTATGCAATTCTTCTTGGTCTAATTTTTTAAAAAATATTTCATAAATACTTACATGGTGCTTGTCATGTGCCAGACACTGTTCCATATTCTTCATAAATGTCCACTCATTTAATGATCACACAATGAGGTATAGGGCTATCATTACCCCCACTTCACAGATGAGGAAAAAAAGCACAGAGAGGTTAACAAACTTATCCAAGGCCACACAGCTAGTAAGTAGGACGGCTGGGATTACAGGCCAGGCTGGCCAGCTCCTGCCCATGCTCTTAGAAACAACCCTATGCTGCCTCTTGTTATTGTCTACTATTCCTCTCCACTACCTCCTTACTGTTCTTCTAACATACCACGTTTATTCCTACCTCAGGACCTTTGCACTTGCTGTTCCCTCTCCTTGTAGTGCCCTTCTCAAGATCTCTGCACAATCCAGTCTTTCTAATGGTTTAAGTCTTAGCTCAAATGTTGACTCCCCAGGAAAACCTTCTTTGGCCACCTTATCTGCAGTGGCTCTGGCTCCATCTCCGTCCCTCTACCGCACTGTTTCACCTCTTTTATGGCCATTACCACTATCTGAAATTATTTTGTCTTTTTTAAATTATTAAAATATTTTATTCACCTTTTGGTCTCTTTCTCCCAGTAAACTGTGAGCTTTGTAAGGTCAGGAAGCCGATCTGCCTTGTTCACTGCTGTGTCCCAGCTCCTAGCTCCGTAGGTATTCGGTACCACCAGACAGACGAAAACACAGTTGGAAAGATGGATCGATCCATGTAAGTCTTCATAAATATAACTCTACTCATTTTTGTCCTATATGCAAGAAAACCATCAGGGCTCAGGTGAGAGGAGCGCTATAACCTTGAAATCATTAATTTCCTCTTGAAAATAATTTATAATTGAATGGCTTTAAGACTTTAATTATTAGGATCGAATCACTTGCAACACAGCTCGCCCTGAGTAGAGCCATCTGTCGATAAGATGAAAGAATCTTTATGACAAATGTTTTAGTTTATTCATAGAAAGAAAAATCTACCTGCCTTGAAAGGAAATGATACCACTAACGCACTGCACCAGTATCATTTGGAGGATGAGGACTCCTACGTAGACTCGAAACCAAATCCTCAGCCACACAAGGGCCCAGACGGAGAAACCAGCGGCACCCAGGGTCCGTATCTGGTGCTGCCAAGCGCTGCATTTGCACACGATTTAAACGCTCGTCTTTCTCCTCTGGTCCCAAGCTATCTCGTCTCCTCTCATTAAGCACTTCTGAATTCTTTGCTTTAAAAGAAAATAAGAGAAGATATCCCATAGCATGTTCCAGATATTAGGAATCTAAACAAGTAATCTCCAAGAGTAAAATATGAGATATTGAACTCGGTTCCCTGGAGCAGCAGTCTACTGCCTGCTAGCAATTTTAGGAAGATGGAATTGATTTCTGACCTTATGCCTTGGTGTATTTGTAAGCATTTGTATTTGATGAAAAACAGTCAAAATAAAGGGCAGTTTGATTTTTCAAGAGCTTTAAAGTACAGGCAAGGATAACAGGGGGTAACTTGCATGTTACCCGGCAAACGGGCAGAGGAAAGCACCGACTAGAGCAGGCAAAAACTGTAGAAATAAAATAAAACCAGATAAAATGTGCCATTTTTCTGTTTTATTTTAACCTTGATTGGATGAACAAGATGGACAGCTTTGTTCAATAAGCACAGTTCTCCTACCTTTTCTCATTCCCTCACGCTCAAGCCCGTAGGCAGACCTGAACATTACCTAGCTCAGGAAAATTTTCTTGCTGTCATTGAGAGATAGATCCCATAGACCCCTGGGAGTGAGATTTGAAGGCTCCTGGCCCTATTGAAAGAGAGATCCAGACAGACTCCCACACCAAACTCTCAAGTAGCATTTATTAAGTGATTTCAGGCCACAAAACCAGGCTCATCATCCTAAAGAACAAGTCTGGCTTGCAAGACTCACTTTTCCGGGACTTTCCCAGGAAAGACAACCTGAATTTAGACCTAGTCATGAGGACATTCATCCAAAAAGATTAAATGAACATGCATTATACGTAACAGGAATCCGTTCTCCCTACACACACACATTTTTCATTATAATGTGAACAGGTTTACACTAGATTCAAACTCTTCTAGCTCAGTGACCTTACAGAAATTTAGATAACAAATTGCATTGCATAAGGAGAGGGGGAGAGAGAGAAATCACAAGCAATTATATGACTTGAAGACCTGTGATTAAGTCTTTAACAAGATTTGGCTTCCATTTCAAAGGTCCATCTCAGTGTTTCATAATTAAGCAGTGATGAGTCTGATAAACATGGTTCAAGTCAGACATAAACAGAATTGGGAATTCCATGCTACATCTGCCCCACGGTAAATAAACTCTAGAATCGAACGAGCCAGGAGGCTTCACAATTGAAGCTCAGGTAGAGGTGGGGGAAGCCAGGTTGGTTCCTCAAATGCTAGGGAAGTCATTTGAGAACTGTTCAATCTAACTAAAGACCAGTCTTCCCAGTCGCCAAGCCTTTGGAAACTCCGGCTTATCAAAGAAGTGCCAATCACACAATTTAGTTGCAACAACCTAAAGGTAACTTTAGTGTTCACACTTGAAATCTGGGGAAATTCTGAAGTCCTTGTGCCTTTGCCAAAACAGGAAATTCTCATTCTTAACAGCTTTGCATTTTGTCTGACTGTACAGTTTCTCATGGCATTTTCTAATCCCTTTTCTCGAAGCTACTCCTACCGCCTCTCCTTCCACCATCCCACCCCACAGCAGGCATGACAGTAGCGTCAAGAACCACCTTGATGCAGGTAGCTAAGAATCTGGCCTGTCAAAAATTGCAGCAACTGAATTTAATTGAGATACATACTCTGGACGATCACCCTGATCAGGGATTACTACCATTTGTAGAGAAGTGTTTGCCACTTTTCCTGGGAGAAAGATTCTTTTCCTTTCAAATAATCCACCAAAGACCACTACGATCATACTTCTCAATTCATGCTTATCCAGTGAACAAGTACAAAGGTGACGGCTCGCTCAATATTTATTAAAGGCCCCCACTGTACTGGGCAAAAGCTCTCCAGGGCACTGCAGTAGAAGTAGCAGCCCTCGTGCTTGGGAACCAGAGACCATACAGGCTACAACCCTTGCCAAGGCACTCTCTTGGCTATTATAAAATAATCATAATAATTAGAAAAATATACAATGTGCATAATGAATGGGTAATAGTAAACCGTAAAAATAAATACAGAGGGAAAGATGAATGGAAGCCAACTGCAAAGTAGAATCTAGGAAGTTATCAAATTTAGTTGACACCATCTCATGAGAGGGCTCAGATCCACTATTGTCCTAACAGCGGAGCTCATTAGCACTTGCCTGGGCCCGCCTGGACCACCCTTCTTCCTCCGTGCTCCCAGAAGTATCGAAGACCCCACTCTGTCAATAAACCTATAATGGCTCCCACCCACCCATTCAATGGCCTCGTACCCTCCCGCCCCACAAATCCCCAGACTCTGTGCTTTCTGCCAGGGCTGCTGCTTCACGCTCACAGCGGGGCTCTGAGGTGGGCGTCATTACTGCCGTCTTTGCTGCTGAGGAAACTGTGTCTGGGGAGGTTTTGTAACTGGCCCAAAGTTGTACAGTCAGTAGGCAAAGAGCAAGAATTTGAAAGTGAACCTGCCCGATGTGAACACATATGTTCTTTCCCCTCCACTGTTTTAGCCAGATGGAGAGTATTTTACCTCTTGAAAAGTGCTTGGGGTAGAAGGTGAAAAACTCAGGAACTTCACACAGAACCATTCTGCTAGACAGCATGAAAAGGATTTCTTTGGCCTCCAGAAGACAAGCGAACAGGAAGATACAAAGAATCATGGTGACACCAGGAGGTGGTAGAAAAAGCCCCAGGGATCCCGATGTTGCTCCTTTCTGTGGACTCCCTCGAGTTGGATAATTGTGCTCAGCAGTTACTAGGTTGTGAGCCGGTGTTTTGAAGAAACCAAGAAAGGGCCTGGGCTTTGCTCTGCTGTTAACTAGCGCGAGGCCACGGCAGCATACACAGAGGTGGGGGGGGGATACACAGGCAGAAGGACACAGCCAGACATCGTGGGAGGACGCTGGACTCGGGGTCTGGCACACGGGAGCTGAGTCCCCAAAGGGCAAAACCTCCACATAGGGAAAAGGCTCTTTTCCTTAAGGAGTAAAGGTGATTCAGTGTTAAAATTACCACCCCTCCAGGGCTACGATTTTCATTTTTCAAGCAAAAAGGAAAGGCGCTGCAGAGGTGGAATTCCAGGCAACAAGGAACAAGTCAAGGGCTTTTCTGAAGGTTTAGAAATCTCTACTTTCTCTTTTGCTGATCATGGCCAATCCTACACATAATATGATGTCTTTTTAAAAAAAAAAAAAAAAAATCTATCAAATGAAATTAGGAGCTTGGGGATAACTATTCAAAGAAACACAAGGAAATATCGAGAT